>NW_006282666.1:333101-334940 GCF_000327345.1 Myotis davidii | reverse complement strand
CCTGCCCCCTGGTGGTCAGTGCGCTCCCACAGGGGGAGCTCTGCTCAGCCAGAAGCCAGGCTGATGGCTGCCAGTACAGCGGTGGTGGTGGGAGTCTCTCCCGCCTCCTCAGCAGTTCTAAGGATGTCCAACTGCAGCTTAGGCCTGCTCCCCACTGGCAAATGGACATCCCCCCAGGACTCCCGTGCTGCCAGAGGGATGTCTGATTGCCAGCTTAGGCCCGATCCCCCAAGGGGTCCCAGACTGCGAGAGGGCACAGGCTGGGCTGAGGGACACCCCCCGTGCACAAATTTTTGTGCACTGGGCATCTAGTTACTAAATAAAATCTAAAAATAAAATTGAGCATTATGACACCCCAATATAGAGAAATTTTTGTGGATAGTTGTAATTGAATTCAGTCATTGTTAAATATGATTGTAAACTTTTAGAGAGATGAGTCATTTATGTTCTAGTCCCTGTACAATAATATGAAAGATTTAAGCTGTGATTCTCAAGCCTAGAGGCATATAAACAAAAGAACCAGCCAGAGCACAGTGCAATATAAAGAAAACTTCCATACTCTACAGCCCTCTCTCATATCAATCCTTAGAGGGAATATCAACTGTGTTCTCAGAGACTTCTAGAAGCTGTTCTTCCACAATCAATAGGAGTTGGAAAGTGAGATAGGAATCAATTATACATGTGTATTTAAGGTTTCAAGTTGTATATGCCTATCATTCCAGGGGTCTATCATATGTTTTTAACTCTAGTTTACTGTTTTCAAAGCTATAGACAACTATATTGATTCATACCAATTATGACAAGTTTAAGCTAACAATAAACATTTTTTTTTACTTATATGTTCTTTAACATTTTAATTGAAAAGTTAGAATAGAAATTGTACAAGAACAAGGAATTTTGGATAGATCATTAACAATACTAAGAAAATAATTAGAAAATCTATTATTTGTCTCTTATATTGACATATGTATGTGTTTGTGTGCATGTGTGTGTATGAAAATGAAACTTTTAGTTGATAAGTTAGCAATATCTACCTAACCTTTATTATTAAACAAATGGCTCAGACTGTCTAGACAATACTTATTCAGTAATCATGTACGGTTACAGAAATGGTCCAATAACAATAAAATGCAAATGTTAAAGTATTTGCACAAATAATTACTAAAATTGAATTTACAAAACTGATTTTTTAATCCTCATGGGAGGACATAATTAACTCTGAGCAAGAGAGAAAGAGAAAGAGAGAGAGAGAGAGAGAGAGAGAGAGAGAGAGAGAGAGAGAGACATATATGCACTGCATATTATACAAGCCCTGACCAGGATATAACCTACAATCTAGGTATGTGCTCTGACTAATAATTCAGCTTACAAACATTTGGTGAATGGGACAACCCTCTAATCAACTAAACCACCCAGCCAGGACTAAAATTGATTTTTACATCATTGTATTGTGTTTTGCTTCTGTTTTAGACTCAATTTTTGCTTCAATATATAACCTCCTCTTAATGTATTACACCAAATTTTCTCTATAGTAAAAGTTTGGTACTTATGGTTTTCTTTTCTTTTTTTTAAACAAATCTTTATTGTTCAGATTATTACAGATGTTCAATTTTTTCTCCCCATAGCTTCCTTCCACCCAGTTCCCACCCTACCCTATGCCCTTACCCCCCCCCCACTGTCCTCATCCTAGGTGTAAGATCTTTGTCCAGTCTTCCTGAACGCCCCACACCCCTTTCCCCCTGAGAATTGTCAGTCCACTCCCTTTCTTATGCCCCTGATTCGATTATATTCACCAGTTTACTCTGTTCTTCAGATTTTTTATTCACTTGAGTTTTAGCT
>NW_006282666.1:329210-332648 GCF_000327345.1 Myotis davidii | reverse complement strand
TAATTTTTGACTGGTCCTTTTCCATTTTTTTTTAGCATTTTCATTCAGATCCTTGAAGGTCTATCTAAGTTCTTTGGAGGTTTCTAGAAGATTCTTGAGTAACTTTATAACTGTGGTTTTGAACTCTATATCCAGTAGTTTGCTTTCCTCCATTTTTTTCATTCATGACATGTTTCTTTGTCTCCACATTTTTTATGCTTCCCTGTGTTGGGAGAGTGGCTTTCTGTGCTAGGTGTCCTATAGAGCTCATTGGCTCAGCCTCCCCATCACCTGAGGTGGGCACTCTTGGGCACCTCTTTGTGGGCTGGGTGCACAGTCTTGTTGTAGTTAAGCCTTGATTGCTGTTGGTGTCACTGAGAGGAATTGACCTCCAGGCCAATTGGCTGTGAGGACCAGCTGTGTGTGTAATGGAAGAACTGCTGGGTTGGAGAAACCCTTATGGGGCAGGACTTGCTTTAGTGGGGCTTTGGTGCTCACTGAGTCTGCCTCTTGAGTGTGTCACTTATGGATGTGAGGAGTTGAAATCTGGTATATGACCTGTGGGTACACTGGCTCCTGGATCTCCAAAGAGGTGCAAAGTCAGACACTGCCTGAGGCCACCCAGAAGGAGCTACAGTGAGATCTGAAGATTTCTCCTCTTTGTTTGGGGTTTGGAAGTTTTGGAGCTCTCTGATCCAGCTGCAGTTTGTTAGGTTAGGCTGAGAAAGGACAGGCCATTCATATGCAAAAGCTGCTGTGCACAGCTTGAGTGGGGTTGTAAATTGGGTGGGATGGGGTCTCTGAGAATAATCAGAGTGGAGAAAACAGTGATGGCTGCCAGTCAGCTGTCTCCACGTCTCCACATCTCCAAGTTTCCATGTCCTGTGCCCCCTCACAGTAACAATGATCCCTGTGAGCACCTCTGCAAGAAAGCCACCCTGGCTTTCTGACCCAATGCCAGATAATCCAATTTCTCCTCGTAGGCATCTGGGTCCTCAGAATCTCACCAGAAACTGGTGTTCAGAGTAGTGGGGAGCTTGTATCTTCCTTCAGATTGAAAAAAAAGTGCACCCAGTTGCAGCCCATTTTGTGCACCTCCATACCTCTGCTCTTGGTGCCTCTGCACCTCCTACCCAGTCTCAATGCACTTTTTTTCTTTCCTTTAGTTCTAGAACTTCCACTCAGCCAGCTTTCCTGTGGTTCTGGATGATAGCCGTTTTGTCTTTTAGTTGTAGTTTTGATGTGGTTATGAGAGGCAGCAGGTACAGGTGTTTACCTTATGCTGTCATCTTGGTTCCTCCACTTATGGGTTTTTTTACCCTGGCCTCTAAATCAGGTTTTCTTCTTTACTGTGTTGGCAATTTTGTGAACTATCCTTTTTATCCTTTACCCATTTAACTTGTATCAACTCTTTAGTTCTCAATTAAAATGAAATTTTCTTGAGAAAACAGTGCTTGGGTTTCCTGATTAGGTTATATTTCTATTACATGCTCCTATAGGACAGTGTTCCCCTCCTTCATATCAATTTTCACAGTTCTAATTTTGTATTTATCATTATGATAATTTTATTGATGTTATTTTCCCTAATAAGATGGTCAGTGACATTAGATTGTGCCTTCTTTGGCACCTCATTCTTGTTCCTCCTTGTCCTGTCACAATTCCTGATATCAAGGAAGCACTTAATAAGCATTCAAGGAGGGAAGAAAGGAAAAAAGAAAAAGATTGATGCTTGGAGGGAGAAAAATGCAAAAATAGAGGTTTTTCAGCTGAAGTACAATTGATTGGACTTCATTTTTCTTTTTATATTAAAATCCTACCACTGACATACTCAGTGAGCACCAAAGTACCACTGAAACAAGTTCTGCTGTGTAGGGTGTACTCCTGCACAGCTGCTCCTCCATTGTAGTCACAGTGGGGCTTGCAGCAAATTGACCTGAAGGTCAATCCCTTCCAATGATGCCAACAGTAATCAAGGCTCAACTACAACCAGACAGGGCATATAGCCTACACAAGGGTACACCTGAAGCTCCCAGTTTTGTTGACTGTGGAGGTTGCACTACTGAGTCCTAAAGGCCATCTACTACACAAAGCAACTGTACCAAGTCCAGAAGACACAGAAGCTCTACCTAATACACAGTAACAAACATAGGGAAGTGGCCAAATTGTGAAGACAAAGAAAAAGGTCCCAAAGGAAAGAACAGGAGAACTCTCCAGAAAAAGAACTAAATTAAATTAAGGCAAGCAAACTACCAGGTACAGAGTTCAAAACAGTGATTATAAGGATGCTCAAAGAACTTAGGAGAACTTCAACAGCATGAAAAAAGACATAAAAACCATTAAAAAGGATCATTAAAAAGAACCAGTCAGAAATGAAATATTTGCTAGCTGAAATGAAGAATAACTTACAGGAAATCAACAGTAGAGCAGATGACACTGAAAATCAAATCAGCAATCCTATATAATAAAAGGGTAATACGCAAATCAACAGAAGGGCAGAAAGACCAGTTGCTATGATGCGCACTGACCACCAGGGGGCAGATGCTCAATGCAGGAGCTGCCCCCTGGTGGTCAGTGCATTCCCACAGGGGAGCACTGCTCAGCCACAAGCCAGGTTGACAGCTGGGGAGAGCAGTGGCCGTGGTGGGAGTCTTTTCTGCGTCAGTCGAACTTCCCCTAAGGGCTCTCGGACTGCTAAAGGGATCAGGTCAGGCTGATGGGATGCCCTCCCTCCAGTGCACAAATGTTGTGCACCGTGCCTCTAGTTTTAATTATAACAAAGTAAAAAAAAAAAAAAAAAACACCAAAAAACAAAAAAACACACACCCATTCAGAACAGCAAAAAGAAAAAGAACCCAAAACTATGAAGATATTATTATCTAAGGAGCCTCTGGAAGAGCTTCAAGCGTATCAACATTTGCATCATGGGGGTGCTGGAAGGAGAAGAAAGCAAACAATAAATTGAAAACCTATTTTAAAAAATGACAAAAAACCATCCTTATCTGGAGAAGAAAATAGATACCGAAGTCCAGGAATTTCAGAGAGTCCCAAACAAGATTTACTCAAAGAGGCCTACAATAAGACACACCAGAATTAAAATGCAAAAGTTTAAAGACAAAGAGAGAATCTTAAAATCAGTAAGACAAAAGCAGTTAGTTACCTATAAGGGAGCACCCATATGACTGTCAGTTTATTTCTCAACAGAAACTTGCAAGCCAGAAGGGTATGGCAAGAAATATATAAAATGGTGAATAGCAAGGACCTACAACCAAGATTACTCTACTCAGCAAAGCTATCATTTAGAATCAAAGGATAGATAAAGAAAAAGGACAAGAAAAAACTAAATGAATTCAAGGAGTTCATCACCTCCAAATCAGTATTACATTAAATGTTAAAGGGTGTCCTTTAAGAATAAGAGAAAAAAGATTAAAAAATTTGAACTGTAAAATGACAATAAATGCA
>NW_006282666.1:323833-328779 GCF_000327345.1 Myotis davidii | reverse complement strand
CCGCTCCTATTTTTCTTTTTCTTTTTTTTAATTCTGGGCCAGCTTTAGCTTTGAGGCTCCACCTCTTAGGCCTCTGCTGCTGAGAGTAGGTAATCGAAACAATATATAACTCCAATTCTGACTCCAGCTCTGACATCCTGGCTCGCTGAAAGAGGGTGTCTGGAGTTTTTTTTAGCTTTTATATGTTACTATGTTTCAAACTGCCCGCTCAGAGGCCTGCAGCAGCAGGCGGGGAACGTTGGAGGCCTCCGTCACTGAAGCAAGCAAGCCTTATGTTAGTTTCAAGCTGCCTGGCTGCCGGGGGCCATCTTGGCTGGCAGTTAATTTGCATATCTCGCTCATTAGCCAATGGGAAGGGTAGCGGTCCTAAGCCAATTACCATGTTTCTCTTTTATTAGATAGGATGATTAGATTCTAAACTCAAAATAAATGAATAACCAGAACAGAAACAGACTCACAGATACAAAGGACATTTTTATGGTTACCGTATGAGAAGGGAAGTTGAGGACATGGGTGAAAAAAGTGAAAGGATTTAGAAGTACAAATTTGTAGACACAGAATGCTCATGGGGATGTGAGGTGCAGTATGAAGAATTTGGTCAGTGACGTTCTAGTGGCTTTGTGTGGTGTGAGATAGGTATAGGATTTATTGGGATTATCACTTAGTAGGTATGTAGTGTCTGGTCACTACGTGTGCACTTGAAGCTAGTAAATCAATTTTAGTTGGAAAATCAAAAATGATTTAAAAATTCCCAATGGAAAACAAACAAAAATGCATAAACACAAACAGCAGTATGGTGCTTACCAAAAGGAAGGTGGTAGGAGGTAGTAAAGGATAAAGGGGGTCAAATACATGGTGACAGAAAGTGATTTAACTTCATATGGTGGGCACACAATGTAATATACAGATCATGTATCACAGAACTGCACACTTGAAACCTATATGATTTTATTAATCAATGCCACACTAACAAATTTTATAAAAAACTTTAATAAACATATTTTTTATTTTAGTTGACATTCAATATTGTATTGGTTTGGGTTTACTGCACAGTGGTTGCACATTTATGTGACTTGCAAGGGTATTTCCCCTATGTGTCTCCTTCCCATCTGGCATTATGCACAGTTGTTACAATGTTATTGACTATATTCCTTAATCTGTGCTTTATATCCCCATGACTATGAACACACTTGTTTCAATATTTAATTTGGTGATAAGATAAATAGGGGGTTTTGAATGGAATAGTATTTATCATTTGTCCTCAAGCCTAAGCCATGTATTTTCTTCTTAAATAAAATTCTTTCTTTCTAAAAAATTCAGATAAAGATTGGACTTTTTGTTTTAATATTTCTTAATGTTGTTCAAGCACCTGTAGGCTTAAAAGTTCTAATTGAAGTCTCACCTTGACACAATTAAAATGTTTTTATTTCTTTCCCAAATGAAATTATGAATTCTATTTTAAGAATCATTTAAAGTTTTTGAATTTACATTTTGTTTTCATAGCACATAAACCCTTTTTACCTTAATCAATCATGACACCTGTGTTTACTTTAAAAATTATAGTAAAATGTTAATTGGATATAGAAATAGAGGTGGAGATTGGGTGATGATGAAGAATACAGATGCATAGTATATATTTTATTGATATTCAGATTGAATAGAACTTGAGATAGAGGTGCCAAGATGCATAGTTCACTTTACCACATATTCCCTTCAAATGGTATCTTTTCTTTTAGATGTAATTTAACACAAAGATTGTTACAAATTGCAAGGAAACAGACTCCCTAAGCAAAACCAAAGGATATTGACTAAGTGTTATGTCTCTGGAAGCAGACATTCAGACTCCCTGATGTTTTAATTTTTGATTTAATAGTGTGATAATGTACACAGTTGCATCTCTGTGTGTCAAACAGGAAAGAAAAAAAATGGTAAGCTAAACCATTAGGGGATTTGTATCTATTAACCAGTGTTCTTTGTTTTGTTTGGTTTGGTTTGGTTTATTTTTTTAAAATACTTTCTCTGTTTTTAATGTCCCAAGTCCAGAGGCCTCTCAGGATAATAAAATAGATGTGATAATAAAATAGATATCATTTGTGAAAGATACAGTGACTTATACAAACTTAAATCAAAGAGAATTTTAAAGTCTAAAAGTCCCCACATTCTCATAATCAAGTTCTCATTTACCTTGAGTATATAAATATGTATTTCGATGCTTTATCTCTTCTTATTTTCTGTACTCTGATCAATGTCTCTATGACCCACTGCTATGTGGAACACATTTAATTCATGAGCATTTATTTAGGTCATAAATTGAAACAAATGGAGATCTATTGTTTTTATTCTAAAAACACCCAGTTGAACATATAAAAGCCAAACTTACTAGATTTCTAATTGTTTCTAAAAGGTTTCTAATTGTTTGATTTCCAAAATTAAAGCCAGGGTTCAACCCCTCCACCCATTTAACAGTTTAGGGAGTTTTATTTTGTCTATGTCAACTTAAATCACTTGATTTTATAATTCAGAATCTTAGGTTATAAAATTGTGTGTTTTATTCTTTTTCTTTCAACCAATATTAATGGCTTTTAATATTAACTTTCATGATTAATCAAATGGCTCTATTAGTTATGGGGTCAGAACTAAAATCTAGTGAGAAAGATAAGAGCTAGAAAAGGGAGTAAGTGCCACTTTTGAAATTATCACATACATAAAAAATTAAAACTAAAGTTTATCATCACAATTTTTCTGCCTACCATGATGATGATGATGAACATAAAATAAATAACAACATTTCTTTATTTAGTGCCTATTATGTGCCATGAATTGTGCACTCAGTATCCATCATGAATAGGTATTATTTTTTTTTTTTTTGTATTTTACATACAGATCAAGGACTTAGGTAATTAGAACTCAAGTCCCACAAATAGTAACTGGCTTCGATTAAACCCAATTCAGTTAAACATTAAGGCCTGCTGTCATTATTTCTACACTGCACTGACTGCCCAAGGTATAATATACTTTTTACGTACTGGTGAAATGCAACTTCTCCCTTTAGGACAAACCACATAAATATCTGCTTCCTAGCAAAGGTTTATGCTTTATCAATCTACTAAAATTTCCAAATGAAACTGTACATTTTTATAATTTGTGGAGACAATTCAAGGGATGATTTAATTCTTCAAAAACATGAAGGTTCCTTACATGCAAGATTCTTTTGTTTTTACCACCATAGCAGCTAATACATATTTATTTATACTAGAGTGTTGAAAACCAATGTGAGTTATGTGTGTGTGTGTGTGTGTGTGTGTGTGTGTGTGTGTGTGTGTGTATGTTATACAAGAAATTTTGTGACATTCAGGGTTAGATGACAAGGAAGAAAATGTAACCTATGTAGCACAACACTAGTGATCTCTCTTACAATAATAGTACAAGAAAGCATCAGCAAGAAACACACTCAAAGGACATGTGATTTTGACCTAACTTTCCTGTGGATTTTGAAAACTCTCCCTATTAGCAAGTTTTGCTTTAGTAAATAACTCCTTACAAACTGTTAGTGATTTTTTAGTAGCTCAATTCCCAGATGCCTAGACATCTGTTATGAAAAACATGAGTAGATGATTGATTCTGCAAGTAGTGAAAAACTAGAAGGCAGAGCTGCCTAGAGACCTAGAAAACTTCTTGTAATGCATTATGATACTGATTGCATGAGTGTATGGTAATGGTAATGAGGATTATTTCTGTTCTTTTCAGCTCCCAAAACCTATTGGAGAACACATTCTGAAATTTCCCAGATGATGGAATTTAAAGTTTTATCAAATTGAGAGTTGAAAAATAGTGGCTAGAGGCCATACAGTGTAGTTCAAGAAAGAATAAATCTCAAGTGAGGGTTTATTTTCTTCCATAAAAGGTTTGATGGTCTGTTTGATGTTTCTATGTCTCCGAGTCTGTTTTTGTTCATCAGTTTATGTTGGTCATTAGATTCCACATATGAGTGAGATCATGTAATACTTTTCTTTATCTGACTGGCTTATTTCACTTAGCAAAATGCTCTCTAGGTCCTTCCAGGCTGTTGCAAATGGTTAGAATTCTTTCTTTTTTATAGCTATGTAGTTTTCCATTGTATAGATGTGCTATGTTTTTTTAATCCACTCATCTGCTGATGGTCTATTTCAAAATCTTAGCTATTGTAAATTGTACTGCTATGCACATAGGGTGCATATATCCTATCTGATGGGTGTTTCTGAGTTCTTGGGATATATTCCTAGAAGTGGGATCACTGGTCAAATGGTACTTCCCATTTTCAATTTTTTGAGGAAACTCCAAACTGTTCTCCACAGTGGCTGAACCAGTCTACATTCCCACCAGCAGTGCACGAGAGTTCCCTTTTCTCCACATCCTCGCCAACACTTGCTGTTTCTTGATCTGTTGATGATAGCCATTCCTACAGGTATGAGGTGGTACCTCATTGTTGTTTTGATTTGCATCTCTCAGATGATTAGTGACTTTGAGCACTTTTTCATATGCCTTTTGGCCTTCTGTATGTCCATTTTTGAGAAATGTCTATTGAGGTCCTTTGCCCATTTTTAAATTGGATTATCTTTCTTTTGCTAAGTTATATGAGTTTCCTGTAGATTAACCACTTATGGGATGTATCATTCACAAGTATGCTCTCGCATAGAGTGAGTGTTCTTGTTATTTTATTGATGGTTTGTTTTGCTGTGCAGAAGTTCTTTATTTTAATGTAGTCCCATTTGTTTATTTTCTCCTTAATTTCCATTGTCCCAATAGATGTACCCATAAACACGTTTGCTATGAGAGGTGTTTGAGATTTTGCTGCCAATGGTTTCTTCTAGAATTTCTATGATTTCATGTGTTGATTTAAATCTTGTGTCCATTTTGAGTTTATTCTTGTGTATGGTGGAGGTGGGGAGGCTACTTTTATTTTTTTT
>NW_006282666.1:302728-323602 GCF_000327345.1 Myotis davidii | reverse complement strand
TAGAAACACCGATGAGAGAGAAACATCGATCAGCTGCCTCTAGCACACCTCCTACTGGGGATATGCCCGCAACCAAGGTACATGCCCTGGACCGGAATCGAACCTGGGACCTTTCAGTCCGCAGGCCGACGCTCTAGCCACTGAGCCAAACTGGTTTCGGCCTCTATCTCTTTTATAAATGTCTTATAGTTTTCCAAACACAGGTCTTTTACTTCCTTGGTTAAGTTTATTCCTAAGTATGTGATTTTTTTTTGTTGCAGTGGTAGGTGGGGTTGTCTGTTTGGTTTCCCTTTCTGAAAGTTTATTATTGGTATATTAACAGCCCAGTGCATGAATTGTGCACATTAAAAGGAAATTAATTAGAAGAAATATTTTAATATCGCTATTTGCCCTTTATAATAGAAGTGTCAACCAAATTCATGATCAACAATGACAGATGGAAACACACGCATGTGATTGGCACCAGCAAGAGCTTTATATGTATCATGCATGCGTGAGTCAACTTAGCCTTTTATAGATATAGAATAACTTGCTTAATTAGGCCTGATTTCTGATTTAGCTAAACTTTTTCCAGCCCAGTGAAGCACCCCAACTTCTCTTTCAGGTAATTGTCAGCAACACGATAGTAAATGTCAACATGAAGCAGATATTATTGTAGATCATGCAGGGAGAACAAAGGATGAAATATTTAACTGCAGCAGTGTTTGACTATATTCTATGGTGTGAAAAAACCTGAAGTCATTTTCAAGGTCCACCATTTCTTACTTTTCTTCAGCTGGGTCAACTTTCTAAGCTTTCTAAATCTCTGTTTTTTAGCTAATGAAAATAAAATAGGATTCCGCTGAGTCTCCTATCTACCTACTCCAGGACTCCTGTAAGGATCAAATGAGACGAGGCATGGGAAAACACTTCACAGATATTTGGTTACAGTGTAAAGTGTTTCCACCTGGCTATAAAGCAAGTCATCATAGCAACCGGTCAGAAGGTGTGAAGGACACTTAGCATATTAGCCTTCTTTATAGATAGATAACAATGTCATAGATTTCTGGGTGTTAATTTTATATCCTGCTACATTGCCAAATTCATTTATTAAATCTAGTAGTTTTCTGATGGAGTCTTTAGGGTTTTCTATGCACAGTATCATGTCATCTGCAAATAGTGAATTTTACTTCCTCCTTTCCAATTGGGATGCCTTTTACTTCTTCTTGTCTGATTGCAATGGCTAGCACATATAGTACTATGTTGAACATGAGTGGCAAAAGTGGGCATCCCTGATTTGTTCCTGTTATTATGGGAAATGGTTTTAGTTTTTGTCCGTTGAGTATGAGGTTGGCTGTAGGTTTGCCATATAAGGCTTTTGTTATGTTGACATATGATCCTTCTATTCTAACTTTGTTGAGAGATTTTTATCAAGAAAGGGTGTTTGATTTTGTTGAATACTTTTTTCCACATCTATTGATATGATCATGTGGTTTTTATCTTTAATGTTGTTTATGTGATATATAACATTTATTGAATTGCGGATATTGTACCAGGCTTACATCCCTGGAATAAATACCACTTGGTCATGGTGTATGATCTTTCTAATGTATTTCTGGATCCAACTTGCTAGAATTATGTTGAGGATTTTAGAATCTATGTTCATCAGGGATATTGGCCTGTAATTCTCTTTCTTTGTAGTGTCTTTATCTGAGTTTTGGATTAGGGTAATGCTGGCCTCATAGAAATAGCTTGGGAGTGTTCCTTCTTTCTGAATTTTTGGTTTGAGGAAGATAGGTGTTAGTTCTTTGAATGTTTTGTAAACCTTCCCTGTGAAGCCGTCTGGTCCAGGGCTTTTGCTTGCTGGGAGTTTTTTGGTTGTTGTTTATTTTTTAATTTTTTTCTGCTTCATTTTCATCAGTAGTTATCGGTCTATTCAGGTTTTCTGATTCTTGCTGATTGGGTTTTGGAAGATTGTATTTTTCTAGGAATATTTGCATTTGGTCAAGGTTGTGCAATTTATTGGAGTAGAGTTGTTCATAGTATTTTTTTATCCTTTGTATCTCTGTGGGGTCAGTTGTTAACTTTACCTCTTTTGTTTCTGATTTTGTTTATTTGGGTCTTCTCTCTTTATTTCTTGGTGAGTCTGGCAAGAGTTACATAGATCTTGTTTATCCTTTCAATGAACCAGCTCTTGGTTTTATTAATCTTTTGTATTTTCTTTTTGGTCTCTATGTCATTTATTTCTGCTCTGAGCTTTATTATTTCCTTTCTTCTATTTACTCTGGGCTTTTCTTGTCGCTCTCTAATTCTTTAAGGTGTAGGGCTATATAACTAATTACAAGGGGGAGGTTGTTTATTTGTTTTTTGAGGTAAGCTTGTAGTACTATGAACTTCCCTCTCAGGATTGCTTTCACTATGCCCCATAGATTTGGGGTTGCTGTGGTTTCATTGTCACTTATTTCTAGTACTTTTTATTTTAAATTTCTTATTTGATCTCTTTGGTAACCCATTCATTGTTTAATAGCATGCTATTTTGCCCCCATATGTTTGATTGTTTATGATTTGTTTATTGTAGCTTATTTCTAACTTTATGCCAATTGTGATCTGTGAAGTTGCTTGATTTGATTCCAGTCTTCTTGAATTTATAGAGACTTAGTCTATGCCTTAACATGTGGTCTATCTTTGAAAATGTCCCATATGCAGTTGAGAAAGATGTATATTCAGTAGCTTTGTGGTGAAATGTTCTGGGGATATCAATTAGTTTCTTCTGATCTAGTGAGTCATTTAGGATTTCTGTTTCCTTGTTGCTTTTTGTTTAAAAGATGTATCCAATGATGTCAATGGGTTATTAAAGTTCCCTACTATGATTCAATTGCTGTTTATCTTTCCCTTGATATCTTCCAGAAGGTTTTTTTCCATGTTTTTTTTCATTTCCATTTGCCTGAATAATTTTTTCCATACCTTCTCTTTCAGTCTGTGTAAGTCCTTTGTTCTGAGGTGGGTCTCTTGTAGACTGCCAATATATAGGTCATATTTTCTTATCCATTCAGCTACCCGATATCTTTTGATTGGAGCATTAAATCCATTTACATTTAAGGTTATTATTGATAGGTACTTGCTTGTTGCCATATTTGTTCTTTATGCCTGTTTTAGTTTCTCCCTTTCTATTTCTTCTCAACAGTAGTCCATTTAACATTTCTTGCATTGCTGGTTTGGTGGCAATAAACTCCCTTAGCTTTTTTTTTTTTTGGCTGTGTAGCTCTTGATTTTAGCTTCAATTTTGAATGTTAGCCTTGCTTGGTAGAGTATTCTTGGGTCCAGTCCCTTGCTTTGCATCACTTTGTATATTTCATTCCATTCCCTTCTGGCCTGATTTGTTTCTGTTGAGAAATCACTTGATAGTCTAGTGGGAAATCCCTTACAGGTAACCTTCCAATGTCTCTTTTGCAGCCTTTAAGATTCTTTGTATTTTACATTTGACCGTCACACCCTTGCACAAGATGGCCACCCCCATGTGGTCAAAGATGGCCACCACAAGATGGCCGGCAGGGGAGGGCAGTTGTGGCTGATCAGGTCAGCAGAAGAGGGAAGTTGGGAAGGAGCAGGCCTGCAGGGGAGGGCAGTTGTGAAGGAGCAGGCCTGCAGGTGTGACCGGGCTGGCAGGGGCAGATAGGCGTCGATCAAGCTGGCAGGGAAGTGGTTAAGGGGTGATCAGGCTGGCAGGGGAGTGGTTAGGGGGTGATCAAGCTAGTAGGCAGACGCAGTTAGGGGCAATCAGGCAGGCAGGCAGGCAGGTGAGTGGTTGGGGGCCAGCAGTCCTGGATTATGAGAGGGATGTCTGACTCCTGGTTTAGGATCGGCCTAAATCAGCAGTCAGACATCCTCCGAGGGGTCCCAGATTGAAGAGAGTGCAGGCTGAGCTGAGGGACACCCCACGCTAGTGCATGAATTTTGTGCACCAGGCCTCTAGTTGTTTAATAAAAATAAATAGGTTTCAAGTGTATAATTCCATGATACATAATCTGTATATTGCATTGTGTGTCCATCACCCAAAGTCAAATCATCTTTCATCATTTTCCTTTGGTAACTACCATACTACTGTCTGTGTCTATGAAGTTTTTTTCTTGTTTGCCCATTTGTTGCTTTGGCTTTATATCACACATAAGAATGAAATCATATGGTTCTTAACATTTTCTGTTTGACTTATTTTGCTTAGCATGATCTTCTCAAGATCAATCCATGTTGTTGCAAATGGCAGTATTTCATCTTTTATTATGGCTGAGTAGTATTCCATAGTATATATGTACCTATGTACCACATTTTCTTTACCCAAGCATCTATCAAAGGACACCAGTTATTTCCATGTTTACCACCATGAATATTGCTTCAATGAACATAAAAGTACATATTTTTTTTTGCAAATAAGTGCTTTTAATTTGTTCAAGTAGATACCCAGAAGAGGAGTATATGGTAACTCTAATTGATACCTAGAACAAGGCCATATAGTAATTCTATTTTTAATTTTTGAGGAACCTCCATACTGTTTTCCATAGCATCTGTACCAACCTACATTCCCACCAGCAGTAAATGAGGGTTCCTTTTTCTTCATAACCTCTCCAATACTTGTTATTAGTACTTAATACTAACAGGTGTGAGGTGATATCTCATTGTAGTTTTAATTTGCATTTCCCTAATAGCTAGTGAAGTTGAGCATCTTTTCATGTATCTGTTGGACATTGGTATGTCTTTTTGGAAGAAGTGTCTGCTCAGGTCCTCTAGTCATTTAACTGGATTGTTTGGTGTTAAATGATAAGAGTTCTTTATATATTTTGGATATTAACCACTAGTTGGAGGTGTTGTTTTCAAATATAATCTCCCATTCTGTTGGCTCCTTTTTGATTTGTTAGTGATTTATTTTGCTGTACAGAAGCTTTTTAGTTCGATATAGTCACATTCATTTATTTTTGCCTTTACTTCCCTTGCCTTTGGGGTCAGATTCATAAAATGTTCTCTAAGACCAAGGTCCATTTTTTCAAATGTAACCCCACTTGTTTGTTTAGGCTTTCTTTACCTGTGCTTTGGGAATCATATGTAAAAAATCATTGCCGAGACCAATGTAAAAAAGTTTCTCTTTGTATTTTCTTCTAGGAGTTTTCTGGTTTCATTTTTTTCACTTGTTAGTTTTTAATCTACTTTGACTTCATTTTTGTGTATGTTGTAAGATAAGTGTCCAATTTGATTCCTTCTGCATGTGGATATCCATTTATCCCAGTGGCATTGTTTGAAGAGATTACCCTTTCTCAATTCTTATTGAAAAACAGTTGAATGTACATGTGTGAATTCATTTCTGGGTTTTGTATTATGTTCCATTGGTTTAAGTGTCTGCTTTTTATGAGAGTACCATACTGTTTTAATTACTATAGCTTTTTAATATATTTTGAAATCAGGATACATTTTGCCTTCAGCTTTGTTATCCTTGATGAAGATGGATTTGTCTATCTTGGTCTTTTGTGATTCTATGTGAATTTTAAGATTTTTTTTCTATTTCTGCAAAATATGACATTGAGATCTTGTTGAGGATTGCATTGAATCTACAAATGGCTTTGGGTAGTGTGGACATCTTGAAAATATTAAGTCTTACGATTTATGAATAAGGTATGTCTTTTCTTTTATCTGTGTCTTAATTCATGTGTTTGTTCATCAGTCTTTTATAGTTTTTAGTATACAAGTCTTTCACTTTGCTTAAGTCTATTTGTATGTATTCTTGTGATGATATTTCAAATGGAATTGCCGTCTTAATTTCTTCTTAGAATGTCAGTTATTAGTGTATGGAAGAACTTTGTTAAGTCTAACAGTTGTGGGGTTTTTTGGAGTCATTAGAGTTTGCTAAATATAAATCATATCACCTATGAATAGAGATAATTGTATTATTTCCTTTCAGATTTGGGTACCTTTTATTTCTTTTCTCTGCTCTAAATATTGTAGTTAGGGCTTCTAATACTATGATGAGAAAGAGTCAAAAGGGGGCATCCTTGTCACTTTCCATGATCTTAGAGAATAAACTTTCAGTTTCACACTGTTGAAGATGATGTCAGCTTTTAACTATTCATTTAAGATTTTTAAGTTGAGACAATTCCCTACTGTTCCTAGATTATTGTCTTTTTTTTATTATGAAAACAATATCTAATTTTGTCAAATTATTTTTGTTGTCTATTGAGATCCTAATATTATTTTAAAACTTCATTCGGTTAATGTGATATAGACACCAATGTATTTTTATATGTTAAAATATTCTTGCATTCCAAGAATTCATTCCACTTAGTGATGGTAATTTATTCTTTAAATATGTTGATGAGGTTCAGTTTGCTAGTATTTTGCTGAGAATATTTCTATGTTCATCAGGGATATTGGTTTGTAGTTTTCCTTTCCTGTAGTGTCTTTGTCTGATGTCAGTATCAAGGTAATGGTGGCCTCACTAGATGAGTTTGGAATTATTCTTTCTTCTGGAAGAGTTTTTAAATAATTGCCATTGGTTATTCTTTAAATATTTTTGGAAGAGCTTTGAAATAAATGCCATTGGTTCTTCTTTAAATATTTGATGGAATTCACCAGTGAAGTCCTGGTCTTTCATTGTTAGAAGGGTTTTTATTACTGATTCAATATTTTTAATGCTTCTGTCTCTGTTCAGATGTTCTCTTTTTTTTCATTATTCAGTTTTGGTAGCTTGTATGTATCAGGGAATTTGTACATTTCTTCTAGCTTAACCAATTTGTTGGTGTCTAATGTTTTACATATTTTTTTATTTACATGACATCACTTATAATGTCTCTTCTTTCCTTTTTGATTTTTTGAGTCTTTGTTCCTTTTTATAAGTTAGTCTATGTAGTAGTATGACAATTTAACTTATCTTTACAAAACCCCCACTCATTTTTTTCATATTTTCTATGTTTTTTAATAGATAATCATTGCTTTCATTTTTTTTCTATATTGGTTAAGGTTTACATATATGTCCTTATCCCCCCATTGCCCTCCACTGCCCATCCACTCATGTCCTCACCTCCCTGGTGTCTGTGCCCATTAGTTAGGCTTATATGCATGCATACAAGTCTTTTGGTTGATCTCTCCCCATTACCCCCACCCTCCCCTACCATCCCTCTGAGGTTGGACAGTCTGATCGATGCTTCTCTGTCTCTGGATCTGGTTTTGTTCATCACTTTATATTGTTCATTATATTCCACCAATGAGTCATATCACGTGATGTTTATATTTCTCTGACTGGCTTATTTCGCTTAGCATAATGCTCTCCAGTTCCATCCATGTGGTTGCAAATGATAACAGTTCCTTCTTTTTTTATAGCAGCATAGTATTCTATTGTGCAGATGTACCACAGTTTTTTAGTCCACTCATCTGCTGATGGGCACATAGGCTGTTTCTAAATTTTAGCTATTGTAAATTGTGCTGCTATGAACATAGGGGTGCATATATCCTTTCTGATTGGTGTTTCTGGTTTCTTGGGATATGTTCCTAGAAGTGGGATCACTGGGTCAAATGGGAGTTCCATTTTTAGTTTTTTGAAGAAATTCTATACTGTTCTCCATAGTGGCTGCACCAGTCTGAATTTCTCCTAGCAGTGCACTAGGGTTCATTTTTCTCTGCATCCTCGCCAGCACTTGTCATTTGTTGATTTGTTGATGATAGCGACTCAGAGAGGTGTGAGATGCTACCCCATTGTCCTTCTGATTTGCATCTCTCAAATGATTAGTGACTTTGAGCATGTTTTCATATGTCTCTTGGCCTTCCTTATGTTCTCTTTCAAAAAGTATCTATTTAGGTCCATTGCCCATTTTTTTTTTGATTGGGTTGTTTATCTTCCATATGTTGGGTTGTATGAGTTCCTTGTAAATGTTGGAGATTAAACCCTTGTCAGTGATAACATTGGCAAATGTGTTCTCCCATGCAGTGGGTTTGCTTGTTGTTTTGTTCATGGTTCCTTTTGCTATGCAGAAGCTTTTTATTTTGATGTAGTCCCATTTGTTTATTTCCTACTTAGTTTCCATTGCCCTAGGAGCTGCATGGGTGAAGTTATTGTTTCGGTATATGTCTAAAATTTCTATTTAGGTCCATTGCCCATTTTTTTTTTGATTGGGTTGTTTATCTTCCATATGTTGGGTTGTATGAGTTCCTTGTAAATGTTGGAGATTAAACCCTTGTCAGTGATAACATTGGCAAATGTGTTCTCCCATGCAGTGGGTTTGCTTGTTGTTTTGTTCATGGTTCCTTTTGCTATGCAGAAGCTTTTTATTTTGATGTAGTCCCATTTGTTTATTTCCTACTTAGTTTCCATTGCCCTAGGAGCTGCATGGGTGAAGTTATTGTTTCGGTATATGTCTAAAATTTTTTGCTGCCTGTGGATTCCTCAAAGATTTTTATGGCTTCCCATGTTATGTTTAAGTTCTTTATCCATTTTGAATTTATTTTTGTGTGTAGTATAATTTGGTGGTCTAGTTTATTCTTTTTTGCATGTATCTGTCCAATTTCCCCAATACAATTTATTGAAGAGACTGTCTTCAATAAAAGAAGAGACTCCATTGTATGTTCTTGCCTCCTTTGTCAAATACCAGGTTCTGTAGCCATGTTCTCTTGCTAGGTTCTCCAGCCAGGTTCCGTTTAGGTTCTCCAACCAAGTTCTGTAGCCCATTGATCTGAATGCCTGTTCTCATGGCAGTACCAAGGCTGTTTTGTTTATAGTGGCTTTGTAGCATAATTTGATATCTGATATTATGATTCCCTTCAACTTTGTTCTTCTTTCTCAAGATTGCTGTAGGTATTCAGGGTCTTTTTATTATTGCAAATGAATTTTTGGAGAGTTCATTCTAGGTCTGTGAAATATGCAATTGGTATTTTAATGGGGAGTGCATTGAATCTATAGATTGCTTTCGGTAGTATGGACATTTTAATGATGCTGATTCTACAAATACATGAACACAATATGTTCTTACATCTGTTTGTCTTCCTCTACCTCTTTTTTCAGTGTCCTGTAGTTTTCCGCGTATAGGTCTTTAACCTCCTTAGTTATATTTATTCCTAGATATCTTAATTTTGTTGGTGCAATGGTAAATAGGATAGTGTTTTTAATATCTCTTTCTGTAAGTTCACTATTGGTGTATAGAAATGTCATAAATTTCTTGGTGTTAATTTTGTATCCTGCTACACTGCCAAATCCATTTATTAAGTCTAATAATTTTTGATGGATTCTTTAGGGTTTTCTATGTACAGTATGCTGTCATTTGAGAATAAGGACAGTTTTACTTCTTTTCCAATGTGGATGCCTTTTATTTCTTCTTCTTGTCTGATCGCAATGACTAGTACTTCCAGTACTATGTCAAACAGGAGTGGTGAGAGTGGGCATCCCAGTCTTGTTCTTGTTCTTAGGAGAAATAGTTTTAATTTTTTCCATTGAGTATGATGTTGTCTGTAGATTTGTCATATAAGGCATTTATTATGTTGAGTATGATTCCTCTATTCCCATTTTGCTGAGTTTTTTTCTTTTTATCAAGAAAGGGTATTAGATTTTGTCAAATGTTTTTTCCTGCATCAATTGATATGACTATGTGAATTTTATCTCTCAATTTGTTTATGTGATGTATCACGTTTATTGATTTGCAGATACTGTACCATCCTTGCATCCCCGGGGTAAATCCTACTTGGCCATCGTGTATGTTCTTTCTGATGTAATGCTGGATCCAATTTGCTAAGATTTTGTTGAGGATTTTGGCATCTATGTTCATGAGGGATATTGGCCTGTAATTCTCTTTCTTTGTATTGTCTTTATCTGATTTTGGGATAATGCTGGCTTCATACAAAGGGCTCAGAAGTGCTCCTTCCTCTTGAATTGTTTTGTGGGTCATGTTTTCTTATCCATTCAGCTATCCTATGTTTTTTATTGGAGCATTTAATCCACTTACATTTAAGGTTATTATTGATAGGTACTTACTTATTTCCCTTTCTATTATTTATGGCTATCTTATCCTCTCTCTATTTCTTCTTTTTCTTACAGTAGTCCCTTTAACATATTTTGTGATGCTGCTTTGGTGGTTATAAACTCCTTTCTCCAGTCTTTTGTCTGTGAAGCACCTTATTTCCCCTTTAATTTTGAATGATAGCCTTGTTGTATAGAGTATTCTTGTATTCAGTACTTGTTTGGCATCACTTTGTAAATTTTCTTCCATTCCTTTCTGGCCTGATGTGTTTCTGGTGAGAAATCATTTGATAATAAAATGGAAGATCCCTTGTATGTAACTTTCTGTCTCTCTCTTTAAGCCCTGAGGATTCTCTTTGGCTTGAACATCTGCCATCACAATTATGATGTGTCTTGGAGTGGGTCTTTTTGGGGTCGACTTGTTTGGGGCTCTCTGTGCTGTGTGACAGTTTTCTTCCCCAAATCAGTGAAGTATTCTGACATTATTTCTTCAAATAGGTTTTCTAACCCTTGTTCCTCTTCCTGTTTTTCTGGTACCCCTATTATTCATATGTTGCTTCATTTCAGGTTGTCCCCAAATCCCTTAGGCTTTCCACCTGTCTTTTCATTTTTTTCTCAAATTGCAGTTCAGTTTGAGTTTGTTTTGCTTCCCTGTCTTTTTATTTTATTTTCTAAAGTTTTACACATGTCTCCTTTTCCCCCAATTAACCCCCTCCCCTATCCCTTCCTAGCCCGGGCAAGCCTGCACTGCCCCAGTGTCTGTGTCCATATTATGCTAATATGCATGCATATAAGTCCTTTGGTTTCTCTATAATCCCCCCTCCTCTACCTTTTGACTCTAGATCAATATATTCCTATTCATCAAATTATGTTGATAATTATATCCCACATATGAGTGATATCATGTGATATTTATCTTTCTCAATCTGGCTTATTTCATTTCGCATAATGTTCTCCAGTTCCATCCATGCTGTTGCAAATGGTAGCAGTTTCTTCTTTTTTATAGCAGCGTAACATTCCATGTGTAGATGTACCACAGTTTTTTAGTCCACTCGTCTACTGATGGGCACATAGGCTGTTTCTAAATCTTAGCTATTGTAAATTGTGCTGCTATGCACATAGGGGTGTATACATGCTTTCTGATTGGTGTTTGCGGTGCTTGGGACAAAGTCCTAGAAGTGTGATAACTGGGTCAAATGACAGTTCCATTCAGTTTTTTTTTTTTTGGAAAATCCTTACTGTTTTCTACAGTGGTTGCACCAGTCTGCATTCCCACCAGCAGTCTCCACATCCTCGCCAGCACTTGTCATTTGTTGATTTTTTGATGATAGCCATTCTGACAGGTGTGAGATGGGACCTCATTGTTGTTTTGATTTGCATCTCTCTGATTATTAGTGACATTAAACATGTTTTCATATGTCTCTCATCCTTCTGTATTTCCTCTTTGAAAAGTGTCTATTTAGGTCCTTTGTCCATTTTTTGATTGGATTGTTTATCTCCTTTTGTTAACTTGTATGATATCTCTGTAAATTTTGGAAATTAAATTCTTATGTGAAATAGCATCGGCACATATGTTCTCCCATGCAGTGAGCTTTCTTGTTTTGTTGATGGTTTCTTTTGCTGTGCAGAAGCTTTTTATTTTGATGTAGTCCCATTTGTTTATTTTCTACTTAGTTTCCATTAAGAGTTGTATCAGTAAAGATATTGCTATGACATATGTCTGATATTTTGCTGCCTATGGAGCCTTCTAAGATTTTTATGATTTCCCATTTTCCATTTTGGCGTTCTATGTTAATATATATATATATATATATATAGTGTAAGTTGGTGATCTAGTTTCCTTTTTTTGTATGTATCTGATGAAATTTCGCAGCACCATTTATTGGAGAGGGTTTTCGAAAGCAGATTTGATCAAGCTGAAAAAAAAGAATCAGAAAACGCAAAGATGGTATATTTAAAATAATCTACTCAGAAGATCAAAAAGAAAAAAAAGTGAAGGAAGTCTAAGGAACTTACAGAACAACTTTAAACTAAGCAATTTACTTATTATGGGTTTCTCAGAAGAAGAAAGACAGAGAAAAAGACAGAAACATTATTTAAAGTAATAATGTCCCAAAACTCCTCAAATCTGGGAAAGGAAATTAACATTCAGATTCAAGATGCTCAATAGATCATAAGAAGTATTAACACAAGAAATACACAAGGAAACACATTATAATCAAGTTGTAAAGAGTAAAAGATAAATAGAATTTTGAAGGCAGCAAGAGAAAAGTGACTCATCACAGACAAATCAATTTCCCCATAAGACCACCAGTGAGTTTCTCAACAGACACCTTATAGGTAAGAAGGAAGTGTTCTAATGTAGTCAAACTGCAGGAAAATAATGCCAACAAGGAATAATTTACCCAGTAACAGGCCTTTGAAAATAAAGAAGAAATACTTTCCAAAACAAACAAAATCTGAGGGAGTTCCTCAACACTAAAGCTGCCTGACAAGAAATGTTAACTGAGTTCTTCATTTTGAAACAAAAAGATACTAAAGCTTAATATGAAAACATATGAAAGTATAATGACCACTGGTATAGAGTACTGTAATAGTGTAATAGAGGTGTGTAAATCAGTTTTAATTCAGGAATAGAAGTTAAAGAGGAAAGTATAAAAATAACTCTTATAATATGTAAATGGATAAATTATATAAAAAGTTATAATTCATGACACCATTAACATAAACTGTGGTAACAGAGAAGGAAGATTATAGAGTATTTGCATTATCAGCTTAAAGAGACTGTTAAAATGAAAATATATTTTATACAAACCTCATCCTAACCACAAAAAATACCAATAAAATAAAAACAAAAGAATCATAAAGGAATGAAAGCATGCCATTAAAAAAATCAATAAAACAAAAAAAGGACAATAAGAGAGAAAGGATGAATAAAAGAGCCACAAGAAAGAAAATGCTAAGAGAATAAAAATAGTAAGTTGTCCCTTACAGATATTTACTAAAAAATAAATGAATAAAAATACCCAATCAAATAACATAAAATGGCTTAATGGATTGAAATGAAATCAAGATCCTATATATATTGTTTACAGGTCACTGACTCACTTTAGATTTAATGACTTACATAGGCTGAAAATGAAAGGATGGAAAATAATATTCCATGCAAATGGTAAATGAAAGAGAACACATTGACCCTATTACACCAGACAAAATAGTCTTTAAATAAAAACTGTCACAAGAGACCAAGTACTACATTATACAATGGGATAAAAGGATCAAATTACAAGAAACATATAACAATTACAAATATATATGTAACTAACTTCAGAGTATCTAATTATATGAAGCAAACATCAATAGATTAAAGGGAGAATTAGAAATAATATCACTTATATATTCCAATACTCCACTATTAATAATGGATAGGGCACTTTAGACCTCAAAGTGAAGATCATAACAAGAGATAATGAAGGCCACTTCATAATACTAAAGGGAGTAATTCAACAAGAAGATAGAACTCTGATAAACATGAACATAACATGTATGCACACAATACAGGAGCACCCAAATTCATAAAAACAAAAACAACTTATGGAGGTTATAAAGGGAGAGATTGACAGCAATACAGAAACACAAGCCTTCAAGGGGGTCCAGCACCCAGCAGCTCCAAGCCCTACAGCCGCGGCGGTGCTAGGGCTGCTGGGGCTGGAGGAGCAGAGACACAAGCTCGCAGGGGGGCCCGGCACCCAGCAGCCCCAAGCCCTGCGTCTGCAGAAGCGCTGGAACCACTGGGGCTGCAGCGGAGACACAAACCCGCAGGAAACCTGTGGAAAGGGAGATAAACTATCATAACTTTATCTCCCTTTCCACAAGATGAGAAAACTGACCCTGAATTTTTTAGCGATATGGCCCACACCTTTCTACAAGCACAGGGTATGTTATGACCACTCCCAGGAAGGTCTGGTCAGAATACTGTCACCATGGAATAACAGCATCCCTGAGGGGTCCCGGATTGGAGAGGGTGCAGGTCAGGCTGAGGGATTCCCAACCCATGCGTGAATTTTATGCACTGGGCCTCTAGTGTTACTTATAATAATTTAAGGCCACTGAAGAAAAATATATGGAATACATATAGGTCAGGTCATAAGTTATTCAGTTTAGTGTTAATCTCACACCTTATCGAGAGACATGTGCAAAACAACAAAAATATGTAAAGATGATTAAGAAATAAAATTTAAATTGAAACAAATTTGACTATTTTTCACTAATACACTAGACTTATTTGATGCTTGTGTTAGCTGAGTTTCTTCAAGAAGCAGAAGCCAAAATGTTGTCAAGCATAGGCATGAATTACTAGGGTAAATTCATGGAGAAAGGAAAGGAGCTCAGAGAGCCCGGGAGAGCCATTGGCCATAATGCATTCCTGATTCTTGTAGAGGAGAGAGCAAAGGATGGAAAGTTGTGTGGAAGAGATTTAGATTTTAGTGCACTTCTAAGGATGTCCATCATTGCCAATTCAGAGTACTCAAGGCAAAGATACCTGTCAGAGCAGCTGCCTTGTGAAGAGTCTCAGTTTTCCCCGATACACATGTACTTTAATAATCTTAATCATCAACTGACAGCAGTTCATAGAAGGTGTGGCTTTAGAGCACAGCAGTTGAGTCTTTGATGCAGATATGTACTGCAGTTAAAAATCTGAGAGGTACATTTTCACACCTCCCACAAATGCTTGCATTTGACTAATTAAAATATGTATACAAACAATGTAATATTTACTTAATTAAAAAGCACCCTTACTTTCCACTTTTATATTATTAACTAGAGGCCAGGTGCACAAAATTTGTGCATGGGCAGGGGAGCAGATCTCTCAGCCCAGCCTGCACTCTCTCTAATTTGGGACCCTTCGGGGGATTTCTGACTGCTGGTTTAGGCCCTAGTGGGATCAAGCCTAAACTGGCAGTCAGACATCCCTCTCACAATCCAGGATTGCTGGCTCCTAACTGCTTACCTGCTTGCCTGCCTGATGGTCCCTAACTGCTCTTCCCTGCTGGCCTGGACACCCCTAACTGCTCTCTCCTGTCAGCCTGGTCACCCATAATTGCTCTCCCCTGGTGGCCTGGTCGCCCCTAACTGCTCTCCCCTGCCATTCTGATGCCCCTAACCACCTCTGCCTTGGTCCCTGCCACCGTGGTTTTGTTTGGAGGGGCATCCAGTCTAATTAGCATATTACCCTTTTATTAGCATAGATGGTTACTGAGCAGTGCATTCTGGGGAACATGAGGAAGTGACCCTATGACTCAGAGACCAGGGACTCAACAGGAAGCTAGGAGGTCTGATCTCACTCAGCAGAAGACGGGCCTGAACTGTGTTTAGGTCTGAGGAGACATTATATCCCCATGACTTATTTATTTTACAAATAGAAGTTTCCTATCTAATAAAGAGGTAATATGCAAATTGACCATCACACCATCACAAAGATGGCAGTGCCCACAGCAGAGGCGGGGTTTCCATAACTCAGGATGGCTGCATCCACAGGAGAGACCTAGTTCCTGTAATGAGCCTTAAAGAGCAATCAGCAGGGACCTGAGGATGCATGGAGCTTGGCTGAGGCACAGTACCTGAGGCTATGCCCCCCACCCTAGGAGCAGGCCAGGGGACCTCAGGCCATGCTCCTCACTGGGGAGGGTTTGATGGGGGACCTCAGGCCACACCCCCCACCAGGGGGGCTTGACGAGGGCCCTGAGCCTGATGCCATGCCAGAGGTCCAAAGGCTATGCCCCCCGCCCAGAAGAGCTTGACAAGGGTGGGGCCAGCCAGGCCTGGATCTTGCACAATGGGGATAGGGATGGATGGGTCTGGATCCCGCTCGATTTTGAGGCATTGTGGGTGGGTGGAAACTTGACTCTGGGTCCTGCAGTGTGCCCCAGACTCTAACGGGAGGAAGATATTCATAAATATTTTACTATTTTTTATCTCTGATACCTCTATTATAAAGAGCAAATAGCAATATTAAAATATTTCCTCTAATTAATCACATTTAATGTGCATAAATTTAGTGCACTGGGCCACTAGTTTATATTATAATTGCCTAATATTTTTTGAGAATATATTAGTCTAAGTTCACAAGAAATATTAGCCTGTAGTTTTAAATTTTTTCTGCTGTCTTTGCCTAGTTGTGGAATCAAGATAATGGTAACTTCATAAAAAACAAACAAACAAAAAACACACAAAACAAAAACAGTTGAGGTGGTATCCTCTGTTTAACCCATTCAAATTAGTATTCATTGTTCTTGGTAGAAATCATTAGTGAATCTACCTGGTGGTGGAGATGTCCTTTTTTTTTTTTTTGTATAGGCATTATTTATTTTTAATTTTTTTTTGTTTAAAGATTTTCATTTGCCTCCTTTATCCATAATTAACCCCTTCCCCAGCCATTCCCATTCCAGGACAACCCCCACTGCTTCAGTGCCTGTATCCATTGGATATGCTAATATGCATGCATAAAAAACCTTTGGTTGCTCTCTAGTCTAGGCCCCTCCCCCCACCCTACCATTTGTCTCTGGATCTATTCTTTTCATCAAATTATGTTGATCATTATGTCTCAAATATGAGTGAGATCATGTGATATTTATCTTTCTCTGACTGACTTATTTTGCTTAGCATAATGCTCTCCAGTTCTATCCATGCTGTTGCAAATGGTAAAAGTTCCTTCTTTTTTATAGCAGCATAATATTCCATTGTGTAGATGTACCACAGTATTTTTATCCACTCATCTGCTGATAGGCACTTAGGCTGTTTACAATTCTTAGCTATTGTAAATTGTGCTGCTATGAACATAGGGGTGCATATATCCTTTCTGATTGGTGTTTTGGCTTTCTTGAGATATAGTCCTAGAAGTGGGATTACTGGGTCAAATGGGAGTTTCATTTTTAACTTTTTTAGGAAATTCTATACTGTTCTCCACAGTGGCTGTCCGAGTCTGCATTACCACCAGCAGTACACGAGGGTTCTTTTTACTCCTCATTCTCGACAGCACTTGTCATTTGTTGATTTGTTGATGATAGCCATTCTGACAGGTCTGAGATGGTATCTCATTGTTGTTTTGATTTGCATCTCTTGGATGATTAGTGACTTTGAGCATGTTTTCATATGTCTCTGGGCTTTCTGTATGAAAAGTGTCTATTTAGATCTTTTGCCCATTTTTTGATTAGGTAATTTATCTTCCTTTGTTAAGTTGTATGAGTTCTCTTTAAATTATGGAGATGAAACCCTTATTAGAAATATCATTGGCAAATATGTGCTCCCATGCAGTGGGTTTCCTTGTTGTTTTGTTGATGGTTTCTTTTGCTGTGCAAAGTCTTTTATTTTGATGTAGTCCCAATTGTTGTTTCATATTTTTGTACTTGTCTGACCAAATTTCCCAGCACCGCTTATTGAAGAGACTGTCTTGACTCCATTGTATGCTCTTCCCTCCTTTGACAAATATTAATTGAGCATAATGGCTTGGGTTGATTTCTGGGTTCTCTGTCATGTTCCATTGGTCTATATATCTGTTCTTGTGCCAGTACCATGCAGTTTTGAGAACCGTGGCTTGGTAATATAGTTTGATATCTGGTGTTCTGATTCCTCCAACTTTGTTCTTTCTCTGGATTTCTGTGGCTATTCAGTGTCTTTTTCATTCCAGATGAATTTTTGAAGAGTTTTTCCTAAATCTTTGAAATATGTAGTTAGTATTTTAATAGGAATTGCATTGAATCTGTTGCTTGCTTTAGGTAATATGGACATTTTAATGATATTGAGTCTACCAATCCATAAACATGGTATGTTCGTCCATTTGTTTATGTATTCCTCTATATCTTTTGTCAATGTTCTATAGTATTCTGAGTACAGGTCTTTTATGTCCTTAGTTAAGTTTATTCTTAGCTATATTTATTTTTTTGGTGCGATGGTAAATGGAATTGCTTTATTTTTTTTTTCATTTCTGTTTCTGTGAGTTCATTATTAGTGTATAAAAAGGCCATACATTTCTGGGTGTTAATTTTGTATCCTGCTACATTGCCAAATTCATTTATTAGGTCTAGAAGTTTTTTGATGGAGCCTTTGGGGTTTTCTTTTTATAGTATCATGTCATCTGTGAATAAGGACAATTTTACTTCTTTTTTCAATTTGGATGCTTTTTATTTCTTCATCTTGTCTGATTGCTATGGCTAACACTTCCAGTGCTATATCGAACTGGAGTGGTGAAAGTGGGCATCCCTGTCTTGTTCCCATTCTTAGGGGAAATGAGTTTAGTTTTTGCCCATTGAGTATGATGTTGGCTATAGGTTTGTTATATAAGGCTTGTATTATGTTGAAGTATGATCTTTCTATTCCCTCTTTGCTGTGAGCTTTTATCAAGAAAGGGCGTTAGATTATGTCATCGATTTTGTACACTCTGATCTTTATTTTTTACTTTCTTCTGCTTACACTGGGCTTCTCGTGTTGCTCTTTCTAACTCTTTGAGTTTTAGGGTTAAATAATTTATTACCATCATTTCTTGTTTTTTGCAGTAGGCTTGTAGAGCTATGAACTACCCTCCCAAGACTGCTTTCACTGTGTCCCATAGATTTTGGATTGTTGTGTTTTCATTGTCATTTGTTGCCATGGTGCTTTTTATTTCTTCTTTGATGTCTTTGGTAATGCTATCATTGTTTAATAACATGCTTTTTCTGCATCGATTGATATGATTATGTGATTTTTGTCTCTCTGTTTATGTGATGTATCACATTTATTGATTTGCGGATATTGTACCATCCTTGCATCCCTCGAATAAATCCCATTTGGTCATGGTGTATGATCTTTCTAATGCAATGCTGAATGCGATTTCGTAAAATTTTGTTGATTATTTTAGCATCTATGTTCATCAAGGATATTGGCCTGTAGTTCTCTTTTGTGGTGTCTTTATCTGGTTTTGGAATTAGGGTAATGCTAGCTTCATAGAAAGAGCTTGGATGTGTGCATTCCTCTTGAATTTTTGGAATAGTCTGAGTAGGATATGTTTTAGTTCTTCTTTGAAAGCTTGGTAAAACTCCCCTGTAAAGCTGTCCGGACCAGGGCTTTTGTTTGCTGAAAGATTTTTTATCGCTACTTCGATTTCTTCGGTAGTTATCGCCCTATTCAGGTTTTTTAATTCTTCTTGCTTGAGTCTTAGAAACATGTATTTTTCCAAGAATATGTCCCTTTCATCTAGATTGTCCGTTTTGGGGAATAGAGTTGTTCATGGTATTTTTTCATAATCATTTGTATTTCTGTGTGATTGGTTGTTACTTCACTTCTTTCATTTCTGATTTTGTTTATTTGGGTCCTCTCCTCTTCTTGGTGAACCTGGCTAGAGAGGTTCATCAATCTTGTATATTCTATCAGAAAAACAGTTCTTGTTTTTGTTGATCTTTTGTATTGTTATTTTGGACTCTATGTAGTTAATGTACACTCTGATCTTTATTTTTTACTTTCTTCTGCTTACACTGGGCTTCTCGTGTTGCTCTTTCTAACTCTTTGAGTTTTAGGGTTAAATAATTTATTACCATCATTTCTTGTTTTTTGCAGTAGGCTTGTAGAGCTATGAACTACCCTCCCAAGACTGCCACTGTGTCCAACATGCTATTTAGCCTCCAGGTGTTTCATTTTTTAAATTTTCTATTGTATTTTATTTCTAGTTGTATGCCATTGTGATCTGAGAAGAAGCTTGATATGATTTCTATCTTCTTGAATTTGAAAAGACTTTTCATGCGCTCCAATATGTGGTCTATCTTTAACAATGACCCATGTGCACTTGAGAAGAATCTGTGGCTTTGGAGTGGAATGTTCTGAAGATGTCAATTAATTCCATGTGATCTAGTGAGTCATTTAGCATTGATGTTTCTTTCCTGATTTTTTGATTAGAGAATTTTTCCAGTGGTGTTAGTGGGGTATTAAAGTCCCCTACTATGAATGTATGGCTGTCAATCTCTCCTATGATATCCACCAAAAGTGTTTTTATGTATTTGTTTACTCCTTTTTTGGGTACATATATGTTTACCAGAGTTATAACTTCTTGTCGAATTGCTCCCTGTATTATTATGAAGTGGCCTTCCTTATCTCTTGTTATGCCCTTCACTTTGAGGTCTAATTTGACGGGTATGGGGTATTGCTACCCCAGCTTTTTTTTCTATTAGCCTGAATAACCATTTTCCATCCCTTCATCATAAGTCTGTGTGAGTCCTTTGTTCTGAGGTGGGCTTTCTGTAGCCAGCACATATATGGGTCATGCTTTCTTATCCACTCAGCTACCCTGTGTCTTTTGATTGGGACATTTAATCCACTTACATTTAAAGTTATTATTGATAGGTAGTTGTTTGTCACCATTTTTATTCTTTATGCTTGTTTTCCTTCTTCCCTTCTTATTTCTTCTTTTTACAGCAGACCCTTTAGCATTTCTTGAATGGTTTGGTGATAATAAACTCCCTTAGTCCTTTTCTGTCTGTGAAACTCCTGATTTCACCCTCAATTTTGATTGATAGCCTTGCTGAGTACAGTATTCTTGGATTCCGACCCTTGCTTTGCATATCTTTGTAAATTTCATTCCATTTCCTTATGGCCTAATATGTTAATGTTGAGCAATCAGTTGATAGTATTATGGGACATCCTTTGTAGATAACTTTCTCTCTCTCTCTGGCAGCCTTTAAGATTCTTAATTTGTCATTTGCGTTTGCCAATTTAATTATAATGTGTCTTGGTTTTGATCTTTTGAGGTTCATCTTGTTTGGGACTCTGTGAGCTTCTTTGACTTGTGTGAGTTTTTTCTTCTCTATAGCTAAGTTTTCTGTCATTATTTCTTCAAATAAGTTTTCTATTCCTTGCTTAGTTCCCTCTCCTTCTCACACCCCTATCAT
>NW_006282666.1:296688-302658 GCF_000327345.1 Myotis davidii | reverse complement strand
TTTGTTAATTTTGTTTTTTTTTTATTCTAGATGCTGCTCTGCTTGTGTATTTTTTCCTACCTTGTCTTCTAGCTCACTGATGTGGTCCTCTGCTTCTTCTAGTCTACCGTTGATGCTTTCTATTTAGCTCTTTGTTGCACCAATATCATTTTTCATTTATTCTTGGTTCTTCTCCATTTCCTCTTGGTTCTTACACATATTGTTGAATTTGTGTTCCATGCTTTTCAGTGACCTTATGACCATTGCTCTGAATTCTTTCTCTGTTATATTGCTCACCTCTATTTCATTTACTTCCTTTTCTGGTGATTTCTTCTTTTCTTTAATATGCCAGCTCTCTGTCTCTCCATGATCACTGCTCTCAGAATTTCTGGTTATGTAGCCCTCTCTCTTCAGCATTGACTTAAAGGCACAAAATACATCACAACAAGACACAATGCAGAGGGCACCAAACACAAATGTTTTCACAATACTAATACCCCCAATAAAAGTGAACACCAGAGAAAAGAGAATTAAGGAATAGAGAAGAGTGCAAAAATGATATCAAGAAAAGGAAAAAAATCTAAGAGAGAAAGAAAGAGAAGAAGAAAGAAGAGGAAAAAAGAAGGGGAACTAAAGTAGAAAACTTCAATAAAACAACAACTAATCGAAAAAAAATGAAAACAATGAACACCCAGAGATGAATGCAAACTACAAACAACAAATAATCCAAGAAATGCAAACAACAAACCTCCAAACAAAAAACACCTAGATGAATATGAGGAAGCAGCATTTATTTCCAGAAAGTAAGGTCAAGGAATTGAATGAATGGAGAAATAGCCAAAATTCAGTATAGAGGAGGTAGAAAGAGAATAAGTGTATAAGAAGAAAAGCAAAAACCAAAAAAGAAAAAAATATTTAATAATACATATATAAAATAAAATTTATATACATATATATACATATGTGTGTGTGTGTGTGTGTGTGTGTGCATTTACTATTGGTTAGAAAACTTCAATAAAACAACAACTAATCGAAAAAAAATGAAAACAATGAACACCCAGAGATGAATGCAAACTACAAACAACAAATAATCCAAGAAATGCAAACAACAAACCTCCAAACAAAAAACACCTAGATGAATATGAGGAAGCAGCATTTATTTCCAGAAAGTAAGGTCAAGGAATTGAATGAATGGAGAAATAGCCAAAATTCAGTATAGAGGAGGTAGAAAGAGAATAAGTGTATAAGAAGAAAAGCAAAAACCAAAAAAGAAAAAAATATTTAATAATACATATATAAAATAAAATTTATATACATATATATACATATGTGTGTGTGTGTGTGTGTGTGTGTGCATTTACTATTGGAAAAGGAGTATAGAGAGTAGATAGGCCTGAGTTTGTGATTGGAATTAGTTGAGCTATTAGTAGAAGAAGAGAACAAGTGAGGAGAGGAAAAACAGAAGCAAAAAACAAAACAAAATAAAAAAACTAAGCCATAACCAAACAAACAACACAAAACAGAAAGAAAAAAAGGCTATAAAAAATTTGGATAGTGAAGAAAGAGAAGAGAGAAGTATGTATATGCTTGGAGCAGGGGAGAGAAAATTAGATATATTAGTAAGATCAATTTTTAACATGGAGTAAAAAGAAAGTGTAGAGAAAAACTAAAGCAGGAACAGGGTAAGAGAAACAGGACAAAAACAGGGGAAAGTGAGGTAGAAATTGTTGGCATAAAGTAAAAATTGAGATAGAGTAAAATAATGCTGAAGGGAAAATAAAATAGAATGTATAACACTAATCCCAAAATAAAATAAAAAAAACAAACATAAAATAAAACTTTATAAAAAGGGTGAAATAATAGTATTAACACTAATAGTTAAAAATAAAAATATAATAAAAAAAAACAAGGTAAAATCAAGTGAGAGAAAAAATAGTTTCTTAAGTAAAAGATAAAAAATAAAAATGTGAAGTAGTGAAAGTTGTTCACTTCCTTCATTGTTCTGCTTGATACATGTGTTTCCTTTCAGGTTGTCAGCCCAGTATTGAAGTTCGCTGTGAACCACTGCTCCTCTGTGTCATAAGCCACAACATTGTTTTAAGTTGGCAGGAACTCTCTGCTCTCTTTGTTTCTCAGGGTGCCTTTGGTTGTATTTACACGAGTCAATTTATGATACAGCCCCTGGATGGCAGTGTTTCTGTCTTAATATCTGGGACTAAAAGGCTTTTCTACCCTGGCTCTGTGCAGCCAGTACAGAACTTCAGGCTGCCTTTCTGGGCCCAGGCCAGCTGTGGGTTAATATATGGAATCCCCTTCTGCCAGCAGCCCTGTGGACCCCCCTTCCACATTCGAGAGCTACACTGACCCAAATGGCCGTGGATTTTGGGAAGGAGGGGGAAGTCTTCCTCTGAGGCTCTAGTTTCCACTGTGTGCATTTGTCCCTCCAGCCCGGATCCCAAATCTCACCTTTCTCTGTGCAATATCTGACCTTTCCTTGCGGATTGCCAGCTGTGTTTAATTCACCAGTTTCAGGGGGGTGCTCTTTGATTTAGCTGTTCCTTCTGGTCTGTGAGAAAGTGCAAGGCTCATCTGCAAATTTGTGCCGCTGTGTCTCCCCCTAAGCAAACCTCCCAGGTGCTCGTGGTTGGGGAGGTTGGAGTTCCAACATTTGTGGATTTGCGGCTGAGGTAACTGGTCCCTGAGCGTTGTGGTTGTAAGCTCCTGGGAAGTATCCTAGATCTCCCTGGTTGAAGGTACGGCTGGGGTTCTGATCACAGTCAGTCCTCCATTCATAGCCATCTCCTCTTCAAGATGGTGCCGCCTCTGTGGCAGAGCCAGCCACTCTGGGAGAGATTTTAGCCACAGTAGAGGCTGCCTGGTGGGGTGGGGGGTGGAGGGGGGAGACGGTCTTCCAGTCCCCAACTGTCCCTTGGAATATAGCTATCACTCACTCACAAATATTGACTCTCCCCACACGTCCACGCACTCTCGTTTTGTTCTCTCACTCTTACACTATCTTGCAGCCTGCAGTCCCATCGGCAGCCATCTTGGATGCCCTGGAGACTTCCTTTTTCAGGAGATTTTTAACAATGAATTCAAGTCCTTTAATGTTTATAGGTCTGCTCAGATGCCTTATTTGATTGTAGTTGAATTTGGTTGGCTTTTAATTTTTAAGGAATTGGACTATTTTTACTAAAGATGTATGTAGTATTACCTTACATTTAATTTAATACTTGCAGTATCTCCTGTAATATTCTCTGTTTCATTCTCAGTATGAGTGATTTGTTCTATTTTTTAGAGGCTTCTCAGTTTTGTTGATATTTTTGGAAAACAGTGTTTGGGATATTTTTGTTTTGTTTTGTTTTCCTATTTTAAATTTCACTGATCATTATTCTTGTTTTTATCACTTTCTTCCTTCTTCTTGCTTTTGGTGTATTTTGCCTTTTTGTTTCTAGGGTTTTTTAAAATATTTTTATTGTTTATTGATTTCAGACAGGAAGGGAGAGGGAGAGAGAGATAGAAACATCAATGATGAGAGAGAATCATTGATTGGCTGCCTCCTGCATACCTCACACTGGGGATAGAGCCTGCAACCAGGGCATATCCCCTGACCAGGAATCGAACCCATGACCTCCAGGTTCATAGTTCTATGGTCAACCACTGAGCCACACCGGCCAGGCTTGTGTCTACTTTTTAAAGGTAGGTATTTAGCTGATTAATTTGAGCCCTTCTTTTCTCAGATAAACATTTAATGGTATAGTTTCTTTCTCAACACTGTTTTCTCTATAACCTATATGTTTTAATATGTTGTATTTTAATGTTCACTCAGTTCTTTGTGTTTATAAAATTTCCTTTCAGACGACTGAGACCCTGGAATATTTAGAAGCATGGTATTTGTTTATTGATTTTCTTCTTTTTTTCCATTATTGGTTTCTAGTTGATTCTGTTATGATCAGAGAATATATTTTTATATACTCAATTATTTTTCAATATGTTGAAGTTTGTTTTATAACCCAAGATATCATCTATCTTGGCAAATGTTCCATGGGTACTTAATAAAAATGTGAATTCCATTGTTCTTTATAGGGGAGGTGTTCTATAATATCAATTAAATGCTGTTGCTTAAAGGAATTATTTAGATATTTTGCATATTTGTTTATTTTCTGTATAGTATCTCTATAATTTAGTAAGGGAGAGATATTGCAGTCCTCAATAATTGTGCATTTATCTGTTTGTGTGTTTGCTTTATCTATTTTGAGGCTTTGTTCTTTGGTGCATCCATATATCAGATCACCAGAATTTCCTAGTATATTGAACTTTTTATCATTATATGATGTCACTCCTTGTCTCTAGTTTTTTGGTGTTGTTGTTGTTCTAGATCAGCAATTAATATCATATTAATTTGATACTAATATAGCAACCCTTTTATTTTTTATTTCTTTACTAGAGGCCCAGTGCACAAAAATTTGTGCACTGGACGGGGGGTGTTCCCTCAGACCAGCCTACCCCATCTCACAGTCCAGGAGCTCTCAGGTGATGTCCTACTAGGGAGCAGGCCTAAGCTACAGTCTGACTTCCCTCTGTGGGAGGCAACCAGGCAATCATGGGAAGGTGCCGCCCACATCACCCCACTGCTGCTGCCACTGCCAGCTGCTGTGGCTGCCAGCCCTTGGCCCTTGCTTCTTAGTGCTTGCCCAGGGTGATCTTGGGCCAGGCTGGCTATGGGAGGGGCTGTGGGAGGTTGAGGCACAGCAGGTCACACCCTGTCCAGCCTCTGCGGAGGTGTGGCACCAGGATCGGGCCTGTGCTGCTGCCTCTGTGGCTGCCTCTGCGGAAGGGGTAGCACTGGGACCAGGACCACACCCGCGATGAGGCCTCCCCTGTGGTGGTGCTGCCACCTCCTCCACTCCTGCTCCTGCAACATTTCCAGGGTGTCTACTGTGGTGTCACCAACCAAGGACAGCTCACTGGGCAATGCACTCCTGTGAGGGTATTTAGCTGTGGTAGCATTGCATGTTTGGGGTTCGCCAAGTCCCCAATCTACGGAGTTGGCCATAGTGACTGGGAGTCCTGGGTGGGGAGAACCAATCTGGGGGGAGACATGGTGTGGTGAAGGCTGGGACATATCCGTGGTGATGGGCTGGAATGTGGAGGCTGGAACTGGGGTCTGGAGACTGGGCAGGAGCCAGAGATCTCACCTGGATACTGAGGGATGTGGCTATCTGCTGGTCAGAGAGTTGAGGCCTGTGGTTCTCTGAGAGCATGTGCTGCTGGGGCTCATGGGGTTTGTTAGGTCTGTGCTGAAAGGAGAGAGGCCAAAAGATATTGTGAGAGTTTTAGAAATTTTATTTTTAATACACACCAATATATCCATTTCAGCAAGCAAGAGTAGGGAGAGCGGGATATTTATGTCTCTGTGAGGGTGGGATATAGGTGCAGGTGGTTGCAGGAAGCTGGGTCTAGTGTTGCTTTTCTCAGCTGCTTTGCTTCTCTTGTAATACCTAAACTGAAAATAATAAGAAAACAGCAAGAGAGGGCAGGAGCCTCAAGCGGGGACAATAGAAAAGTAGTGAGCGCAGGGGAGAAACTGAGGGCAGGGGAAAGGTACAGAACATGCCTAACAGGTATTGGCTGGCCTGGGACCCAATCTGCTACCTGATCTGCTGCTGCTGCATGGCTGTGGGTAGTGGGTAGCGTCAGTGTCCCTGAGGCTGCTGGAAGTGGGCGTGTCCTGCCAGGCCTGCAGCCTTGCCAGCGCTGCTTTTCTGTTGTTGTTGCTGCTGCTGCTGCTCCATGTCATCTCTCTGTGCTGTGGTTCATACTCGTCATGTTGGGGTTGTGCCCCGGGTTCATGATGTTCAAGGCCTGGCCCTGGGGGTTCAGGCCTCCCATTGCTTGCTGCTGCGGAGGGACAGCAGGTTGTGCCCCACTGGCTTGCATGGTGTTTAGACTCAGCAGGCTGGGCTAGAGCTGAAGGCTGGGCTGGCTGGG
>NW_006282666.1:295071-296627 GCF_000327345.1 Myotis davidii | reverse complement strand
AAGGTTTGACTTGAGGATGTTGAGCATGTGCTGCTCCTGGGGGAGCTGGGAGACTTCAGAGACAGCAGCAGGTGCTGCAGGGCACCTGGAGAGATACACTGAGGTGGCTGCACCTTGGGTCTGCATAGACATCATGGGTCTGGGCATGCCTCACATTGGCTGTTTCTGGGGGATGGGTGCCGGCTGCCACTGCCAGAGGTTGGGGAGGGGGGCAGAATAACAGGCCCACTGACCTGGTTGGGTCACATTCAGGCCCATGGGGGCCATCTCGCTCTCTGGGGCATACCATTGTTGGTGCTCACCCAGTACCGTTGTTGCTGCTGCTGTGCCAGCCGTGCAATCTACCAGGCACCTCCACTGCTGCAGGTGGGCCTGGGTGGGGGCGGTGGGACTGGCAACTGGTTAGTGGGCTTCCCAGTGCAAACTGTGGTGGGGGGTTGAGTTCTGGCCACGCTGGAGAAGCCGGCTAGTGACATGCTCTCAGGGGAGGTCTGGGGCAGGGGCAGGGGCTGTGGTGCCCAGGGTGTCCTGGGATGCAGTGTAGGGGGCCAGGGTGGTGTGAAGGAAGGGAAGGCAGACTCAGTTGAGGCACAGTGCGGGTGTTGATGGTGGCATCTGCTGGCGCATGAGCTATGCGTGCTGCCGGCGGTGCTGTGTCTCCTCCTGGCAGAGCTTCTGCTTGATGTTGAGTCAGTAGGTAATGGGGCGTGTGTTTTCTTGGCAGTGCTTGACATGGTAGCAGCAAAGGGCGATGAACTGCTTGCACACTCTGAAACCTCCATTGGTCTTGCGCTGGCAGCTGTTGGTGTGCTGCACAACCCACCTCATCTTCTGTCAGGACAGCTGTGGACACTTGGCGTTGTGGCACTGGCAGGCATGCCTCTGGGACTGGATGCAGCGCTGGATCCGGAAGCTTCTGAACTGAAGCTCACCCTGGCTGCCGCCCTCCTCAGCCTCTTCATCCAGGCCCAGCCCCATTTCACCATCTTGTGGGTGTGGCCCTTTGTTTTGTAGCAGTTGATGCAAAGGTCATAGTCCCTGCAGCAGAAGTGCCGCTTCCAATCCGGCTCCCATCGTGACAGGACGCTCCCTCGGGGGCACCTCTCTGCCGTGGGCCCTAGGCCCTTGCAGCCTTTGTGGCTGTGTCCGGATGGGCGTCCTGTTGGACGTTCGGAAGATGTACTCTCTAATCAGCATATCACCCTTTTATTAGTATAGATTGTTGATATATATCATGTTCATGCTTTTACTCTAAAACTATATATGTTGCTGAATTGAAAGTAGTTCCTTATAATTTACATGTAATAATATTGTATTATTTTTATCCACTCTGCCAATCTATGGCTCTTGGTTAGTGTCTATAGACCATTTATATTTAATAAAATTATTGGTATGTTAGTTCTTAAGTCTGCTATTTTTTTAATTTGGCCTCTTTTTTTCTGTTTCTCATTTCTCTGTTTCTTCTTGACTCCGTGTGGGTTACTTGAATAATTTCATTTTTTATAGTGCTTTTGAGTGTGTATTTTTGTATAGTTTCTGTAGTTGTTCTCTGGAGA
>NW_006282666.1:271257-294968 GCF_000327345.1 Myotis davidii | reverse complement strand
ATATATATATATGAATCATCGCTATTTGTATCCACATTTTACCACTTTGAGTGAAATGTAGAAGTCTTACTTTCAGTTAGGTTCCTTTACCTCCCACACTTTAAAATATTATTGTTTTGCGTATTCTATCATGTTATATTTTTTGTCTTCAAGTATGATTTATAAAACTCATGAACTGAGGCATAGACTACTGTATATACTCTCTTTTGTGTTTTCTTCCTTTCTGAAGTTTTAAGATTCCTCCTTTTATCACTCATTTTGTGTTTAAAGAATTGCTTTAGCCAATCTTGAAAGCCTGTCTGCTGCTTAATAATTGTTTTGATTTTTGTTAATCTGAGAATGTACTTATTTTCCCTTTAGAATGGGAAGAGAGTTTTGCTGATTATAAAATTCTGGTTACTGACAGTTTTTATTTTTAGCATTTTCAAATGGTGTGCTACTTCCTCTGGTCTCTATCATTTTACATTAGAAATGAAAGGACAGTTAGTGTTCCCCTATAAGTAATATGCTGTATGTCTATATGTGCTCTTAATATTTTTCTTTGTTTTTACTTTTCAGAAGTTTAATATTGATTTGTTGAGGCATAAACATCTTTGGGTTTATCTTGTTTGGAGTTCACGCAACTTCTTAATTATGTAGATTTATGTCATAGCTAAAAATGGAGATGTTTCAAATATTACATTTTCAAATACTCTTTCCACCTCACTATCTTTATTTTCTTCTGAGACTTAGATGATACAAATGTTGGATTTTTTTATCATTATTTTACAGGTCCTTGAGGCTATTTTATTTTCATTCTATTTTCTTCAGATTAGGTAAATTCTATTGGTAGTTTTATAAATTCACTAATGTATTGTGGGAATCATGCCAGGTCCCCGGATAGTCAAGGACAGTGGGAGCACAGAGGCCTTGTTATCAATACACCAGAATGGCCAAAGGCCACTCTGGGCATGTGCCTAAATGGAATGTTCAAGGATTCTGAGCCTGGGAATCTTAATCAGGCCGAGATACCATGAGCGGGTGCAAAGACACTCAGTACACTGTGCCCTTCTGTAGCCAATATGATTGATGTCACTACTGGCACGAAGCCTTCTTTGTCTAAATGCTACAACAGTAAGTTACTGACCAGCTAGTTGGCTGGAGTAGGTTGAAGCGGGAGTGAGAAAAGTCTGCTGGAGTACGGAGAGAGAGCAGCAAGGATGGAGTGTGTGAAGAAGTCTTCTAGAGAGAGCAGCTTGGCATGAGAGACAGGAGAAGCTGCTGAGCCAGAGAGCTCAGATACGAGGTGGTGAGTCTAGGAGGCAGCATGTGGCTGCCCAGATAATAGCTGTGGGTACAGAGACTGATGCTGCTTTATGGGGAAGATGTATGTTCACCAGCCGGTGTCCGGCTGCCTACCTGTGTGGACTTTGCTGTGAGGACTGTTCTTGTCTGATGGCTATAAGGTCACTGGCTTCAGCAACAAAGGCTCATTCTTATACACCCACAAGTTCTCCATCTCTTTCTCCATCTCCCAAGACCCTCTGCCAAGCTCTGCCCAGACTCAGAGCCAGTCAGACCAACAGAGCTGTGTGATGCTTTTGCTGCTGGTTCTGACATGTATCTTCTGTAATCTCTACTTTATTATTGAGACAATTTTGTGAGATTTTTATTTCTGTTACACATTTTTTAAATGTAAGTTTTATAATTTTCACCTGGTTCTTTTAAACAACTTCTAATTGTTCGCTAAAACATTTATGGTGACTTTTTGAAATGTGACAATTTCAACTTCTGATTTACCTCAATGTTGTCATCAGTCCATTATCTTTTTGCATTCAATTCTGACTTTCCTTCACTGACAACATTTATTCACTGCTATGATGAATAATTTCCAATTGTATTCTTGGCTGTGTCTATTAATTTAGAAGAGACTCTTAGGCCAGACTTCATATATTCTGATGGGTTCTCTCTTGCCAATTCCCCTTGGTTACCTTGGTGTCTCTTGTTTAGAGAAGAGAGTCTTAGGCCCATGTGTGCAAATTCACTGGGCTTTTCTGATTTTATGGTGGGAGCTCTCTTTCTGGTACCTCCTACCTAGTCTAATGTGTATGGTCTTGTGGGTAGTGTATTCCCAGGCCATGCAAAGATTCTGTGGAAGAATCTTTCTTGCAGTTGCCACTGATCTCCCAGGATCTCTCAGTGGAAAATTGCAATCTCAGGCCTATGGGGACAAAGGAGATGCCCAGGTTTTGCTACCTTTTGAGGTCGAATCCTTCATGATGCTACCTAACCATGCTAGTTTTTCTTAGTGGGAGTATGAGAGTCTCAGTTTGGGGAAAAATAACACTTCCCTTGGCTGTTTATTGTCAGAAAGGATCTTGGTCAATCACATTGATGATGGTGTGGGTTCACCTGGTTTTGTCAGAAGGACTCAGATGCAATTAGGTGGAAAAATCAACATATTTGAGCAGCCTCTGCAGCTATGTTGGAGGTAAAGAAATATTGAAATTGAATTGCTGCATCAGTTTCCTATGCTACTGTAACAAATTACCAAAGACTTTGCTTAGAACACAAATGTATTATAGTTCTGGATGTCAGAACTACAAAATGGATTCACTAGAATAAAATCAACATATCAGCAGGATTGTTAGTATTCTGGGGGTTCTAGGGAAGGATATTTTTCCTTGCCTTTTCCAGTTTTGCGGATGCCCACATTCCTGGACTCATGACCTTACATCACTCTGCCCTTTGTATCTATTGTCATATCACCTTCACTGAGAACATCCCTACTGCCTCCATCAGATAATGACCCTTGTGATTATATTGGATCATTGGATAATCCAGGAAAATATCCCTATCCTAAACACCATAAATTAATCACACCTGAAAATCCTCTTTTACCATGTAAGGTAACATATCCACAGGTTTGGGTAGAATTATCATAAGCTGCACTGCTACATTCCTGGACTGCCTAATCAGTTTTTACTTTATCTTTCTATCTTTCATAGTTCTCATTTGGTTTTCTTTGCACTATTTCTAGAGTTTATAGTTTTACTTAGTAGAAAAGAGCATGAAAAAATGAGGTTATGTTATTTTGCCCCAATTAAAAAAATACACACACAGAAAAAAACAACCACAACTATTATTTTGTCTTCCCTGCCAGTTCCTTAGTCCAAAATCATCTCCACTATTCACCTGTCTGAATGCTCATATGCCACAGAATGTTACTGAATAAAATAATACCATGGAATTAAAGCGTCTTTATTGTTACTGGATGATTTTATTTTTGAGTACATAGAATAAGGTTTACAGGTTGTATTCTAAACTTACTCTCCTTTCCTGATATCCTGAAATTGTCCCTATATACTTGGCAAATATTATTTATGATAGGTGATATCAAGATCAAGGATATTTGGCTTGTTCCTGGTTTTCTTTATTATATCTTTGTCTTTTTAATTGTACCCTTTCTTCTTAATTTGAAGGAAAAAGCATACCTCTTATTTCCAGAACTAATATTATTTCATTCATTAATGACACTATTTCCTATCATTTCCTTCAAATTTTGTTAAGGAAACTTCTTTCTTATGCATATGTCTTCTCATATTAAAAAGTATTGTTTGGGTGACAGAATTAAAGGGAAGTAGAGTAAAAACCCAGTTCTGTTACATATTAGCTATTACTTCTTCTCCCTAAGTGCCATTGCTATTTTCTAAAATTATAATCTAAATAATATCAACTTCATAAAATTGAGAACATTAAAATCCTTATTTGTATAAACTACTAATCACAATGTCTAGTTCATTATTAGCTTCCCACAAGTTGTATCTATATTTATTAATAATATTATCATAATTTTCATAGCCTCTGTAAACCACCATGCTGCTTTTCTGACTTTATTTGGCTTCTTTATTGCTTTCTCTCCTATTTCCCCCAAACATAGTAATTGTTCCTAAATTCACTACCTAAGTTTTCTATCCTTTTAAGAGTTTCTTCCATTTTCTTGGATGACTACAAGTGGCTCCAAGTTTTATCTTCACTATGGCCTCTTTTGTGAGCACCAATGACCAAGTTGTTGCCAATACTTTCTATGAAGTATACTACTGCACATAACTGGAGTTATTTCCACTTTTGACATTGCAAATAATTGTATAAGGCTCCTAATCATCCTTCCTGCCACAAATCTTTCACTATTAATCATCTGTACTGTATATTGCCTGGATCATGGCTCTCATCTTCTCAAAAAACTTTAACATATCCTTGTGTAAGGTAAATATACAGCTTCACTGACATTTAGAGACCTCCAGAATTTATCCATAACTTATTTTTCCAGCCTTTTGCTTACAAATCCAATACCTGAGACTGCCACTGTAATTAAACTGGCTTGCTGTTCACTGTCCCTTGAATATACTTAGTACTTTGAAGTACCAATGGTTTCCTTCACCTTGAAATCCCCTTCTCCCTCCTTCCATTAAACTTTACAGATCCGTCAAGGCTCAACTCATCACCTCAGTGAAGTTTTCTCATGGTAATTCTTCCCCTTGTGTTCTCCATCTCATCTGAAGTTCAGCTGCACTTAATGTATATTCATTCCATTGCCCTTGCAGTTAATTTGTTTGTGTACATATTTATTAAATGAACATTTCCTGAATGTCTATTATATGAAAGACACTGTATTAGACTCTGGGAAGAGACAGTTTCAGTTCTTCAATGATTTCCATGCTTCACTTTAAATTAATTGCACATTCAATGATGAGCAGGTTTGTGGTTAACCTTAGCTGATCCATAGTAGAAAGCACTGTTGACATTTGTGGATATTGTAACAAGGGTAAATGTGGCATTCTAGACCATTCCAATCAGCTATTTCCCCCAAACCAATTATTGGTGAGGCAGCAGCAGAAGTCTGCTTCTCACAACCATAGGCATGTGACATTAAGAGAAGACATTACTGTGGTTCCACGGGTCTTCCTGGAAAATGCTGAAGACTATAGTATGGAGGCATTCACTTTTTCTGCTCCTACTTCCACATATTTATGTGAGCCAATACAGGAAAATATAAAAACTCAATTGAATATGATTATAAATGTATGAAAATGTTTAATAAAGAAAATAAGAATCATTCTAATATAAATTTGCAGCATAGGCTAATTTACCAAATAAACTAAAGGACACATTTTATATTGATACCTGAGGAGTCAATCACTACTAGTATAACTGTCTTTCCTACTCCTTATTGGATGGCACCTACAGCGGTCTCAATTGTTCTTGCCATTTCAGAGTCAGTCTATTGGACTATTGAATGTGCTGTGTAATCGCAACAGCTGGACAACTGCTGTACTGTTGTGCTTAATTATTGTAGCAGATGGCTCTGCCATGACAATTAGTCTTAAAATGTGCAACATGCTGAGGATATGAATTTTATCCTATTTATGTTCATAGTTTTAAATTTAAGAATCATAAGGAGCAGTGCATACCAATAAATATTACAGTGAAACAACCATTTTAGCTATTTTAAGCCACTTGTTTAAAAAGTCCTGATAATGAAACATCTCTTCAAATCCTGATCTAGCTAATAAGACCAATTTTATTATGATAGTTCTTACATATTTTGAAATTTGACTTTGAACCCCCTAAGACTCTCAAGAGAAGAATCTCATGGATGAAATAAGTCACTTACCAACGTAATAAGAACTATTTCCCTCTTAATTAAAATAGATAAATTTATTTATTATGGACTTATATTTGACAAAATCAGCCATTATTTACTGAGAAAATATCTGTAAAAGGAGAGACATCTTTCAAGATATAAATAAAGTCAGGAAATTCTCTTGAAGAAGTGGTTATTGCCAATGAGAGGCAATAACCAATTTGTGACCAATTTTACTTGAGTCATGATAAAACTTTGTTTGATGCTATACAACATCAGTAAATCAAATAATCCTATCAGGTACTATGGATGTTTATTTTCAAATTAATAAAATTTATTTTTTTCACATTATTCTTAGCCAGTATCATTGAGTTCCTGTTCATTTTAATGCCAAAACCACCCATTAATGGAAACTAACACATTTTAATGGAAAAACCCCCACAATTGATCAGGAGTCAAACAAAAATGATTTTAATAGTGTCTCTTGTTGACATATCATACCACTTTAATAGGAAATAACACTACCAAACTTTAGGTTTCTAATCAGTAAAGTAAGAATAATATTACTCCTATTCTCCTCAGTCTTCTGATTGTACCCCCAGAGCCTGAAAAATTTTTTAATGACTGCTCCTCTTTAGAAGTTACTAAACAGCTGTCTCTTCAACTAAGTTGAATCACGGCCTCCATATTCACTGACAGTTTAATAAATAAAGAAATATCGACCTAAAAGTTTTCATAGGTACTTTGGATTTACATATCTGATTTACATATCTGATAGTCTCATAAATTTATATATCTTAAAATCATAGACTCTGCAAGAAGGGACCTTCAAAGTTATATAGTATTTTCTATACCATCACTGACTTGCTGTCTTCCAGCTTGGGCTCAAATCCCTGGAGTAGCATGAGTTTACTTTCCTAAATAAATATTATAAAAGAGTTTCTTTATATTCACCCCAAACTTCCATACATCTTCTGACCCCTGGGGTTCTGGCTTTCTTGAAGGCCGACCACACAGGATAATTCTAATCACTTTTCTCCATGATAGCTTTTCAGGTATTTAATGATAGCTTTCAAGGCCACCTGATTTTATTTACCCCAGGTTAAACTTAATATTTTTTCAAATGCTTTCCATTTGACTCAGTTTAGTTGATAAGGAACTATTGCAGTGATCAAGAAATAAAACAGTGAGAATCCAACCTTGTGCTAGGAATAAAGAAGGGAGGTTAATGCAAAATATATTATCAAACTGTAACCAAAGGACTTGAAAATAGTGTGGCAAGGAAAAAAATCAATGATGATATTGAACTGTCAAGCCCATATCAATGGAAAGATATATAAAGGAAAGATATTGACACTATTAGCCTAAACAAAGAAAGGTAATAAAAAAAGTTTGAGAGTGAATAAGTTAAGTTGATGTTTAGAAATATAGTTTTAGATGATAAAATGATTAAAAAATGTAAATGTGTAACGGAGTTAAAATGTGGATTTAAAACTCAAGAGAGTATATAAGAATAAAAATGTTAAAGGCAAAGTATTTCAGACTGGCTGGTAAAAATAAGTATGTAAAACAAATTTGTTATAACACAATTTTGAATTAGCGAACACATGTTCAAATTGAATGTTAATCAAACAAATCATATCTGTAAATTATACTTAGTGCAGAGACTGCCAGTTTATATCTTTGTTAAGTATAGAGAAGAGAGATAAGAAAAAAATTCCCAGGAAACATCATGCTTTCATATGAGGAGGGAATGGGACCAGAAAAAATGGACTGTGTAGATACATGAGACTGAGAAAGAGTGGTCAGAGGAGGAGGAAGAGGAGAGCTAGGGGAGGGTATGGAACTGCAGCACCCAGGAAGGAATCCAGTTAAGTTAAATAAGTCAAATGTCAAAGACAACTAAGATGAAGAATAAGAAACAGATATTGGGTTTTTTAGCTAGTGCCCTTTGAGTAAAATAGTATGCATTAGTTTGAGTGTCATGGGAAGGATTTACAAAATGATTTGAGTAATGAGGTTTTGGAAGAATAGATAGACCATTCTTTTAAGAATTTTGAAGTGAAGGGAATTTTAAAAAGGTATTGCAGTTTGAAGGAAGTATCAGGATTTAAGAACTTTTTTTATTAATGGGGACATCTTGAATTTGTTTTTATAATGAAGGAAAAGATTTGGTGCCAAGTGAGAGATTAAAAATAAAGAAAGAAAAAAATCTGAGGTGAGGGAAAGAAAGAAAAAGGAATCTAAGACTTTAGAAATAAAAATGTTTTCTCTAAGATGGGAGGAGAAAGTATAATGTGTACAGAAAATATAGAAATACTAATAATTAGAATTTGAGAAGAGAGACATTAAAGAATCTCATGTTGTGACAGTGCTTCCAAACCACATTAAATCTTCATCATGTTTGATAGTATTGAATTCAAGAAGGACTCGAAGTACAATTAAACACCAAGGGAGTATAAATTGAACATGTTCTATGTATGCTTTAAGTTTCCTATATTAACAATTAGATTTGTAATTAAAAGGTAAAGTGAAAATGAAATGCTCTAATCATAATGGCTACAACTATATTCAATATAGTTCTTAATAGTGAGGTATACTAATCACTTGTAAAGAGAAGTCTTTTACCAAAAAAATAAAGAAAGAATAGAACAAGACTCCAGCTATTAACTTTTTTTGTGTACACATAATATTTTGTGTTGTGAAATATCTGCTAAAATGACATTCACCATTTTTCACCCTTACATTTTTCCTTAAAATTAATCACTATATAGTGTCATTACTAACACTTTTTTTATATTGGTTCTCTTAGTTGATGCAGTATATCTCTAAGGAAAAAGCAATAAATAAATGAACAAACAAACAGCGTATTGTTATCTTGTGATACATTCATTTATTAAGCATGCAGGGTACCCTGACATCATATTCCTTTTCTCTTACAACATTTTTAAAAATGGCTTAGTGGGGAGGTGGTCTGTTAGCTGTATGATGAGCATGGCGCCCTGAAAATCATGAGTCTCCCTGATCTTCTCTAATCTACTTTATAATTCCCAGGACCAGGACCTGGACAGTGGTGCATTCGTCCATATGTCCTCAGATTGTCCTACCCAGATGCATTTCTGAGAAGGCCACAAGCCCTCTACATGCTTGGCTCCAGAACCAGCGCATTGTGGGTAGCCTCTGACCCAACCAGCAGAAGGTGCTAGAGCTCCCAGGGTGTGAGGGCAAGGGGCGACTGGCTGGGCATCATGAGTCAGCAGCTGCCAGCACAGAATCTGCCCAGCCAGCTCGAGGACCAGACAGAGGAGCAGATGCACCCCCAGTGCCAGGACCGCACCAAGGTGGAGGACCCGCTGCCATAAAAAAAAATAAGCATTGATTTAGAAGATAATGTACAAGCTGTGCACATGAGAAAAGCTCCAAAATGGAAGAGATCTCATTTTGATTCATCACTATTTCTTATAACGAGAAAATTTATGGATCTTGTCAGAAATTCTTCTGGGGATATTGTTGACTTAATCAAGATTTCAACAAAACTGGGGGTACCAAAACAAAGATTATATGACATCAGCAATATCTTAAGTGGCACTGACCTGGTTGAAAAAAAATATCTAAGAACCATATTAGATGGATAATATTTTATATCACCAATTTTAAGCATTGCCCCAATAGAAGAAACTGCAGGAGGAATTTTATGGCATATCAGCAATGGAAGATGCTCTGGATGAGTTAAGGATTGTGATCAGCATTTGTTTGAGTTAATAGATGGCAAGGAGAATGAAGGACTAGCATATGTAACATATCAAGATATTCAGAGCATTCAAGCATTCCATGAACAGATTGTTATTGTAGCTAAAGCTCCAGCAGAAATCAGACTGGATGTTCAGCTACCAGAGAAGACTCTGTCAAGTAGGTATACGGAACACCAGAGGGCCCATTGATGTCTATTTGTTTGAAGTGAAACAGGATCACGCAAGTAATAAGGTGTCTGAAGGTGTACGAATCTCATTATCTAAAAGCAAACACTCAGAAAACCCTGATAAAGAAGAAAATCCTCCACAGAAAAGTGAATAATTGCTTGAAGTGAGCAAGTGATAGCTTTTGAAATTCCTGCATTGAGTGTTTTTCGAACATCCTGTATGGATGAAATATACATTAACTTTTATTCTCAGAAGTTCCCTCATTCTCAATCAGCAGCAGCATTAAGGCCAGTATGTTTTTGAGTAGTTCACTACTTATATTACTGGTGCTTTTTGTCAGTAAATTAGACACCCTGCCTACTGAAACAAATTCATCACAGAGTATCACTAAAACAGATAGTCAGGCCTAAAATGGACAGTTCTTCATGGGCTCTGTCCTTTCTTTCAAAGATCATGTGTCCTTATAACAAAATAAATCGCCTTACATGGGTTCTTGTCTGCAATTAGCTGTTGTACATTGGATGGGGGTACATAGGCATCTAAGCATGATGTCTTTGTATATATGTGTATAATATTTAGATTACTTCTGAAGTATGTCTAAGTGACATACTTTTCACCACTGTACAGCCAAAATAATGTATATATAGAAAATAGCATACAATTTCTCTAATTTTTGTGGTATCTATAACTTACCAGAATCCTCTGAATGAGGGTTAGAGGAAAGTTTTTCCAAACTTCTACATATAGAAATGCTATACATTTAAAGTTATTGGGTTCTTTGTTTGTTTTTATTGTTAATCTTCATGCAAGGGAGGGAAAGACAGAGAGAAACATCGATGTGAAAGAAATACATTGATTGGTTGCCTCCTGCATGAGCCCTGACCAGGGCTCAGGCATGGGAGGAGCCTGCAACCAAGGTACATGCCCTTGAATGGAATCAAACCCAGGACCCTTAGGCCTGCAGGCCAATGCTCTATCCCCTGAGCAAAACAGGCTACGGGAAAAGTTATTGGTTTTAATTGAAGAACTTCAGTATGATTTCCAGTGCTAAAATTGGATTTCAAACCCCCTACACTTAGTGGTCAGAGAAGACCATTGGCATGCCCAAAGCTTTTAGGGACAAGTGTAGAAATGCCATCATATAGTCGTTTAATTGATTGTATGACATGACTTCAATCAAGGTGACAATTGGAAACTATTTTAACATTTTCACCAGGAAATTTTATGATATGCTTCTGTATGTACCCTTGCTCTTCAAACAAAGGCATTTACTTATCATGTGTTAGTTGTACTCTGGCCTCTTTCCAGCTCTAGTCCCCCATTTCCAAGTACCTGGCTAATATTACCTCACTCAGTAAGTCATTTACCACTGTGCCTCAGTTTACTCAGTAGTTTACCATTAGACTGTGAGTTCCTTGAGGGACTTTGTCTTAATTATTGTTATGCACCATGCCTGGCATATAAAAAGGGCTCAACAAATGTTTGAACAAATGAAAAAGACCATCCTATCTAATAATAGACAAACATGGTAATTGACCCCGTATCTTCGCTATGCCTCCCATTCGCTAATCAGCAAGATATGCAAATTAACCACCAACAAAGATGGCAGTTAATTTGCATACATAGGCATGAAGCAGCGGAGCGAAGACTGAAGGCAGCTCTAACCAGAGCAGTGAAGACTGAAGGCGGCTCCAGCCGGAGCAAAGGCCTGGGTCCTGGGTGCCAGAGGAAAACCAGTGCCGGCAGCCAGGGGAAGGGAAGGCCTACTGCACGAATCTTTTTGTGCAACAGGCCTCTAGTTTTAACATAAAGCTTTATTAATTAATATAGTAACAGTGCATATATTTAAGGTGCACAATTTATGTTTTAACATTTTGATACATATATGTTGTGAAATGACAACCGCAATCGAGCTAATTAATATATCTGACACTTCCACATGGTTACCATATTCTTTTTTATGTATGTTGAAAAGGCAATATAAGATCTATTTTCTTAGTAAATTTCAAGTATACAATACAGTATTGTTCACTGTAATCACCACACTACTTTTGCTAATTGAAACTTTGGTGAGGTTGTTCTAAGAGTATGAAGTTTCATAAGATTTTTTATTAAAATTTACTTTTTGTGATATAGTATATTGTTTATTAGAATATGAGGACCAATGGTCAGTCTATCCCTATGAAACCTTGGACTGAGAGCTGAAAGTGTAAATCCAATAGAACTCTGGCATTGTCTTTCTTGGGGAGCTGTACTTTTTTTTTATTTAATCAAAAAGATAACATATATTTTCTTCATTCAATATTATTTTATATTAGTTTTAGATGTACAGAATAGTGGTTAGATGATTGTATACTTTACAAAGTGTCCCTTGATATTTCCAGTACCCACCTGAGACCATACATAGATATTACAATATTCTTGATCACTTTGACACCTATAACTGCTTTTGAAGCAATGGGTTGATACTGTTTTATGCTAATGGAAGATAAAATTTGCAACTTATAAATGTGAACATATTTCCACCTGAATAAAGTAATGTTCTCCTTCTGTAGTTGTTTTTCCAAACATCCCTATATTTGTCAATTTATATATCTTAAAATGTGTGACTATGACATCAATTATATACTGTGATAAAAAAAATCTCTAAAGATCTCAGAAGGATAGTTTTGTTGTACTTACTGTGCACCTTAGTGTGATGTTCCCATAATAGAATTCAAAATTCATGTTTTGTTTCAGAATATTTGGTGTTTCCTATATATTTCAGGACGTGAGTTGAATATTCCCATTGCTCTTTATGGATAGAACCAAATAAAATGTGCAAATGCAAACACTTCAACCACTCCATTTGTTTCCTCTAGAAAAGAAATAAGTAAATGTGACTGCATTTCTTTTAGCTCTTAGAAAACACACATTTTCTCTAGAACTCACTTAGTAATTGTAGTCTAGTTTTTAAATAATATTCTTATAATAAAGATGAATCTAGTTACAGGCATAAAACAGTGACATCATTATGTGTGAAATATCTTGACAGAGCAGCTAAAGCAGAAATGATCCCCTCCAATACAATGACTAAAAACTGTATAAAATAAGTCATATTGAATATCTGCAGTCTTACTCATTAAAATAAAAGTGTCAGAGTTATGCTGACATTAAGGAGTGTGGCTGCTAAATGCTGGAACACTTGAATGCAATACATGAGTCATTAGAAGTCTCCAAACTATTGTTCAAACACAATGAGAGCAATGTACTATACGTAATTAGGTATTGTACTGTAGTGAAAAATAACCTTTTCATGAAAGGGTAATCTCAAAAAAGCACTTTGTTGGAAAGACCTTTTAGATTGTAGAGAAGTAACAGAGTACTCTGCGATAAAATAAAAAACTGCTCTGCGTATTTCAAATTACATAGGGAGTAAAGAAAAGATGTGCTTCTGCCTTCATACCACTTAGAGAGTGATTTTATAAACAGACTTCTTGTACTTCAAAAGTTATTAGTTCCTGTTAGCAGACATTTTAACAGCCATTTTGAGATTAGCAGCTTCATAAATATTCAAATAAATTATAAATTGCTTAAATTTTCTAATCAGTAATCATTTTATTAATTTTATGTTAAAATATTCAAATTATTAGGGTGATATTATTTAATAAAATCATACCGGTTTCAGGTGTACAATTCTATAATACATCATAGAATACATTGAGAATGTTTTCATATATTTTTTGGCCTTTTGTGCTGTGAAAAGCTTTTTATTTTGATTTAGTCCCATTTGTTTATTTTCTATTTACTTTCCATTGCCGTAGGGGCTGTATCGGTGAAGATATTGCTTCGGCATATGTCTGAGATTTTGCTGCCTGTGTGTTCCTCTAGTACTTTTATGGTTTCCCATTTTATGTTTAAGTCCTTTATGGATAAAAGATTTAATGTAAGTCATGAAACATAAAAACCCTAGAAGAAAATGTAGGCAGCAAAATATAAGACATCTCATGTAGTAGCATTTTCACAGATACATCTTCTGGGGTAAGAGAAACAAATTGGACTACATAAAAATAAAAAGCTTCTTCACATCAAAAGAAAACATTATCATAATGAAAAGGGGACCCACTGTATAAGAGAACATATTTTCCAATGATACATCTGATAAGGGGTAATTTCCAAAATATATGTATTACTCATACAACTCAACAAAAAGAAGACAAGCATTCCAATTAAAAATTGGGCAGAAGACCTGAGTAGACACTTCTCCAAAGTTGACATACAGATGGCCAAGAGACATATGAAAAAAAAATGCTCAAAGTCACTAGTCATCGGAGAGATACAAAATAAACAACAATGAGGTATTACCTCATAACGTCAAAATGACTACCATCAACACATCAACCAATGACAAGTGCTGGAGAGGACTTGGGGTAAAATAAACCCTAGGAAACTGCTGGTGGGAATGTAGATTGGTGCAGCCACTATTGAAAACAGTGTGTAGTTTCATCAAAAAATTAAAAATCAAACTGTCAGTGATCCCACTTCTAGGCATATACCCTAAGAATTTGGAAACAGCACAAGAGTCCATCAGTAGATGAATGGATTAAAAAAAGCTATGGTACATTTACACAACAGGATACTATTAAGCTGTAATAAGGGATCTCCTAATCTTTGAGACAGCATGGAGAGACCTGCAGAGTATTATGCTAAGTGAAATAAGCCAGTAAGAGAAAGATAAGTATCAGATTATCTCACTTATATGTGGAATCTAATGGGCAAAATAATCTGACAAACAAAATAGACCCAGATGCATGGAAGCATGCAACAGACTGAGAATTATCAGAGGAAAGGCAGGGCGGGGGTGGGGAGGGAAGAGATCAACCAGAAGACTTACATGCATAACCATGGGCAAATACAATGGTAGGATGAAGGCCTGCGGATGAGGGGATCAAGGGGAAGGAAGAGGGGACATCTATATTACTTTAAACAATAAAAATAAATTTTAATAAGAATACTTTGGGGCATTTGGACATGGCAGCCAGCAGGTCTGGAATGAGGGAGAGAGTGTGAGTAAATGAGTGAGAGTATGAGTGTATGGATGTGCGCGAGTCTGTGGATATGTGTATGAGTAAGAGTACGATCTTGAGGGAGTCTTGGAGGCTGGCAGTTCATGCTCTCCTCACCAAAGAGCCTCAGGCACTCCCCAGGCTGGGCTCTGGCTATCATGAAAAAATCAACAAACGAGTACTGGAGAGGATGCATAGAAAGGGGAACACTAGTGCACTGCTGGTGGGAATGCAGACTGGTGCAACCACTGTGGAAAACAGTATGGAGTTTCCTCAAAAAATTAAAAATGGAATTTCCATTTGACCCAGCAATCTCACTTTTAGGAATATATTCTAAAAACCCTGAAACCCCAATCACAAAGAATATATGCACTCCTATTTTCATAGCAGCGTTATTTACAATAGCTAAGATTTGGGAACAACCCAAGTGCCCATCAGTAGAAGAATGGATAAAAAAGCTGTGGGACATTTACACAATGGAATACTATGCAGCTTTAAAAAAGTGAACTCTTACCCTTTGAGGCAGCATGGATGGACCTGGATAGTATTATGTTCAGTGAAATAAGCCAATATGAGAAAGATACATATCACATGATTTCACTTATTTGTGGAATCTAATGAACAAAATGAATTGACCAACAAAATAAGACCCAAATCATGGAGGCATGGAACAGACTGACAGACTTTGATGTGGGGATCGGGGGACAAGAAGAGATAAGCCAAAAAACGAATATACCTATATGCATAGCCCATGGACAGAGGCAATAGGGTGGTGAAGGCCTGGGGGTGGATAGGGGCTGGGTGGAGGGGAGTAAAAGGAGGGTAAACAGGAGACATATGCAATACTATCAACAATAGACAATATACAAAAAAAGAATACCTTTGTCATACAGTGTAACTTAAAGCTAAATTTCAGTTCACTATGTGAAAATATTTTAAAAAATGAGAAATGCAACTGCAGTTATTAAAAGAATAGTCTCAGTGTTTTTAAAAAACACATTGTCTTCTGGAACATGCAAGATTTACTTTAGTGAACTAAAATTTAGCTTTAAGTTAAGCTGCCTGAGAAATCACCTCTGAAAAAGAAAAGAAAAAACGAATTGGCAGTTGAGTGACTAACCCAAGATCCCAAAGCTAATAAACTTGATGAAGGACCTGAATTAATACCTCTGTATTGAGATGTGAACCTGTAAGGTTTAAAAAATATTTATTTACTTTTTAATATTTTAATTAAATTTATTGGGATGACATTGGTTGCTAGGATCATATAGATTTCAGGTATAGATTTCAGTTATAAGATCTGTATATTGCACAGTGTGTGGCCACCCAAAGTCAAATCATCTCCTGTCACCATATTTTAGGCCTCCTTCTACCTCCATTCCCCACCTCCTTCCCTCTGGTAACTACCACACTGCTATTTGTGTCCTTGAGTTTCAGTTTTATAACCCATATATGAGTGAAATCACATGGCTTCTTTTTCTGCCTGACTTATTTCACAGCATAATATTTTCAAGTCCCACCATTTTGTCACAAATGGCAGTATTTCATCTTTTTCTTATGGCTGAGTAGTATTCCATTTTGCTTATGTAGTACATCTTCTTTATCCAGCCCCCTATCATGGGATACTTTGGTTGTTTCCATGTCTTGGCCACTGTGAATAATGCTGCAATGAACAAAGGGGTGCATATATCTTTGTGAATACATGTTTTTGAGTTTTTTTCAGGTATATACCTAGGAGAAGAATTGCTGGGTCATATGGTAGCTCTGTTATTAACTTTTTTAGGAATCTCAAGACTGTTTTCCATAGTGACTGTACCAGTCTACATTCCAAGTAAGTTCATTGCTGGTGGGAATTAACTTTTTAATATCTTTGAGAGGTTGGTTTGGAGTGGTAGTTGAGAGCAATGACCAGAAGTAGAGCAAAGTCACTCATGCTTCCAGTATTGGAAGGTTAAAAACAAGAATAGGTCTGATGGTACCTGAAATCAAAGTAAGCTTGAGCTGAAGTTTGATTTCCCTGAGAAATTAAAGTAAGCTTGGAGCCGAAGTTTCCTCAGTTAGAGGCTATCAAGCAGGTGTGGGGAAACTTTTTTTCTGCAAAGGGCCATTTGGATTTTTATAACATCACTAGAGGCCCAGTGCACAAAATTCGTGTATGGGGGGAGGGGGTGAAACAGGGGAGGTCCCTCAGCCTAACCTACACCCTCTTCAATTTGGGAGCCCTCTGGGGATGTGCTACTGACAGCTTGGGCCCACTCCCCATGGTTCTCAGCTCTCTGTGGGGCCTGCCTGCTCCACACCACTGGGATGGGCAAGCAGGCCTTGCTGGATGCTGCCTGCAGCCCCGATTGCCTGCTCCCTGATCTCCACAGCGACCGCCCAGCAGGCCCTGCTGGGTGCTGCCTGTGGCCCCAATTGCCTGCCCGCAGGTTGCTGCCTCAACCACCCAGCAGGCCCTGCTGGATGCAGCCTGTGGGCCGATTGCCTGCTCGTGGTCATCGCTGCCACTGTCCAGCTGGCCCTGCTGGGTGCTTTCCTGCTGGGCTCATGTTGCTGGGGTGATGCCACCAGCGTCCTGCCCAGCCTCTATGGGCTCCGCCATCTTTGTTGCAGAGTGATGGTTAATTTGCATATTACTCTTTTATTTGATAGGATTATCGGGCCACACAAAATTTCCACTGAGAAATTGGCTTGCTATTTTTGGTCAAACATTTCTTTAAATCACCCCTAAATATTTGACAGGGCCAAACCAAATGATTTTGCAGGCCATGGCTGGACATCCCCCAACCCTGCCATAGTGAATGTGAGCTTTGAATAGGTTGGGGGATTTTATTCTCTTTTAATTATAGTTGTTTTAAACCAAGCTATGCACTTTGATCATTATGGTTTGCCATATATACTATGTACAGTTGAACTGAAAAATGTGTGTAAGAAAAATAAAGTGGATGAATTAATATTAAAGATAATACTAGAGAAAAGGATGTTAAACTGCACAATTGGATGAGATATGAAAGAAAGGGAAACTAATTTATCTCTATGTTTAAAACACTCCTGACTCTGATAATCTACCCTCATGGGTTAATGAGAAAAATTTCACGTTAAGCACAAATAACAAATAGGACTCCAATAATTATTGATAACTACATAGGGTGATCTCAAAGACTGACCATTTTAGAACCATCCTTCATCAGAACTCAGTCAATGAAAAGGGGATTTTTACATTGATACTATCCTGTCAGATACTATCATTTAATGGCATAGACAAACTACTCCCAGGTGTCTTTTACTGCAGTGCGACAGACTGCTGCTTCTTGTCTGTAAAAGAGGATGAAAGTATAAGTGAATATTTTTTACCTTTTTTAAAAATTTAATTTATTGGGGTGATATTGGTTTGCAAAACCACACAAGTTTAAAGTGTACAACTCAATAAAACATCATCTGTACACTGCATCGTGCACTCATCACCCCAAGCAAAATCTCTTTGCCCACATCCAGCAACTGCCAACCCCCTTTTCCTCTGGCAATCACCACAATGTTGTCTGTGTCTACTAGTATGTGTTTCATATACGTGTGTGTGTGTGTGTGTGTGTGTGTGTGTGGTGTGTGTGTGTGTGTGTGTGTGTGTTTTGGCTTCATCCCTTCACTTTATTTTATCCAGCCCCCATCCCCTCTGTCAGCTGTCAGTTTGTTCCATGTATCTAAGCCTCAATTTCTGTTTTGTTTGTCAGTTTATTTAGTTCATTAACAAAACTATTTCCTTTGTATATGTTCTGATTACATTTTTTTAAATTTCTTTATTGATTAAGTTATTACATATATATCCTTAGTTCTGATTACATTTAAGGAACAATATAAATAGCATGTAAGCTCCATTGAGGGAAGATTTTTTGTTTGTTTTTTATCTTTCGCTCAGTTATAAATCCTCAGCACTTACAAACTTCCTGACACATGGTAGGTGCTAACTAAGTATATTTTTCATAAAAAAATAATGCTAATTGGTAAAAATAAAAATATTAAGAATGACATATTTTGAGCCCAACCAGTGTGGCTCAGTGGTTGAGCATTGACCTATGAACCAGGAGGTCACATTTCGATTTCCAGTCAGGGCACATGCCCTGGTTGTGGGCTCAACCCCCAGTGTGGGGTGTGCAGGAGGCAGCCAATAAATGATTCTCTCTCATCCTTGATGTTTCCATCTCTCTCCTTGTCCCTCTCTGAAATCAAAATTTGAAAAGAATGATCTATTTTGATATATGATATAGATGATATAAAATATTTTCTTAAATAGTATTTATAGAATCAGTAATTGAAAATTGAGATTCCTGGCAGGATGAAAATGTGCTACATTTTTATAAAATGTGAATTAAAGTAAAATGAGCTAGAATTTACGAAGGATATTTTCTTATGTAAATGAATTAGGCAATGATTAAGACAGCATATAAATACAAAAAGACATTACTATTGTAAGGTGTGAAGATCTGACAGTTAAGATTCCAAGATGGTTTAGTGAGAGTAAGAAGCACTGCTTTTATCAAGGCCAATACTGTTGCAAGATTTTATTATCTACATTCATGCTTCACAGTCTTTGATTTGCTTACTTGGTTTTGGACAGAGATAAAGGTCTGTGATTTCTGTGGGCTTCTTATTATATTTCAAGTTTCCTTTGTAGGTTCTCCTATTTCATCCTATTCCCCTCTTCTTTGTCCAACAGAAACAGCTTAGATGATCTTTAAGTAATGTTGATTTTCCATACAGTGTCAAATTAATACATTATTAGGAATTTTCTTTTCACAGTGGTTTCCATTGTTTGGGAAAATGCACTTAAAAGAGTTCTTTTTTAAATATGACTGTCTTTATTTATTTGAGCTGTTTTGATAGCATATCACAAACTTGGAAGTTTATAGAAAGCAGAAATTTAATTCTCATTTTTCTGGAAGCTGAGAAGTCCAAGATCAAGGCGTCAGCATGGTCTAGTTCTCTGGTAAAAGCCCTCTTCCTGATTCATAGCTAGTGCCTTCTGACTGTAACCTCACATGGTGGAAAGGACTAAGGAGCTCTGAGGAATCCCTTTTATAAGAGCACTAGTCTCATTCATGAAGATTCTGCCCTCATGACCTAATCATCCGCAAAGACCATCACATTTGGGAGTTAGGATTTCCACATACGAATATTGGAGGGACCCAAACATTTAGTCTATAACTGATTTTAGTTTTTTAGAGTAGCTTTACGTTCATAGCAAAACTGAGAGGAAGACACAGAAATTTCTCATATATCTCTGCACCCACATATGCATATCATCTCCCATTATTAATATCTATCATCAGTGTGGTACACTTGTTATTATTGACTAGAGGCCCAGTGCACGAATTTGTGCATGAGTGGGGTCTGGCCGCCCTGCCTCGATGGGGGCCGATGGTGACTGGGACACCTGTAGGGGGGCTGTGGGTGGTTGGCCAGCTGACCCTGTTCCCAATCAGGGTGGAGGGCTGATGGGGGGCTGGGCTGGCCAGGGGGAGGGGCCATGGGAGGTTGGGGGGTCAATCAGGGACCCTATTGAGCCTGTTGGCCACTGCAGCACATGTCATAGCTACCAGTAATTCCTGTCATTCTGGTCGTTCCGTCATTCTGGTCGCTTGTCTTTCATATATATAGATGAACTCACATCTGTGCAATATAATTACCAAGAGTCCATAGTTTACCTTAGGGTTCACTCTTGGGTTTAGACAAATGTATAATGCTATGTACTCATCATTATAGTATCATGTACTAGTAGAGTATTTTCCTGCCCTATAAATTTCTGTGCTCTGCTTATTCATCCCTCTCCACCCCAAATCCTACATTAAACCTGATCTTTTTACTTTCCCTATAATTTTGCCTTTTTCAGAATGTTATATTTGACATCATATAGTATGTAGCCTTTTCAGATTGACTTCTTTCATTTAGCAATGTGCATTTAAGTTTCTTCCATGCATTTTCATGACTCGATAGCTTATTTCTTTTTAGGACTGAATAATATTTCATTGTCTGAATGTACCACAGTTTCTTTTTCTATTCACTTACTGAAGGATATCTTGGTTATTTCCAAGTTTTGGCAATTATGAGTAAAACTTTTATAAACACCTATGTATAGGTTTTCATGTGGACATAAGTTTTTAACTCTTGAGTAAATATCAGGGAGCATGATTGCTGGACTATATGGTAAGATTCTTTTTAGTTTTGTAAATACCACCACACTATTTTCCAAAGTGACTGTACCATTTGGCATTATTACCAGCAATGAATGAGAGTTCCTATTGCTCCATATCCTCATCAGCATTTCGTGTAGTCAGTGCTCCAGATTCTAGCCATTCTAATAGAGGTGCACCTCTGTCTCCCTGTTTTAATTTTCATTTACTTGATGGCATATGATGTGAAGCATCTTTTCATATGATTTTTTTCAACTGTATATCTTATTTGACAGGTGTCAGTTATGGCCTTTGGCTCATCTTTTAATCAAGTTGTTTGTTTTCTTATTGTTGTGTTTTGAGTTCTTCGTATGCTTTGAATAATAGTCCTTTATCAGATGTGTTTTTTTGCAAATATTTATCTCAGCCTTGACTTATCATCTCATTCTTTTGACACTGTCTTTTGCAGCGCAGTAGTTTTAAACTTTCATGAATTTGAGCTTATCAATGATTGCTTTATTATATTGTGCCTTTGGTATTTTATCTAAAAAGTCATTGCTTATCCTGACCCCTATGACCATCATCCCTTATACCGCAAGGTTGTAGGTTCAATCCCAGGTCAGGGCACGCAACCAATTGGTTCTAACTCTTTTTCCCTCTTCCTCTCCCCCTCCCTCCTTTCTCTGATCTCTGAAATTAATAAGCATAACCTCAGGTGAGGATTAAAATACAGTTTAAAAATTAAAAATAAGAGTAAGTAGTCATTGACCAATGCAAGGCCATTTAAAATTTCTACTATGTTGTCTCTTAAGGGTTTTGGAGTTTTGCATTTTACATTTAGATCGCTAACAGTGAATTTTAAATAATTTTAGACTCACAGAATAATTTTAGAGTATTTTTAAATTTTGAAATAATTTTAAATTCAAAGAAAAACTACAAAATATTACAGAGTTTCTGTACCTTGCTCAACCATTTTCCCCATTGTTAATATAGACATCAATTTGGTACATTTATCAAAGCTAAGAAAATAACATCGAATAAATAATAATAAGTAAAAGCTGTTATTTTAATAACTCTACCCAATTTCTCTGATTAATAAAAATTATCTTGAAGATAGAGCCTTCAAAACCAAATAACCCAAAATCTGTTGATAATTAAGACAATTTGGTTATAATTTTTTAAAAATCATCTTTATTGTTGAAAGTATTAAAAATGTCCTCCTCCCCCCCCCCCCCAACTAACCATCTCCACCCATTCAAACTCCCTCCACCCACAGTGGAAACTTCTTTTAAAAGAAATTAAATGGAACTATTTAGCTTTGTATTTCAAAGACTAATATGGGAATCTCAAGACAGGCCTCTTATTAATGTGAATTTTGTGGAATACTGAGTTTCCTTTCCTTTAAATTACTCTGTAGTTGGCAATATTTGAGATTTGAATTTTATTTGCAACATTCTGGTTTCTTCTTATAATTTTTGGAAATCTAGAAAGAATATGCTGATTTTATTGCCATTTTTGTTTAAGAACTAGGTTCGAATTCTGTCACTGCTGAGTAGCCATCAAACTGGATCTTAGAGTTATAACTGGACTGTGATGATATAATTATTAGAAATCCAAAGTTTTGAAGCTGCTTTAGGAAGGCTTATGATGTTTCCATTTTTCTCACCAACTCAAGGAACTCATTTTTGAATATTGACAAGATTAGGGTAAGGCCTACAAATTCGAGAAAATATAATAAAGTCTATATATCTTCAATGGAAAAAATGTATACTAAAGCAGACATAAATTTAAATAAGCCAAATGTTTGCTCTGATGTTTAACATACTTTAAGATTCTTTAAAAAATGTAATGCTGTTATATCATTTTGAAACTTGAGGACCACATTTCTCATTGGATTATAGTTATTCAGACTATTTTTAAGTCCAGTAAATTTTTGCCCCACACCAAGTAATTATTAATACATTTGCTTTATAAACTCTAATTTTTCCTTTGAAACACCAGCATCCTCTCTTTAATCCTTTGTTTTTCTGGTTATTAAATATACTGTGGTGCTATATATGAAAAGTCTCTTCATTAAAGTTATAATAAAAAAAAGTGGAGTTTTCAAAATAGACTAGAGTTGAAGTCCAGTGACTTATATTAATTAATCTCTTGTCAGGAAATGCATAAAAATGATTTTTAAGATAGATTTTAAATATAGCACATAATTTGACTAGCCAAAAGGAAATTGTTTTAGAAGTACAATTCTAAATATATTTATGTTATAAGAAACACCAAGAACCCCTTCAAAATAGATGACTAACATTATTTATTTTGGAATTTTACCATAAAAACTCTTACTTTATGTAAAGGGTGGAAATGATCCATTTGTCCAACATGATCCTAAAATACTAAGAGGAAGGATCCTTAGTTTTTAAGTTGAAATGAAAGCAGGATATTATTTCCTAAAACAAGTTGATAAAGAACTCACAGTGTGTATGTGTGTGTCTTTATTTTCACTAGAAAAGCACACTGTTTCATTCTGACCTGAGCTAAGGCATATTTACAATTTTTAAACCAAATTTTCCACTTAAGTACACTCATAGAAACAATATTTGAGAAAATGAACTTTATTTCTAAACACAGGTTGACACTTCTTAAACATTTCAGAATAGAAAGCAAATTCTTGAATTTTTCAAATGGAAGTTAAATTCTATGCAAAATGTTTAAAATGGTGCCATCCTTGTGGAGGACACTGACTTTCTCACTACTGTCACTAAAAGCCACACTATCAAATATGAATGAATTTAACTGATTGTCTATGTGCCAGAATGTGGACCACAAAAAGGTTTAAATATATTACTTTGGAGAACTTTCAGCACTCCACTCTCCCTAACCAATTTTTTTTTATATAAAACATTTTAGTTAGTCTTATTTTTTCAAACACTAAATATTTCCAGGTTTGATTTCATTCTCTTCT
>NW_006282666.1:268784-271218 GCF_000327345.1 Myotis davidii | reverse complement strand
AAAAAAATATATATTTTTATTGATTTTTTACAGAGAGGAAGGGAGAGGAAGAGTTAGAGACTTGGAAAAACATCGTTCAGCCACCTCCTGCATAACCCCTACTGGGGATGTGCCCGCAACCAAGGTACATGCCCTTGACCGAAATCGAACCTGGGACCCTTCAGTCCGCAGGCCAATGCTCTATCCACTGAGCCAAACCGACCAGGGTGATGTAGTATGTCTTCTGCGAACTCTTTCTCAAGAGTGCACATAAATTGCTTAGATGGGGGACAATGCATGCATGAGGTGTGTGAAATGAATCATGCCATAAATTAAGATTTATCTTGTGGTGATTTATTTAGTCTACGGATTGATATAATTCATTATGTTTATTTTAATTTATTCTATTTTTTTATCATTTTATTAGAACTTCTGTGAGATAAGAGGTAAAATTCAGTGTTTTCAAATAAATTAAATTTCATATGATTTTTTTTTTCTTTATGTAAGTAATAGATGAGATTGTGTAGATGTGACAGTGGGTTGGCCAGAGACTTCAGGTCATGTTTAATTTTAACCTGCCTCCCTTGGGCAAGCAGAAGACAATTATGATTAAGCTATACATGAAAATATCTCACATTTTTTCTTAACACCAACATATTCAGCCATGTCAGGTAATTCTTAAAGCAATAACTGAAGTACTAAATTGTGGCCTTTTTTCTGAATCATAAAGATACTTTGGAGACACAAATATGAGACATTTAGAAATCTTTGATAATGTGTATATATATATATATATATTCTTTTAAAAATATTTGTATTGATTTAGAGAGAGAGATGAGGGAGGGAGAGAGAGTAACATAGATGGGAGAATGTAACATCGAACAGCTGTCTCCTGCAGCCTCCCTACCAGGGATTGAGCCTGCATGTGCCCTGACCTGGAATCAAACCAGCAACCATTTGATACACTGGACAATGCCCAAACAACTGAACCACACAGCCCAGGGCTGTATATTCTTTAAAACAACATTTCACATCTTAGATAAATGATAACATTTCTATTTTTAATAAGTTGGCTGCTGCAAAGGATTTAATAAAATAAGATATGATATTTTTTCTAAAATAGTAATGCTGCTTGACTTCAGTTTTTGAGTTACAAATGATCCAATTTTCCCATTTGTCATGGTAAAATGACAACCTTTGGAATTAATCTAATACAGAACCCAAAAAAAGAAATATATATATATATATTTCTTATATATCTACTTATAGCAGTAGATGAGGATAAAATTACTAGAACCTCATAGGTGTATTTATCATCCTTGGGGTTAGAAACCATATTTGTTTGTAATGGGACAAAACAATGAAGACATAGAATGAAATTGACATGCCACATATATATTGATAATAATTCTTAAAATTTTAGGAAGATATGATAAATCTAGGAACAAGTTACTGTACTTGTGGCACTAATCATAAAGCTCATTTAAAAAATCACTGAAAAAGAAGAAATAACTCAATCTTTGCTTTAAAAGAGGAAAAAAAAACTCCAAAAATACTGAAAAATTCAAGATTTCTAGATTAAAAGAATACAGTGGGGTCTTGACTTACGAGTGTCCCGACTAATGAGTTTTTTGAGATACCAGCTGTCTCTCGGCTGATTTTTTGCATTGGGTTGATAGAGTAATTTGAGTTAACGATCTTCTTAACAAGCTCCTTAACGAGCTCGGTCTCAGAACGAATTAAACTTGTAAGTCAAGGCCCCACTGTATAAATTTAAGCAGTAGTAGAGAAAAAATAGTTTGTGGCAAAGCTGAAATTTTACCTTCCTTTAGGGCAACTTCATGTGCCAATTGCTTTAATATACTGGATGGTTGTATGAAGATTTCATTTTTAAATTGGTTACAGATAATTATTTTATTTAAATACTAGAGGCCCGGTGCACAAAAATTTGTGCACTTGGGGAGGATGGGGGGTCCCTCAGCCCGGCCTGTGCCCTCTCGCAGTCTGGGACCCCACAGGGGATGACCACCTGCTGGCTTAGGCCCGCTCCCCAGGAGATTGGGCCTAAGATGGCAGTCAGACATCCCTCTGGCAGCCCGAAACCCCTTGGGGAATGTCCACTTGCCAGCAGGGAGCAGGCCTAAGCTGTAGTCGGACATCCTTAGTGCTGCTGAGGAGGTGGGAGAGGCTCCTGCCACCATCACTGCGCTCACCAGCAGTGAGCCCAGATTCTGGCTGAGAGGCGCTCCCCCTGTGGGAGTGCACTGACCACCAGGGGGCAGCTCCTACATTTATGTTATCTGAAATTGGACACTGGATGTGTTGTTTCTGGACCAGAGTGTAGAGGTCTGGACAGACCAGGAGTATATCAGTGACTGAATGGTGTGACTTAGAAGCGGAGGCCATTACCCCCACTTTCCTATGAACTTGACTGGTGCCTCCCCATCATGGGGGC
>NW_006282666.1:266625-268006 GCF_000327345.1 Myotis davidii | reverse complement strand
CCCCCCAGCCTCCTACACATGCTTTGATAAGGACTGGGGATCAAGCCAGCAACTGAAGTACATGCCCTTGACTGGAATCGAACCTGGGACTCTTCAGTCCACAGGCTAATGCTCTATCCACTGAGAAAAACAGGCTGCAGATTAATTCATTTACTTTTAATCTATATGTGTCTTTATATTTAAAGTGGGTTTTGTTTTTGATTCACCCTCATAATCTGTCTTTTAATTGGTGCATTTATGCCAGTGACTTTCAGAGTGCTTACTGATAGAGTTACAGCCATATCAGGTGGCTTCTGGTGCTTCACAGGCAGCAGGCAGCAGCTTCTGGGGTTGCACACGGGGGCCTGGATGGTGGCTCGAGCTGGCAGCTCACACTGTCCCACCCTGCCTACAGTATGCATCTTTGTTGGCATTTAATTTGCATATCACACTGATTAGCCAATGGGAGGCATAGCAAAGGTATGGTCAATTACCTCGTTTGTCTATTATTAGATAGGATTACTAAAACCCAAAATCAGATAAAATTGGATTTTAGTCTCAGTTTCTATACTGTTAGTTTTGTGAGCTAGTACAAATTATTACAATTATCAAAGCATGCATGTTCTAATCTCTAAGCATGCATGAAGAGAAAGTACCTACTCATAAAAATGATATGGGGGTTAGAGAGATAATACTTGAAAATACTTTCCAAACTGTAAAAAGCTATTCAAATGTAAGGTTTCTAATTCAACATGTTCTGGGTCTTGTGTGTCTCTCTAAGCATATTCTATTAGTCTCTTTCTTGATAATTTTTCTCAATTCCTATTAGGTTTTGTTCTGCTCCTTAAACACATTAAGTTTGTTTCTGTACCAGCCCTTTAATCTTCTTCCTTTTTTTACTTATTAAGGTATTACATATGTGTCCTTATCCCCCTATTGTCTTCCCAAACTCCTCGCTCATGACATCAACCCTCCTGGTGTCTGTCTATTGGCTAGGCTTATATGCATGCGTAAAAGTCCTTTAGTTGATCTCTTCCCCTTACTCCCACCCACACGTACCTCCCCTCTGAGGTTTGAGCATCTGATCAATGATTCTCTGTTTCTGGATCTGTTTTTGTTCATCAGTTTATGTTGTTCATTATAATACACAAAAGAGTGAGATCATGTGATATTTACCTTTCTCTGACTGACTTATTTCACTTAGCATAATGCTTTCCAGTTCCATCCATGCTGTTCTAAATGGTAAGAACTCCTTCTTTTTTACAGCAGTGTGGTATTCCATTGTGTAGATAGATGTACCACATTTTCTAATCCACTCATCTGCTGATGGGCACTTAGGCTGTTTCCAAATCTTAACTATAGTAAATTGTGCTGCTATGAACATAGGGGTGCATATACTATC
>NW_006282666.1:262260-266267 GCF_000327345.1 Myotis davidii | reverse complement strand
ACTTTGACCACGTTTTCATATGTCTCTTAACCTTCCTTATGTCCTCTTTCTAAAAGTATCTATTTAGGTCCATTGCCTATTTTTTGATTGGGTTGTTTATCTTTCTTATGTTGAGTTGTATGAGTTCCCTGTAAATGTTGCAAATTAAACCCTTGTTGGTGATAACATTGGCAAATATGTTCTCCCATGCAGTGGGTTTTCTTGTTGTTTTGTTCATGGTTTCTTTTGCTGTGCAGAAGCCTTTTATTTTGATATAGGCTCATTTGTTTATTTTCTCTTTAGTTTCAGTTGCCCTAGGAGCTATATCGGTGAATACATCACTTTGGCATATGTCTGAGATTTTGCTTCCTGTGGATTCCTCTAAGATTTTATGGTTTCCCTACTTACCTTTAAGTCCTTTAATCATTTTGTGTTTATTTTTGTGTATGGTGTAAGTTGGTGGTCTAGTTTCATTTTTTTTTGCATGTATCTGTCCAATTTTCCTAAAACCATTTATTGAAGAAACTGTCTTGACTCCATTGTATGCTCTTGCCTCTTTTGACAAATATTAATTGAGCATAGTGTTTTGGGTCGATTTCTGGGTTCTCTATTCTATTCCATTGGTCTATATGTCTGTTCTTGTGCTAGTGTCAGGTAGTTCTGAGAACAGTGGCTTTGTAATACAGCTTGATACCTGGTATTGAAATCCCTCCTACTTTGTCCTTGTTTCTTAGGATTGCTGCAGCAATTCTTTTTGTTGTTGTTTTTTTTTTTTTGTTTGTTTTTATTCCAGGTTAATTGTTGGAGAGTTCATTCTAGGTCTGTGAAATATTCCATTAGTTTTTTAATGGGGAGTACATTGAATTTATGGATTGCTTTGGGTAGTACGGACATTTTAATGATGTTGATTCTACCAATCCATGAACATGGTATGTTCTTTCATCTGTTTATGTCTTCCTCTATCTCTTTTTTCAGTGTTCTGTAGCTATCTGAGTACAGGTCTTTTACCTCCTTAATTCAGTTTATTCCTAGATATCTTAATTTTATTTTTGATGCAATGGCAAATGGGATTTTTTAAAAAAATATCTCTTTCTGTAACTTCACTGTTGGTATATAAAAATGCCATAGATTTCTTGGCATTAATTTTTATCCTGCTACACTGCCAAATTCATTTATTAAGTCTAATATTTTTTATGGAATCTTTGGGGTTTTCTATGTATAGTATCATGTCATCTGCTAATAATGACAATTTTATTTCTGCTTTTCCAATTTGGATGCTTCTTATTTCTTCTCCTTGTCTGATCGCTGTGGCTTCAGCCACAATGGATCACTTTGATATATTACTGGATCACTTCCAGTAATATATCAAACAGGAGTGGTGAGACTGGGCATCCCTGTCTTGTTCCTGTTCTTAGTGGAAATGGTTTTAGTCTTTTTCTCATTGAGTATGATGTTGTCTGTAGGTTTGTCATATAAAGACTTTATTATGTTGAGGTACGCTCCCTCTATTCCCACTTTGCTGAGCATTTTTATCAGAAAAGGGTATTAGAGTCTGTCAATTGCCTTTTCTGCATCTATTGATATGATTATGTGATTTTTTCTCTCAAATTTTTTATGTGATGTATCATGTTCATTGATTTGTGGATGTTGTACAGGCCTTGCATCCCTGGAATAAATCCCACTTATTCATGGTGTGTGATATTTCTAATGTATTGCTGGATGCAGTTTGCTAGAATTTTGTTGAGGATTTTAGCATCTATGTTCATCAGGGATATTGGCCTGTAATTCTCTTTCTTTGTAGTGTCTTTATCTGTTTTTGGGGATTAGGGTAATACTGGCTTCATGGAAAGAGCTTGGAATTGTGCCTTCATCTTGAATTTTTTTCAATAGTCTGGGAAGGATTGGTTTTAGTTCTTCTTTGAATGTTTAGTAAAACTCTCCTGTGAAGCCATCCAGTCCAGGGTGGTTTTTTTTTCTGGAAGCTTTGTTGTTGTTGTTTTTCTAGTATATTTCCTTATGGATTTCAGAGAGGAAGGGAGAAGGAGAGAGAGAGAGAGAAACATCAATGATGAGAGAAAATCATTGATTGGCTGCCTCCTGCATACCCCCTACTGGGGATCGAGCCCACAACTCAGGCATGTGCCCTTGGCCGGAATCGAATCTGGGACCCTTCAGTCCACAGGCCAACACTCACTGAGCTAAGCCGGTTAGGGCTGGAAGCTTTTTGATTACTTTTTCAATTTCATCAGTAGTTATTGGCCTATTTGAGGTTCTCCAGTTTGTTGGAGTAGAGTTGTTCATAGTATTTTTTCACAATTCTTTGTATATCTGTGGGGTCAGTTGTTACTTCACCTCTTTCATTTCTTACTTTGTTTATTTGGGTCCTCTCTATTTGTTTCATGGTGAGTCTGGCTAGAGGTTCATCAATCTTCTTTATCGTTTCAAAGAACAAGCTCTTGGTTTCATCGATTTTTTGTATTGTTGTGTTTTTTTGTTTTGTTTTATTTTTTGTTCTCTATATTGTTTATTTCTTCTCTGATCAGTTATTTCCTTACTTTTGGTTATTGTGGGCTTTTCTTTTTTCTTTCTGTCTAATTATTTAAGTTTCAAGGTTAGATAATTTATTGCTACTTTTTCTTGTTTTTTGAGGTAGGCCTGTAAAGCTATGAACTTCCCTCTCAGGACTGTTTTCATTGTGTCCAATAGTTTTTGGATTGTTCTGTTTTCATTGTCATTTGTTTCTAGGATATTTTTTATTTCTTCTTTGATCTCTTTGGTAACAAAATCATTGTTTAACAGCATGTTATTTAACCTCCAAGTATTTGATTTTTTTCATTGTTTTTATTGAAGTTGATTTTGAATTGTATGCTATTGTGATCTGAGAAGATTCTTGTTATGATTTCTATCTTCTTGAATTTAAGAGACTTTACCTGCGTCCTAATATGTGGTCTATCTTGCAAAATGTCCCATGTGCACTTGAGAAGAATGTGTATTTTGTAGCTTTTGGGTGCAATGTTCTGAAGATATCAAGTCCATCTTCTCTAGAGAGTCATTTAGGATTGCTGTTTCTTTTCTGATTTTTCATTTAGAGGATTTATCCAGTGGTGTCAGTGGGAGTATTAAAGTCCCCTTCTATGATTGTATAACTCTTGATCTCCCCCTTGATATCTTCCAGAAGTTGTTTTATTATTTGGGTGCTCCTCTACTGGGTGCATTTATGTTTATCAGAGTTATATCTTCTTGTTGAATTGCTCCCTTTAGTATTATGAAGTCGCCTTCCTTATCTCTTGTTATGGCCTTTACTTTGAGGTCTATTTTGTCAGATATAAGTATTTCAACCCCAGTTTTTTTCTCATTTCCATTTGCCTGAAAAAAAAATTTTCTATCTCTTCACTGTCATTCTGTGTGGATCCTTTGTTCTGAGGTGGGTCCCTTGCAGACAGCAAATATATGGGTCATGTTTTCTTATCCATTCAGCTACCCAATATCTTTTGATTGGTGCATTTAATCCATTTACGCTTAATATTATTATTGATAAGTACTTGTTTGTTGTCATTTTTATTCTTAATATTTGTGTTTCTTCTTGCCTTTCTGTTTATTTTTTTTTTACAGCAGTCCTTTAGCATTTCTTGCATTGCTGGCTTGGTGGTGATAAACTCTCTTAGCCCTTTTTTGTCTGTGAAGCTCTTGATCCCACCTTCAATTTTGAATGATAACCTTCCTGGGTATAGTATTCTTGGATTCAGTAGCTTGCTTTGCATTACTTTGTATATTTCATACCAATCCCTTTTGCCCTGGTGTGTTTCTGTTGAGAAATTGGTTGATATTCTAATGGGAGATCACTTGTAGGTAACTTTCTGACCCTCTCAGGCAGCCTTTAAGATTCTTACTTTGTCATTGATGTTTGCCAATTTAAGTATTATGTGTCTTGATGTTGGTCTTTTTGGGTTCATCTTGTTTGGGACTCTATGTGCTTTTTGGATTTGCATGTTTTGTTTTCTTTTTCTTGCGAACATCAGGGAAGTTTT
>NW_006282666.1:261792-262198 GCF_000327345.1 Myotis davidii | reverse complement strand
TTCTCTATTCCTTGCTCTGCTTGCTCTCCTTCTGGTACCCCTAGTATGTGGATGTTGTTTTGTTTCGTGTTGTCCCAAAGCTCCCCCAGGTTCTCCTCTTGCTTAGTACATTTTCTTTCCAGTTGCTCCTGTGGTTGTGTGTTTTTTCTTACCTTGTCTTCTAATTTGCTGATGTGGTCCTTAGCCTCTTCAAGCATACTGTTTAAGCCTTCCATTGTGTTTGTTTTGTTTTGTTTTTTTTGCAGCTATTTCATTCTTTTTTTTAAAATATATTTTATTGATTTTTTACAGAGAGGAAGGGAGAGAGATAGAGAGTTAGAAACATCGATGAGAGAGAGACATCGACCAGCTGCCTCCTGCACATCTCCTACTGGGGATGTGCCCGCAACCCAGGTACATGCCCTTG
>NW_006282666.1:260691-261020 GCF_000327345.1 Myotis davidii | reverse complement strand
GGGTTCATCTTGTTTCGGACTCTATGTGCTTCTTGTATTTGCATGTTTTGTTTTCTTTTTCTTGCGAACATCAGGGAAGTTTTCTGTTATTATTTCTTCAAGCAGTTCTCTATTCCTTGCTCTGCTTCCTCTCCTTCTGATACCCCTAGTATGTGGATGTTGTTTTGTTTCGTGTTGTCCCAAAGCTCCCCCAGGTTCTCCTCTTGCTTAGTACATTTTCTTTCCAGTTGCTCCTGTGGTTGTGTGTTTTTTCTTACCTTGTCTTCTAATTTGCTGATGTGGTCCTTAGCCTCTTCAAGCATACTGTTTAAGCCTTCCATTGTGTTTGT
>NW_006282666.1:257592-260428 GCF_000327345.1 Myotis davidii | reverse complement strand
CAGCTAGTTCATTCTTCATTTCCTCTTGGGTCCTTTTCATATTGGTGATATTCTCATTCAGCTCCTTATAATTCTTATTGAGTTGTATTTGTCATCCAGCCATTAGAGCATCCTTGTAACCGTTACACTGAATTCTTTCTGTGACATGTTACTTGCCTCCATTTCCTTTAATTATCTTTCCTATGACTCTCTCTTTTTCTTTCCTTTGGGGATTGCTTTTTTTGTCTCCCTGTTATTTGCTGTACCATTTTAATTATTTCTGTGTCCTTGTTACAACTGTTTTGCTACCCCGGTTCTTTGTGGGTGGTGCTACTGGTGCAGTCTCTCAAGTCTTCTGGGCTTGGTGATCTAGCAGAACTCCCTACTTGATTTACTTGTATTCTCTTGATGTAGTTGGATCTTGAATGTTAGTTTCTTATTGTGGATGCAATCTCGTCACAGATTGGCAATATGACTCACCCCTGACTTCTTTGTGCGAGCTGTTTTGGATGTGATCATGGTTCTGGCTCTTATGTAAAAGATTGTCTGAATTCTCACTGGTATGTGCTCACTGTGGGTTCCCAGAGTCCATGTCCTTGGAGGAAGGAGTCTCAGGGCCTGAGGCTCAGGTACTGTGACTTTGGCCAGTGTGATGTGACTCTTTCTGGATTAGTATCACTCTGCAACTCACTATGAGGGTCCCAGAGCCTGTGACAGTGGAGGGAGGAATGCGGTTTCTTGTAGTCTGTTGTTGAGGTAGTGGGACTCTGGCAAAAATTATTTCCCTCTCTGAATCACAAAGGGGTTCATGATCCTGCATCTGGTGATGTAGGAATCTCAGAGACTGTGGCTGAAACAATGTGATCTTGTCCAGGGAAGCAAGTCCTCAGTAACTCACCAAGCTGTCCAGAGGTAGGTAGCCAGGAGGGGGATGCCATGGATCATGCTGAGGGAGCCATGCACACTTGGTTGGAGAGACACACGCCTAGTGGCAGCTCACAGAGGGGCCCAGGAGCTGTCTGCAAGGTGTGTGTTCTCATGGGGCCCACACGCTGGATCAGAGTGATTGTGGTGTGCCACCAGCACTGTGGACGTAGAAGTCCCAGTCCTGCTTCAGGATAATACATGCCCCCAGTGGCTGCTTACAGAAGCACCCACGTGTTATGTGCTGGGGCAGTGGGCTCAGGGGGCCCGTATGCTGGAGCCATGTTACCACAGGGACTGGATGCAAGCATCTGGGGTTGTGCCTTGTGTTGGCTCAGAGAAGCACACAGGGGTCTCCTGCTGGGTCAGTGGGCTCAGGGAGCTAGCATGCTGGATCAGTGTAACAGCAGTAACTGGAGGTCAGCAGCCTAGGAGGGGGAAGTCCAAGTTTCTGCTGCCAAGGCCTTTCATCCTTGGCTGGATATGAGTGCGCCTAGTGGAAGCTCACATAGGTACTTGGGAGTTGCTTACTGGAGTGGCAGGCTCAGGGGGCCTTCGTTCTGAAACCACGTGACTGCAGTGTCTGTGGGAAACCAACCAAGAAGAGGGAAGTCCAAATTTTTACTGCCAGGGCCGTGTGCCCTTGTTTGGATAAGAGCATGCCTAGTGGGGGCTCAAGGAGGCACCCAGGAGCCACCTATAGGGGCAGCAGGCTTAGTAGGCCTGCGTGCTGGAAAGGCACATCTTCAGTGTCTGGAGGCTGGCAATTGGAGAGGGGGATGTCTTAATTTTTTCTGACTTGCATTTTTTGGTTGAATTTGCACATGCCCAGCAGGGGCTCACAGAGGCACCCAGGAGCCACTTGTTGGGGTGGTGGGGCTCAGAAGGCCTGCATGCAGGGAAGGCGCAACTGTGGTGTCCAGAGATCAGCAGCTGTGGAGTGGGAAGACTCAGTTTTTGTTGCTGGGGCCTTGCATCCGTGGTTGGATTCACACGATCACAGTGGTGGCTCACAGAGGTACTGGGGGCCATTTGCCAGGGTGGCGCACTCACACACTGACAGGGGCCCTTGCACTGATGTCACGCAACCTAGGTGTCTGTGGACAGGCAGCTGGGAAGGGGGGATTCAGATTTTCTACTGCTGGAGTCGTGTGTCCTTGTTTGGATAAGAGCGCACCCAGCAGGGGCTAACAGCGGCATCCAAGAGTGGCCTGTGAGGTGGTGGGCTCAGGAAGCCTTCATGCTGGGAAGGTGCAACTGAGGTGTCCAGAGTCAGCAGCTGGGGAGGGGAAAGTTGCACTTACTGCTGTGGGAGCTGTGCACCCTTGGAGATGGATGTCCTAAGGTCTGCAGGTCTGTGAGTGGGGCAGCAGGATTTTGGCTGGATGGGCTGCAGGGTCACAAGCAGTGTCCAAAGCCAGTCTGGGTGGTGGTGCTGATGAGTTCCTAGAAGAAGGCACTCTCCCCTTCAAGATGGCGTGAGCTCTGTTAATCTGTTTCCTTTGTTACTTTTATTTTTAAACTGAATTTATTGGGTTGACATCTATACTAATAAAAGGGTAATATGCTAATTAGACCAGATAGACGTCTTCCAGATGTAATTCTTGACGTCCTTCCTTATAAAGCTGGGGTTTTGGCCAGCCTGCAAACTGCTCATGGCCCCTTGCCCAGGCTGGCCTCCAGTGGGGATCCCCACCCTGATTGGGGGCATGGCCAGCCTGCAAACCACCCACAGCCCCTCACCCCCGAGCCCTACCCCCAGCAGGGACCCCCACCCTGACCCAGGGCCCCCAACCCATGCACCAGGCCTCTATCTTATATAATAAAAGGGTAATATGCTAATTAGACCAGATAGACGTCTTCCAGATGTAATTCTTGACGTCCTTCCTTATAAAGCTGGGGTTTTGGCCAGCCTGCAAACTGCTCATGGCCC
>NW_006282666.1:252060-257484 GCF_000327345.1 Myotis davidii | reverse complement strand
CTCCTCGCCCAAGATGGCCCCACCCCCAGTGGGGATCCCCACCCTGATTGGGGGCATGGCCAGCCTGCAAACCACCCACAGCCCCTCACCCCCGAGCCCTACCCCCAGCAGGGACCCCCACCCTGACCCAGGGCCCCCAACCCATGCACCAGGCCTCTATCTTATATAATAAAAGGGTAATATTCAAATTGACCCTAAATACAGAACAACCAGAAAGACTGCTGGGTCAGTCACTATGAAGTGCACTGACCAACTCTTGGTCCCTTTCCCTGGCTGGCAGGCTCTGGTCACCTGACGGCCACCTGTGGCAGGGGCAGGCTGGCAATTGGGGAGGAAGAGCTGACCTCTGGGTACCTTACCCTGTCCATCAGGCACTGATTACCTGATCATGAGTGGGGAACAGAGGGTGAGTGGTGGCAGAGGGTGGGGCCGGCTGTGGGCATCTGGAGAAGATGGCCCTGATTGCAGGCCAGTCCTAGGGACAATACCCATGCAAGAATTTTGTGCACCAGGCCTGTAGTAGGTTAAGAAAGTTATATAGGTTTCAGATATACGATTCTTCAATACATCATCTGTGCATTGTATTTTGCTTTTTATCCACACCAATCAAATTTCCTTCCAGCTCTTTTCTTTTTCTTTTTTTTTTGGAATGTTTTTTCTCTAATCTTTATATGGCTTAATCTTTCTTGCTATTAGATTTTATCTTTTTCAAAATTGTAATCAACAGTACTATCTTATAAATTTTGGTGCTGCTTAAGGATTAAACCTTAATTCTTTCCAACACAAAAATGAAAAAAAAATTATGTGACAATTTTTAATTATTTAACCTTATGGTAATAATCATGTTGCACTACACCATATAAAAGTATCAAATAAATATATCATATACCTTAAACTTACACAATGTTATAGGTCAGCTCTATTTCAATGGGAAAATAAAAGGTAACTGAGCATTGATACCTGTGCAGCCTGGACTCAAAACTTTGCTGTGACACTTGCTTAGCTATATGACCTTGGGAAGGTCAATTCAGTTCTATGCATTTCAATTTCTTCATCTATAAAATTTCCACAGTGGTATGTACCAAATTAAAATGTTTAGGTGTCTACATTTGTTAACATTAAGATGCAGTGAATGCATATCTATACTAATAAAAGGGTAATATGCTAATTAGACTGGATACACCGGACGTCTTCTGGATGTCCTTCCAGATGTCTTTCTAGACAAAGCCACAGTGGCTGCGAGGGTTGAGCAGGGCCAGCAGCTACGGTGGCTGCAAGGGCTGAGAAAGGCTGGCTGCTGGCAGTGGCAGTAGCAGCAAGGTGATGGGAGTGTCGCCTCCCCTGATTTACCCAGTTGCTTCTCACAGAGGGAGGCCAGACTGTGACTTAAGCCCGGTTCCCTTGGGGCCAGGCCTAAGCCATCAGTAGGACATCCCCTGAGGGCTCTCGGACTGTGAGAGGGGGCAGGTCAGGCTGAGGGACACCCTCAGTGCACAAATTTTCATGCACCAGGCCTTTAGTATATAGATTTGATATTTTTAAATGTCAGTTTCTCAATGAAGTTTTCTTTGACCACCCAATCTGGAGTAGCTTCTCATTCAACCCTTAATATTTATTTTATTATCAGCATAGTACTTATTATTACCAACATATTTTGTATACCTGTTTATTTATACATTTTTGTCTGCTGCTCTCTTTCCTTACTAGAATCTAAGCTCCATGAAGTTATTGACAGTGTATCTCTCATTCAATGTTACAACTCCAGTGCTCCTAAATTGCCTGATAAATAATTGGTGCTCAACAAATATTTTGTGGCTGAACTCATGACTCTTCTAAACTGCCTTCACCCTACTTTTATTCTTGAGACTCAAAGAAAATAAGTAACTTAACTAAGATTAATAGGGTTAATTAATGTCAAAACTGAGTTTTCTTGATTCATTGTCCAAGCTCAAAGCCATAAAAAAGAAAAAAAGTCTTGTTCAAGTCCCATTCTCATTTTCATTCATCTTTATGGTGATAACCAAAAAGAAATTTAAGCACATTGAGCATCATTTTCTTCATCTATAAAACTAAGTAAGATGTGTAAAATGACTCATTAGGGTTAAAATTCAAGAGCCAAGAGGACTTTTGGGTTCCAATTATTAAGGCAGTTAGAAGCTTTAGACCACAGACTTAACTGTAAGGACAATAGAAATCCCCTTTGAAATTTGAAGAACACTTGATCCAGTCTTTCTACTTAGATTGATGATGGAGTATCATCACACTCTGCATCGGTGCTAAAGTTATCTCATAGTATGTTCAAACATCTCTAGGGCAGTTTTGACAATCTTTTATTTTTTTCTCATAAAAATGTGCTCCTCCCTATCATTTTATTCTGACATGATCAGTGACCCCTTGTAAAATCATTGCAGCTATGAAATTGTCATATAACTTGAAAATATTATGAACATGATAATTTCAATTGACAGGCTATTGTAGAACCTCTTTGATATTTAAGGCAGTTCTTAATATTCTAGTTCTCTTTGGATCCTTCAAAGTACTCACTATGCCTTAATTCCTGGAATGAATACATTGCATTTAAATAAAGAAATATAGTCATTAAAACATTCCCTCTCTTTCCTGGTTGGTATGGTTCAGTTGGTTGTCTTCCTATTCATTGACAGGTCACTGGTTCAATTCCCAATCAGGACACATGCTCAGGTTTCAGGCTCAGTCCCAGTAGAGGGCATGCAGGAGGCAGCCAATGGATGTTTCTCTCTCATAGATGTTTCTCTTTCTCTTCCCCTCTGTTCTTCTCTTTCTAAAATGAATTAAAAAATTAAAAATTACCTCTCCTTTAAAACTTGGATTATATCAATTGTAATGTCTTGATAGCCATACAATCTCAGAAAACAATAAGCATGTGTAATTCCAAACAATAGGCCAAACAATGTGGTTCAGTCAACTAGTGTGGTAAATAGTATACAACAATAACTGGATTCACAAGAATAGTTTAAAGTGATTGTAGAGATTTCAAAACATCATAAAAATGATAAAAGGCATTTTTAAATTAGTACAGCTGCTAGGGATGTAGCAAGAAATGGAAAATGTATATATAAATGTTCTATATAATAACTGAGAAGCGTAAAATGAATTTTTGTTGAGCTGTCCAGTTGTCCATGCTTTTTTCAAACCAGAGATCATTTAATTATAAGTGGTGGAAGTGTCATCTAATGCAATAAGTATTTAAGGCTTAACTAAAAATCTTACCTTTTTAAATATGGAGTAAGAAAGAACAGTGAACACAATGAATGTTTGGTCTATTCAGCTCATACTTTCTAACCTCATTTTGCACAGTGTACAGATGGCTTGAAACATATTATTCCTTTTCAATATTATCCTAATATATAAAAGCCTTGGGTCGCAATGACTGGTAACAACCAAGGCTCGACCAACTGAAAGTCAGTCCTGCAGTCAGCACTGACTGCTTCTGCTGCAGGCAAGGTGACCCAGCACTCACTGCTGAGGGGGGGCTGGGAATCAGGCCCAGAGAGAGGCCTGAAGAGAGAAGCAGGGTATGATCTGGAGTCTCTGTGGCAGCTATAGATCAGCACTTGCCTCTCTCTTTCTATCTGTTCCTGGTCAGCAGCTGCACCTCCATTTCTCTCCAGACCCCCACTAGGGCTGCTGATCAGCCCCACATTTCTGATCAGGATCCATTTATAGGCCCAGAGACGCTGACTGGCATAGGAACAGACCAATCAGAACAGAGTCTGGTTGTTATGAGGAGCAAATGGCTGCCTAAGAGGCAGAGTTTTTGATGTTGATTGGCAGGAACCGACCAATCTGAACCAAATGTGGGTGCTATGAAGAACCAATGCTTATCTAGGAGGTGGAGCTTTTGATGCTGACTGGCATAGGAACTGACCAATCAGAACCAAATGTGGCTGCTGTGAAGAACCAATAGCTGCCTAGGAGGCGGAGCTTTGGACACTGCCTAGCATAGGAACCGGCTAATCAGAACCAAATGTGGGTACTGTGAGGAACTAATGGCTGTCCAGGAGGCAGAGCTTTTGATGCTGACTAGCATAGGAACTGACCAATCAGAACAAAATGTGGGTGCTCTGAGGAGCCAATGGTTGCCTAGAAGACAGAGCTTTTGATGCTGACTGGCATAGAAAACGACCAATCAGAACCAAATTGGCCAGCAGGGGAGGGCAGTTAGGGGTGATCAGGCAAGCAGAGGGGTTAGGGGCAATCAAGCATGCAGGCAAGTGAGTGGTTAGGAGCCAGAGGTCCCAGATTGTGAGAGGGGTGTCCAGCTGCTGGTTTAGGCCCAATCCCACAGATATCTGTTTAGGCCAGTGGTATTGGTCCTAAACTGGCAGTCGGACATCCCCCAAGGGGTCGCCAATTGGAGTGGGTTCAGGCTGGGCTGAGGGAACCCCCCACCCTTCCGTGCATGAATTTTGTGCACTGGGCCTCTAATCTTTAATAAATGAATTATTTAACACTGAAAAAAGGATTAATAGATCATGTACATGTTGAATTATCTGTAGTTTATATTTTTGTTTTGTCTTTGGGTCATCTACATGTTTGATACAGTCATTGTTTCCTATTATGGAGTGTAATACATTTGGTTGGTCTGTGAGAAGAATGAGCCCTTAAGAAAAAAACTCACTGGAAGGTATTTTCATTTATTTTTTTTAGACAGAGGGAATGGAGGGAGAGAGAGAGAGAGAGAGAGAGTAAATATCTTTTTACCGATTTCAGAGAGGGAGAGGGATACAAACATCGATGATGAGAATCATCGATCAGCTGCCTTCTGCACGCCACAACCTGGGCATGTGTCCTGGCCAGGAATCCAACTTATAACCTCATAACCTTTAGCTGTACAGCACAAAGCTCCTATTGACTAAGCCACACCTACTCGGGCAGGAATGAGCTCTTTTTGATGATGATCTTTATTTCCTTCTCTATAGAGCTTACAACCCATTGCATTTAGGTGTTGTGTAAATTAGAGTGGAAAGGAGTGTTTAGAAATAATATTATGGATTTTATTCAACAATCTGCATGCTGAAGGAAACAAATCTACAAATTAAAAAAAAATGAACTGCATAGCTGTGTTTTTTTCCTTCCTGTTTTCAGTATTGGAAACATTTCTTACCTATGCTCAAAGTTAAAATTCACATTTCCAAATAGAGAAATAAAAGTTGAGGAACTTCCTGCTTCTGCAAGAAACATAAAACTCATGTGCTCTTGGATATCATTAAAACAAACTCAGAAAAAAAGATGGTGGCGATATAGGCAGACGCGTCCCAGGTCGTGTCCCGGAGCAAATGGAGTGAGCAGCTGAAACTAATAACACCCACCCCCAACTGGCGAAAGTGCTCAGCTGGTGAGACGGTTTGCAGCCGGGAAGAGCAGAACTCCCCTGGGATGATA
>NW_006282666.1:245384-246158 GCF_000327345.1 Myotis davidii | reverse complement strand
TTCACAGATTAAAAATGGAATTGGATGTCAGAATTCTGATGGAGTAGCTGAAATACTCCTGGGATGGAGCTAGTCCAGGGAAGTTTGGAAGTCTATCCAAGACCCACAGGTACAGGTCTAAGAGAGTATTTATCACAGACACCCTGAGCGGGCTCCGGCGCTGCCCACACGACAGGGACAACCCTCGCACTGTAGGCTGATGGATGTGCTTCCTGGAGCACTGCTCCACGGAGCATCCCCACCGAGCTGAGCAACTCCGAGGCCGGATCTGAATGTAGTGTTTTTCAAACTTTTTTTTTTACTTCTTCCCACAAAAAAAACAAACAAACAAAAAAAAAAAACCTCAGGCTGTGTCTTTGTGTTTGGCAGTAAGAGGGGTTTTACCATCACCTTGGGTCATACTGAATTACACGGTAAAAGGAGATAGCTGGCCAAAAGACATGGTCAGAATAAGTCCTGGAACAAATCTCAAAATCATTTGGCCTCCATATTCATATTGCCTTGTCCTAAACAAGAGCAAACCAGGCTACTAGGTGAGCATGTTAGGAAACCATCCCAAATGCTGGAATAGTGTTATAAAATATTGAAAGAATTAAGCCTTCTCTTGTGCTGGGCATTCTTGTCAAGCAAAGGTTGGGGAGAAAAAGATGGTGAATGGCAAGAAGGTAGGGATGGAGAGAGTGTGAGAGAGTGAGGGAGCGATAGAGATGTATGTGGGTGTGGTGTGTGTGTGTGTGTGAGAGAGAGAGAGAGAGAGAGAGAGAGAGAGAGAGA
>NW_006282666.1:230575-245374 GCF_000327345.1 Myotis davidii | reverse complement strand
GTGGGTGTGGTGTGTGTGTGTGTGTGAGAGAGAGAGAGAGAGAGAGAGAGAGAGAGAGAGAGAGAGAGAGTTAGATCCTGAAGGTCTTTCAAGTGGCTGCTAAACCAGGCAGTCTTAGGCATCAAAATTCCACTGCCACTGCGGATACTCTGGGGGTGGCCAGCTTGGGCACAGAGACCGCACCATCTTGAAAAACAGAACTGCTTGAGATTAGGATCCTAGCCTAATCACCACCCAATCTGGTCTCAGACGCAAACCAGAACCCTACAGCCACTAGGGCAAAGACCTGCAACCACAGCTGCAGACTCACAGACACCAAGAATCTAGATATCCAGGCAACAGGTTTCTGTGAGTCGCAGAGCCCATCCACCTCCCTGCAGGCTCGCTGCAGCACCATAAGAACTGCTAGACCTGACCCGGACAAGCAGGCCTCCTGCCCACACAGGGCAGCTCTGCTACCTGAATTTGAGCCTGGGCTCGTGGACACTGGGAGGCTGCACTTGCATGAACAGACCCCATGCCCACACAGGGAGGCAGTGCCACCTGACTTTGATTCTAGGCAAGTGCACACAAAAGTCTGTTTTCTACAGCACAGGAGTGGAACTCCTGACAACACAGGGCAGCTGTGCAACATGATACCCCAAGCAGACTGGAGACATGATTCTCCATATGAGCGGCAGCACTGAGCACCAGTGACTAGACTGTGTTTATCATCGCAAGCACCTGGGATCCCTGATTCCCAGGGTATGCACACTATGAGCCAGTGACCCCAATTCTCCGTGCATGTGCACACAGGGACACTGATTCTTGGCACCAGGCCACACTAAGCAACAGAGACTCTGATACTTGAATCTTGGCACAGGCACAGAGTGACTCTGACTCCTAGCATGTGCTAGGAGACTCTCATTTTTGGCACATGAAAGTGGGGTCTTTTTTTCAGTGCAGCGCAGGTGGGGTCCCTGATTCTAGGTGTGCACATGAGGCTGCATTGAGTGCCAGTGTCTCTGATCCTGGGCGAGCATGACTCCCACCAAACCACAGCAGCCACATGTCTCAGTGTAGGAACTCTTCATTGACACTCAGGTGGCACAACGCTCCCACTACCTACGGCCCAGGCACCCACTACTTGGCATTTGAACTCAAAGAAACATCAATCCTAAATGACTCACTTGATCAGATGAACTTAATCAACATCTTTAGAACATGCCACTACAAAACTACAGAATATATATTCTTCTCAAGTTCATATGAGACATTTTCAAAGATAAACCACATATCGGGACAAAGGCAAATTCTCCAAGTGAAACGGAGGCATGCAGCATGACAGAAAAAAGAATTCAAAATAATGGTCACACAGCTCATACATTAAATGGACAACAAAATCAACAACCTATGCAAAAATCAAGAAGAAATAAAAAGTAACATGCCTACAATCAAAAACACTATGGAAGGATTCAACAGTAGACTGGAAGAAGCAGAGGACCAAATTAGTGAGTTAGAAGATAATGTAGAGAAACGAGTTCAAACTTGAAAGCAACTGGAGAAAAAAATTAAAAACCAGGAGAACCTAAGTGAAGAAATAAAAAGCATCCTGGTAACAAGTGACAATGAAAATAAAACAATCCAAAATCTTTAGGACACAGTGACAGCAATCCTGAGAGGGAAGTTAATAGCATTAGAGGCCTACCTCAAAAAAAAAAGAGCAGCAAGGATTAGAAAATATATTTGAAGACATAATGACAAAAAACTTCCCTGGCATGGGGAAGAAAAAAATTACACACAGGCCCAAAAAAGATGAATCCCAAAAAACCCACACCAAGACATTTTATAATTACAATGGCAAATGTTAACTACAAAGACAGGATAAAGAATTAGAAAGAGAGCAACATGAAAAGCTCAGTGTGAGTAGAAAGAAGGAAATAATAAATATCAGAATGGAAATAAATGACAGAAAAAAAAAACACAAAAAACAAAAGATCAATGAAACCAAGAGCTGGTTCTCTGAAAGGATAAACAAAATTTATGAAGCTCTAGCCAGTCTCACCAAGAAGCAGAGAGAAGGCCCAAATAAACAAAATCAGAAATGAAGAAAGTGAAATAACAACAGACCCTAAGAAATACGAAGAATGTCCCATCAGATTATCAAATGGTTTCTCAACAGAAGCACATAAAGGTACAAGGGAATGGAAGGAGTTATACAAAGTGATGCAAAGCAAAGGACTGAATGCAAGAATGCTCTATCCAGCAAGACTATCAATCAAAACTGAAATGGAAATCAGGAGCTTCACAGACAAAAAAAGGCTAAGGGAGTTTATCAATACCAAGTTAGCAATATAAGATTACGACCTTCCAAAACTCAACCAGGAAGAATAAAGAAATCTGAATATGCCAATAACTATGTAGAAAATTGAAGCAGTAATCAAAATATTTCCAACAAACAAAATCCAAAAGGGAATGCTGTAAAAAGAAGAAATATAAATGCAGGAAGGAACACAGGCATAAAGTATAGAAATACCTATATATAAGTACTTAATAATAACATTAAATATAAATGGATTAAATACTGCAATCAAAATAAATCAATGGCTAAATGGATAAGAAAACATGACCCATATAAATGCTCTTTACAGGAGACTAACCTCAGAACAAGGGAATCTCACAGACTGAAAGTGAAGGGATGAAAAAATATCTACCAGGCAATTGGAAATGGGAACATAGAAGCCAAAATCCTCAACAAAATTCTAGGAAATAAAATTCAACATTACATCAAAAAGATCATATACCATGATCAAGTGGGATTTATTCCAGGGATGCAAGGATGGTACAATATCCAAAAATCAATAAATGTGATACACCACCTAAACAAACTGAGAGATAAAAAACATACAATCATATCCATTGATGCAGAAAAAGCATTTGACAAAATCCAACACCCTTTCTTGATAAAAACTCTCAGGAAGGTGGGAATAGAAGGATCATACTTCAATATAAGTAAAGCCATGTGTGACAAACCCACAGCCAACATCATACTCAATGGGCAAAACCTAAAACCATTTCCCCTAAGAACAGAAACAAGACAGGGATTCCCACTGGCACCACTCCTGTTCAACATATTACTATAAGTACTAGCCATAGTGATCAGACAGAAAGAATAAATAAAAGGCATCCAAATTGGAAAGGAAGTAAAACTGTCATTATTCACAGATGACATGATATTGTACATACAAAACCCCAAAGACTCCATAAAAAAACTACTAGACTTAATAAATCAACTGGGCAATGTAGCAAGATATAAAATTAACACCCAGAGGTCTATGGCTTTTTTATACACCAATAATGAACTCACAGAAAGAGTAACTAAAAAAGAAAATCCTATTTACCATTGCAACAAAAAACGTTAAGATACCTAGGAATAAATTTAACCCAGGAGGTAAAGGACCTGTACTCAGAAAATTACAGGATGCTGAAGATACACCAATAATAAACTCACAGAAACATAAATTTTAAAAAAGCAATCCCATTTACCATTGCAACAACAACAACAAAATAAGATACCTTGGAATACACTTAACCAAGCAGACAAAGGTCCTGTAATCAGAAAATTTCAGGACACTAAAAAAAGCGATAGAGGAAGACATGAACAAATGGAAGAATATACCATGTTCATGGATTGGTCGAATCAACATCATTAAGATGTCCATACTACCCAAGGCAATCTATAAATTCAATGCAATCCCATTAAAATACCAATGGCATAGGGATGAATTAATTAAATGTTTGATCAAATAAAAAATAATAATAAAAAAATAAAATACCAACGACATACTTCAAAGACCTAGAACAAATTCTCCAAAAATTCATCTGGAATTAAAAAAGACTCCAAATACGTGCAGCAATCCTGAAAAAGAAGAACAATGTTGGAGGGATCGCAATATCAGATATCAAACTATACTACAAAGCCCATGTTGCCAAAACTGCCAGGTACTGGCACAAGAACAGACATATAGACCAGTGGAACAGAACAAAGAACCCAGAAATCAACACAAGCCATTATGCTCAATTAATATTTAACAAAGGAGGCAAGAGCATACAATGGAGACAAGACAGTCTCTTCAATAAATGGTGTTGTGAGAATTGGACAACTACTTGCAAAAAATGAAACTAGACCACCAACTTGCACCATACACAAAAATAAACTCAAAATGGTAAAAAACTTAAACATAAGATGGGAAACCATAAAAATCTTAGAAGAAACCTTAGGCAGCAAAATAGCAGACATTTGTCCTAGCAAGGTTTTTACAGACACAGCTCCTAGGGCAATGGAAACTAAAGAGAAAAATGAACAAATGGGACTGCATCAAAAGAAAAAGCTTCTGCACAGCAAAAGAAACCATCAACAAAACAACCAGAAAGCCCACTGCATGGGAGAATATATGTGCCAATGTTACCTCTGATAAGTGTTTAATCTGCAACATTTACAGGGAACTCATACAATTAATAAAACAAAGATAAACAATCCAATCAAAAAATGGGCAAAGGACCTAAATAGACACTTTTGAAAAGAGGACATACAGAAAGGCAAGAGACATATGAAAATATGCTCAAAGTCACTCATCATCCATGGCTATCATAAACAACTCAACAAAGGACAGCTGCTAGAAAGGATGCGGAGAAAAAGGAACCCTTGTGCACTGCTGGTGGGAATGCAGACTGGTGCAGCCACTGTGGAAGACAGTATGGCATTTCCTTAAAAAATTAAGAATGGCACTGCCATTTGACCCAGTGATCCCACTTCTAGGAATATGTCCCTAGAAACCAGAAATGACATTCAGAAAGGATATATGCACCCCTATGTTCATAGCAGCACAATTTAAAATAGCTAAGACTTAGAAACAGCCTAAATGCTCATAATCAGGAGAATGGATTAGAAAACTGTGGTACATCTACACAATGGAATACTACTCTGCGGTAAAAAAAGAAGGAACTCTTACCATTTGCAACGGCATGGATGGAACTGGAGAGCATTATGCTAAGTAAAATAAGCCAGTCAGTGAAAGATCAATATCACATGATCTCACTCATTTATGGATAATAAAGAACATTATAAACAAGGTGTTGGCAGGGAAGAAGACAGCCAGGTCCATATCAGGATCAACATTATTGATTTTTCCTTTTGCATCAGGCTCCAATATAGCTCCGTGTGATACGGTTACTGGCCTGCCTTTATTTAAAAGGTGATCTCACTCATTTGTGGATAATAAAGGACATTACAAACTGTTGAACAAAAATAGACAGAGGCAAAGAAGAATCTAACAGACTGTCAAACTACAGCAGGAAGGTAGGGGAGGGTTGTGGGGTAAGAAATCAACTGAAGTACTTGTATGCATGCATGTAAGCACAACCAACAGACATAAGACACTGTGCGGCGGGGTGTGGAGGGCAAGTGCTGGGGGGTAGGAGAGGCCAGGGTAAGGTCAATAAGAAAAAAAAAGGAGACATATGTACTACTATTTGTAATACCTTAAACCATAAAATAAAAAATAATAATAAAGCAAGGGTTGGTTTATTTTACTTTCATTAGACACAGCAACATATTTTAGAATGACAATGAATTGTGAGGCTAGTGGTACACAGTAAGATAAATGACTTGGAAATCTTGAACACTGATTATTTTGTGCTCTTTGAGAAAGGTGATATGTTAACATATTGACTTATTATTTTTTAATATATTTTATTGATTTTTTACAGAGAGGAAGGGAGAGGGATAGAGAGTTAGAAACATCCATGAGAGAGAAACATTGATCAGCTGCCTCCTGCACACTCCCTACTGGGTGTGTGCCTGCAACCAAGGTACATGCCCCAACAGCATGGAAGGATCGCATGCTGTTGGGGCCCTTGAATGTCCCCAGGCCGATGCTCTATCCACTGAGCCAAACCGGTTAGGGCTTGAGTTATTACTTTTAATGAAGATTTCACAGATTGCAAAAACAAACTGGAGAAATGTAGATTAAGTGGAAATATATTTTTTAAATAAATGAATAAATATAATTATTGATTTTAACTTTTCAGTTGTAACCATTAGAAGATAAAAATAGGCAATCAAGGGATTATAATAAAAATGTGGCAAATTTCCTAGTTCTTTGGCAGTAATGGAGTAAACACATGAAAAAACTGAACCATCTGCAGTAGTACAAAAGAAAACTGATATTTATGACACTGAGATAAAAATCACACAATATATGAGTGTATGTATGAAATATATATATTTAGACCCATACAGTGGGGCCTTGACTAAGAGTGTCCCGACTAACTAGTTTTTTGAGATACCAGCTGTCTCTCGGCCAATTTTTTGCATTGAGTTGATAGAGTAATTTGCGTTAATGAGCTCCTTAACGAGCTCTGTCTCAGAATGAATTAAACTTGTAAGTCAAGGCCCCACTGTATATAAAGCATACATAAATTTTTAAAGCAGCATATCATAAACAAAGTTTAAATAACTGTCTGATAAACTCTGGAGAATCATTAGCAAATCCTATATAATAAAAGCCTAATATGCAAATTGACCGAACAGCAGAATGACCGGTTGGCAGGGGGTGGGGCTGGCAAGTGGGACCGAACAGCAGAATGACCGGTTGGCAAGGGGTGGGGCTGGCCAGACCAGCCAAAGCGGGTGCTAGTGGGCAGAAGGAGGGGACGGTGATTGGGGGGCTGTGGCAATAGGCAGTGGAGGAGGGGTGAGCAGGGGTATGGGCCAGCCGCTTCCTGGCAGTCCCCTGATCGCTGCACAGGTTGCCTTCTGTAGAGGGAGGCCATCAGTGGTGGCAGTGGCAGCAGCAGGGCAAAGGGGGGCCGAGATGGCCGCTTGCCAGACAGCACTGTTCCCTGATCAGGCCGCTAGTTGCTCCTGCAGAGGGAGGCCACCAGCAGAGGCAAAATGGGGGTGGGGCTGGTGCTGCCCTCTGGTGGTTATTGCACTCCCATAGGGGGAGCACCGCTCAGCCACAAGCCAGGCTGAGGGCTGGGGAGCACAACAGCAGTGGTGACTCTAAGGATATCTGACTGTGGCTCAGGCCCACTTCCCACAGCAGTCAGACACCCCCCCAAGGGCTCCTGAACTGCAAAAGGGCACAGGTTGGGCTGAGGGACACCCCCGTCCCAGTGCACAAATTTTCATGTATTGGGCCTCTAGTATTATATAAGAAAACACCTGCTAGTACCCATTCTTCAGTAGCTGCAGGCATTGACAAGCACTTCAAATTGATATAGAATGTAACTACCTCTTCGGCCATCAGGAGTCCCATAGGAATCTAAAATATATTTGGGAAGATTTGGTGAAATTATATAGTTTTATTAAAAGTATGCAGCATAATAAAAATTTGCAACATAAATAGAACATTATTTTTTTAATTTCTTTATTGGTTAAGGTATTACAAATGTGTCCTCATCCCCCCATTAACCCCCAACCTCCACCCCCCACACTCATGTTCTCATCCCCTTGTTGTCTATGTCCATTGGTTTGGCTTATATGCATGCATACAAGTCCTTTGGTTGATCTCTCCCCCTTACCGCCTCCCTCCCTTACTTTCCCTCTGAGGTTTGATGGTCTGATCGATGCTTCTCTGTCTCTGGATGTGTTTTTTATTTTGGCCCCACTAAAGACATAGTCAGACTTTTCACATGCCATGTTTCTGGTCTCTTAGGATATATTCCTAGAAGTGGAGTCACTAGGTCAAATGAAAGTTCTGTCTTTTGATTTGTTGAGGAAACTCTTTAGTGTTTTTCACAGTGACTGCACGAGTCTGCATTCCCACCAGCAGTGCAGAAGGGTTCCTTTTTCTCCACATCCTCTCCAACACTTGTTTGTTGATTTGTTGATGATAGCCATTCTGGCAGGTGTGAGATGATATAGAACATTAATTTTTTAAAATTAAATAATAAGGTCTAATTTCTACTACTCTAGAACCTCTTGTGGGAGCATAACTCTGGGGAGACATTCTGAGAATCTGATGAAAACAAATGTTCACATCTCTAGAAAAATTAGATACATATACATATACTTTTGCATATATTTTCAAGTGTCCATGTGGGGCCCTCTTAAAACTCTTCCATAGATTCCTAGTGCAGAGATAGACCCAAGTTAAGAAATCCTGGAGTAAAGTGACCAGATACCCTTATCTAGTCAGGATTGCAATCATTTTTGAAAATCTGTATCAGGTGAAAATTTGTCCTGGGTAATGACTTCTGTAGGGCAGGTTGAGCTTTAGTTCCCACTATGGTTCAGGAGTGAGGTGTAGAAAATGTTTTGTAAATTACCTGTGATACTTTGGGAGACAGTAATTGTCAAAGTCACCCCTAATCCACAGTCTACAACTTGATATTGCAGCTCAAATCTTTTTTAGCCCAGAGGGTGATGTGCACCAAGTTTGTTTCAACAGCCAAGTGCATATTAAGGACTATAAGGAAGTAAGGAAACTCTCTAGGAAGATGTTTCTCAGCCTACCTTCACCATGCTGCAGTACAAGGACACAGAATAGTATTGTGGAGAGAATCCTGCCTTAAGTGTTAACAGACCTCAAGTCTTCAATTTACCTTGGGTAAGTATTTAATATTGATGAGACTTTTTTTTCCTTTTGGTAAATAACAATAGCTGTCTTATCATTTTATAGGACATTGTGAGAATCAAAGAAAATAGTATATGTTATTTTCATGTAAATCTATTGATTTAAAGATAAAGGGACACATAATATATTAGCTTCGACAAAACTGAACCTTCATTCACTGACCATGCATTTATTCTTTAGCAAATACCTATAATTTAACATGAAAGGGCACCATTGGTTTTCTTATTCTTCTGGTTGGAAATATGGCTTTTTTATCTCTCAAATACTTTTTTAGAAATTTTTCATCTTGTACAGAAAAAAATACTTAAAATATGTTTACTTATAAAGAATGAGGAAGTCAAATTATTTCTGTAGCATTTAAGTTGAAAAATCAGTAATTGAGTAGTTCATATTAGCTCTTAAAATGACATTCAAAGGAAGCAAGATAAAAGCTCATCTTAAAATACTGAGATCTTACCCTGCCCCACATCCTCTCCTGGAGATGATTGGTTATGGGGAAATGATAATAGCTTTCATCTTCTGACAGCTTTTCTCTCTTTAAATGTCTTATCTCATTTAATTATCATTTGCCCAAGGTCACACCAAGGTTTCTCCAAGAGCTGAAATTCCAACCCTGGTCCTTTTACCTGCATAGTCCATGCTCATAGCTACTTAGAAACAGAAAAGTGGGATGGTTTAAAATGAGCTGAATTGGAATTTGCCTTTTCTAAGGCTCATAGGCATCAATGTAAACTCACATTTTTTAATCTTGAAAGCTCAGAATAAATCTTTGAGCATGCTTTTCAGGATTTAAAGAAAGTGGTAATTGCCATATGAAATCAGCATGGCGCTCAGATGGAATCAAGTTTTAGCTCTAAGAAACAAGATTTTCATACATAACATTTTAAAGTGAATTTTTTAAGTAGAAAGTTTATAGTAAGGAACTTATCCCTATGGCATGGAATACAAATTTTGGGAAGTTGGTGATCAAATAACGTATACCACTCTTGAAACTGTTTTCACGGTACATAACACTGAATACATATTTTAGTTGAATCCAAAATGGCCAAGTATTAAAATAAGTATTTGGTCAATGCAGAAATTCATCATCATTGAATGAAATTCTGAAACACAATAAAATAATTTTATATTTTAAAATACAAAGTATTACAATTTTATTACTAATGGCCCAGAATTCTTTTATAATATTATTATTTACATAATTAGGTTCTGAATACATAACTGAAGGGTGCAAATAAAACATTACATGTTTAAAATTTCTTAATTACTAAAATCTTCACAATGTTTACCATCAATGGTAATTGCATAACTACTTTAAAACTTGGCATTCTTTTCTATAAACATTTCTTACCATACTAATGCTTGTGGCAAAAACAAAACTGAAGTCGCAGGTTAAACATATGTCCCAATTTTAAAGTATGCTAGTGATCTCTTTAGAAGAAAAAGGCTGTGTGCTTTCTTTTGGGCTCTTTTGCTATCAGCTATATCTATCTATCTATCTATCTATCTATCTATCTATCTATCTATCTATCATCTATCTATCTATCTATCATCTTTCTATCTATCTATCATCTCCTCCCCTCTCCCTATAGTAATAGTATTATTTAGTGTTACTCATATTTTGGTATGATCACTTGGACTAAACCAAACTGAAACCAAAGGGTCAAAGATATTTCTAAATTAGTGCTGAAGTTTAAATTGTGTGAGAGGTAACAGTCATATTACACAGATGCACATGCACACAGAAAAATAATGAATAGTCATATAACCCTTCTCATAATGGAATTACATACCCGCAGAAAGAAAACCAGTTTGCTAATGATAGCCATGCATTTAATGAGGGAGAAAAATATGATGGTGACTTTCATGAGAGAATAAAATTTCAACTCTAAAAAACTTTTACTTAAACTAACAACTTATTATAATGTACTTCATTCTAAAGTGTAATTATATTATATTTGAAGATTAATAAGAGTAACTTGATGCTAGCCATTAGTAATATAACTAAGAAAAACAGTTTCAATGTATATATTGTTCAACTTCCAAAAATAATTTTCTCAATGAAAGCTATATATAGAAGAGCTAAAGTTAAGTGACAAAAGCACATTTCAGAAAGTGAGTTAGAAAAAAATAATTTTAGAAAGTGCATAGAACCAAAAAGGGAAATGTATTAAGAATTACTGAAGGCCGCATCTACTGCGAGGATGAAGACCATTCTCAGCAATCAGACTGTGGACATCCCCGAAAATGTGGACATCACTCTGAAGGGGCGCACGGTGATCGTGAAGGGCCCCAGGGGCACCCTGCGGAGGGACTTCAACCACATCAATGTAGAGCTCAGTCTCCTCGGAAAGAAGAAGAGGCTCCGGGTTGCCCAATGGTGGGGAAATAGAAAGGAACTGACCACAGCTCGCACTACCTGCAGTCATGTACAGAACATGATCAAGGGTGTTACACTGGGCTTCTGTTACAAGATGAGGTCTGTGTACGCTCACTTCCCCATCAACGTCAAATGAAATTGCATTCACATTTTAAAAAAATGTGAATCTATGTTTTATATTTAGAGTAGAACTTTTCTGGGCAAGGATTTTGATGGAGATTTACAGACATTTTTATTTCTTTTTACAGTTGTCCAGCTATAGAAACACCGAGATGCCGAATGGTTTGCCACATTTGTCAAACTATACAGATGTACAATAAAAGCCTTGTATTGAAAAAAAAAAAAAAAAGAATTACTGAAAAAGAGTACATGACAATGTCTTTTAAGTTGATAATTTATGACATACACAAAATACAATAAATGAAAACATATTTTAAATAAAAGCTAGAAGTGTGTTTGTTTCTTTACTTGGCATGGAAAGTGCTCCAAGTTTAAGAAAAATTGAAATAGAAAACAATAAAAATTTATATCTAGGTTCATAATGAAATTATATTTGCTTTCTATTAAGAAAAGAAAGAAGTACATGGGGGAGGGAGGATGCCTGCATTGAAGTTATTAGAAAAATTTTCCTAAGTATGCTATTTAAGACAAATTTTGTTGGTAAAATTGGAGTGTGAATGGGTGTCTCAATTTGAGAAAGGGTGAGACTGCCTAATTCTAATAATTTTGCTTTCTGTTTTGTAGATGTGTATAATCCCAGCCTCATCACATAGCCTTCATGGCACTATTAACTCTTTCAAGATGTCAGAAACCGCTTACATAACAAATTCAATAAAAAAACTGAAAGAATAAAAAAGCAATGGAACTCTAAATATATACTTGTCAGATCTAGTTCTTCATTTATAAATTATTATTTTTAATTGGGATATAATTTATATATAACATTGTGTAAGATTAAGGTATACAACATGTTGATTTGATACACTTATATATTGCAACTAGAGGCTGGGTGCACAAAAATTTGTGCACTCAGTGGGGGCCCTCACCCCATGGAGGTTTGGCCAGCCTGGGTGAGGGACTGATGGCTGTTTTCAGGCTGGCCAAGCCCCCTGGCGACTGAAGCTCCCAGTCTCTCCTTTTTTTCTTTTTCTTTTTTTTATTCTGGGATTTATTTACCTTCTATAATTGAAACTTTGTTGCCTTTAGCAGAGGCCTGCTGAAAGCTTGGCTTCGTCCATCGCCAGGGGCAACCCACTCCTGCGCGCTCCAGCTCCGTGGCCATGGCTGGCTGAAAGCAGGTATCTGGGGTTTGTTTACCTTCTATAATTGAAACTTTGTTGCTTTCAGTGGAGCTCAGAGCCGGGCCGCAGCAGGCAGGGAACATTGGCTTCCTCCATCACTGGAGCAAGCAAGCCTCCTGCTTGCTCCAGCACCGTGGCTGCTGGTCGCCATCTTGGTTGGGTTAATTTGCATATAATCGCTCTGATTGGCTGGTGGGTGTGGCTTAAAGCATAGCAAAAGTACGGTCAATTTGCATGTTTGTCTTTTATTAGTATAGGATATGATTAACACCTCCATCACATCATGTAACTATCATTTATTTTTGTGGTGAGCACATTTAAGATTTACTCTATTGGCAACTTTCAAGCATATAATACAGTATTATTAACTGTAATCACAATGCTGGGCATTAGATCTCCCAAACTTATTCTCCAGAACCTCTAACTGCAAGTTAATACACTTTGACCATCATCTCTCCAATTCCCTCACCCCCAGCCTCTGGTACCCACCATTCTATGAATTGTTTCTTTAAGTTTAGCTCTTATAAATATCACTTTTTTAAAAAATATATTTTATTCATTTTTCACAGAGAGGAAGGGAGAGAAATAGAGAGTTAGAAACATCGATGAGAGAGATACATCGATCAGCTGCCTCCTGCACATCTCCTACTGAAGATGTGCCCACAACCCAGGTACATGCCCTCAACCGGAATCGAACCTGGGACCTTTCAGTCCGCAGGCCGACACTCTATCCACGGAGCCAAACCGGTTTCGGCATAAATACCACTTTTTTTATTTTTGCTTTTATTGCATATGCTTTTGACATACTCTAAAGACATCACTGGCCAATCCAAAGTCAAGGAGTTTCTTCCCTGTTTTCTTCTAGGAGTTTTAAGTTATTAGATTTTATGTTTAAGTCCTTAATTAATTTTGAGTTAATGTATACAAGTTGTGTATGATAGGGGTCTAATTTCCTTTTTCTGCATATGGTTGTCCCTTTTTTCCAATACCATTTTTTGAAGAAACTGTTCTTACCACATTGAATTTCCTTGGTTATCTTGTCAAACATTAGTTGAATCTACTAGTATATAGTTTATTTCTGAGCTCTTGATTCTGTGCTATTTGTCTATGTGTCTATTTTTATGCCAGAACTATACTGTCTTAATTATTAGAGCTTTGTAGTATACTTTGAAAACAAAAAGGGTGATGCCTCTGGATTTATTCCTTTTTCTCATGCTTGTTTTAACTATTGGAGATCTTTTGTGGTTACATATAATTTTTAGGATTGTTGTTGTATTTCTGTGAAAAAAAGGTCATTGGAATTTGATAGGGATTACATTGAAACTGTATATGGCTTTTGGTAGTATGGACATTTTAATAATATTAAAAATTCAGATTCATGAAGACGGATACCTTTCCATTTGTTTGTGTCTTCTTCAATTGTCTTCTTCAGAGTCTTGTAGTTTTCATTGTATAGATTTTTCACTTCTTTGATTGAATTGATTCTTAGATATTTTCTTGTTTTCATAGCTATTTTACAGGATAGTTTTCTTTATTTCCTTGTCAAATGTTGTGTTGTCAGTGTTTAGAAATGCAATTAATTACTATATGGTGATTTTATGTCCTCTAACTTTACTGAATTCATTGATCACTTCCAATAGCTTTTTGGTTGAGTCTTTAGGATTTTCTCTATATAAGAACATAACATCTGCAAATAAAAATAATTTTACTTTTTCCTTTCATATCTGGATGCCTTTCATTTCTTTGGGTACTTTTAATTGCTTTAACTAAGATGTTCAGTAGTGTACTGAATAAGAGTAGTGAAAGTGGACACACTTGTCATTTTTCCTAATCTTAGAGAAAAGGGCTTTCAATTTCAAAATGTTGAATATAATATTAGCTGTGGGTTTGTCATATATGACCTTTATTATGCAGTTATCCTTTTTTACCCAATTTATTGAGGGTTTTAATCATGAAAGGTGGATTTTTTTTGTAAAATAATTTTTCTACATCTATTTGTTTTCCTTTTGGTTAATATTTTTATATAATATTTCAAACATACATAAGTGAAGCAATATGTTGTGAAACTCAGTGTTTTCATGAATCCTTTGAACTGTTATTAATACATATCCATAAAGTTTCATCTATTCTCCCTCACCTTCTTTTGCTCTCCACCATTGGATTATTTTGAGAGGCTACCCAACATTATATGATTTTATCTATATAGTAGAGGCCCAGTGCACAAAAATTTGTGCACTCGGGGGTAGGGGGTGCCTCAGCCAGGCCTGTGCCCTTTCGTAGTCTGGGACCCCTTGAGGGTGACCACTTGCTGGCTTAAGCCTGCTTCCTGGGAGATTGGGCATAAAATAGCAATCAGATATCCCTCTGGCAGCCTGGAAGCCCTCGGGGGATGTCAACTTGCCAGGAGGGAGCAGACCTAAGCTGTAGTCGGACATCCTTAGCGCTGCTGAGGAGGCAGGAGAGGCTCCCACCACCACCGCTGTACTGGCAGCCATCA
>NW_006282666.1:229464-230536 GCF_000327345.1 Myotis davidii | reverse complement strand
GGAGGGGCTGATGGCCATTTTCAGGTTGGCCACAGCCACAGGCTAGAAGCAGGTATCTGGGATTTATTTATCTTCTATAATTGAAACTTTGTAGCCTTGAGCGGAGCTCAGGGCTGGCCAGGGCAGGCAGGAAGCTTGGCTCTCTCCATTGCCAGGGGCAAAGCAAGCCTCCTGCTGGCTCCAGTTCTACTGCCATAGCCACCTTTGTGACAGACTGGGTGAGAAGTGATGGTTAATTTGCATATTACTCTTTTATTAGATAGGATGACATATGACCCTTTATCCCCCATTGTGTCACTCCAGCCCGCCCCCACCACCCCACCCCAGGCACTCATCACTCCATTATCTGTGGCCATGGGTCATGCATATTTGTATACAAGGTTCTTGGCTGATTATGTCCCACCTACCTTCCCCTGCCTTCCCTCAGAGATTCTGCACTCTGGTCCATGCTTCCATGACTCTGGAACCACTCCATTCATCAGTTTATTTTATTACTTAGATACCACATATGAGTGAGATCACTTAGCATGATATTCTCCTGGTCTCTCACCAGGGCGGAGGGGACAGGGCAAAGGTGGGCCCCAGGGCTCTTGCCTGCCGCCTGGGTTTCCAATTACCGTTCTTCCGTCCTTCCCCTTTCGCCTCCTATCATTGTGCCTATATATGCAAATTAACCACCATCTTTCTTGGCAGTTAATTTGCATATCGCCCTGATTAGCCAATGGGAAGCGTAGTGAAGGTATGGTCAATTACCATGTTTGTCTATTATTAGATAGGATACTTCAGCATGATTCTCTATAATGTAAGGATAATAGTGTTGTAGTTATGTGTCTACATCAATTCTGAGAATCATATGATTTTTATCTTTTATTCTATTAATTTGATGTTTAAAATTTATTTATTTTTATGTAGGCATATTTTTTTTATTCTTTTTTATTGAAAGTACTAGAAGCCCAGTGCAGAAAAATTTGTGCACTCGGGGGGTGGGGGGTGGTCTCTCAGCCCAGCCTGTGTCCTCTCGCAGTGTGGGACCCCTCGGGGGATGTCCACCTGCTGTCTTAGGCCCGCTTCC
>NW_006282666.1:228763-229437 GCF_000327345.1 Myotis davidii | reverse complement strand
TGGTGGTAGTCTCTCCCTGTCCCAGAGAGCTTGTTTTGCCAGCCTCTGCTGGTTCCTGCCGGACTTAACTGTCCCTCACTCACATACACACACCACACACATCCACACACTCTCCTTTCATCCCCTCACTTCCTATCCCTCACCTCCATCCTGCCAGCTGCCATCTTTTTTCTGTCCTACCAAGGCTTTTTTCTCCACTCATCTACTGATGGGCACTTGGGTTATTTTCAGATTTTAGCTATTGTAAATTGTGCTGCTATGAAAATAGGGGTGCATTCATTCTTTTCAATTGGTGTTTTGGGTTTCTTAGGATATATTCCTAGAGTGGGATCAATGGGTTAAATGGCAATTCCATTTTTAAGTTTTTAAGGAAACTCCATAATGTTTTCCATAATGGCTCTACCAGTCTTTATTCCCACCAGCAGTGCACTAGGGTCTCCTTTTCTCCACATCCTCACCAGCACTTATCATTTGTTGATTTGTTGATGGTAGCCATTCTGGCAGGTATGAGGCGATACCTCATTGTCATTTTAATTTGCATATCTCTGTGATCAGTGACTGAGGGGTGGAGGTCTCCACTGGGGTGCCTGGCCAGCCAGGGTAAGACACTGATGACTGTTTTCAGGCTTTCCACAGCCCCTTCAGGGTGGTGGTGGGGGTCCTGCTGGGGTGCT
>NW_006282666.1:226408-226992 GCF_000327345.1 Myotis davidii | reverse complement strand
TCCATAATGTTTTCCATAATGGCTCTACCAGTCTTTATTCCCACCAGCAGTGCACTAGGGTTTCCTTTTCTCCACATCCTCACCAGCACTTATCATTTGTTGATTTGTTGATGGTAGCCATTCTGGCAGGTATGAGGCGATACCTCATTGTCATTTTAATTTGCATATCTCTGTGATCAGTGACTGAGCATTTTTTCTTTTGTCTATTGATCATCTGTATGTCCACTTTGTTTACTGGTAGATCCTTTGCCCATTTTATAATTGGATCGTTTGTCTTCCTTTTGTTAAGTTGTGTGAGTTCCTTATATATTTTGGATATTAACCCTTTATCATATGTATCATTGACAAATATGTTCTCCCATACAATGGGCTCACTTTTCATTTTGTTGATGGTTTCTTTTGCTGTGCAAAACCTTTTTTATTTTGATGTACTCCTATTTGTTTATTTTCTCCTTAGTTTCCATTGTCTTAGGAGATGTGTCAGTAAACATATTGCTATGACATATGTCTCATATTTTGCTGCCTATGGATTTGTTGTGCCCAGATTTCAAGATTCCCACGGGCCCCCCAGGGAGCCCCCAAGT
>NW_006282666.1:222047-226359 GCF_000327345.1 Myotis davidii | reverse complement strand
GCAATTGAAACTTCGTGGCCCATGCGCAGAAGTTGGTATTTTGTGGAAGAGCCACACTCAAGGGGCCAAAGAACTGCATGTGGCTCGCGAGCCGCAGTTTGCCAGCCACTAGCCTAGGAGATGTGTCCGTAACATATTGCTACGAGAGATGTCTGAGATTTTGCTGCCTATCATTTCTTCTAGAATTTTTATGCTTTCACAACATACATTTAAGTCTTTTATCCATTTTGAGTTTATTCTTGTGTATGGTGATGTTGGTAGTCAAGTTTCATTTTTTTACAAGTAGCTGTCCAATTTTCCCAACACCATTTATTGAAGAAACTCTCTTTACACCATTGTAAGCTCTTGCCTCCTGTGTTGAGTTAAATATCAATTGAGCATAATGGCTTGGGTTGATTTCTGGGGTCTCTGTTCTGTTCCATTTATTTATGTGCCTGTTCTTATGACAGTACCAGGCTGTTTTGATTATGGTGGCTTTGTACTATAACTTGAAATCTTGTAGTATGATTTCTCCAACTTTGTTTTTCTTTCTCAATATAGCAGCAACTATTTTTTTTATTCTATGTAAATTTTTGGAGAATTTGTTCTAGATCTGTGAGATATGCTCTTGGTATTCTAATAAGATTGCTTTGAATCTATAGATTGCTTTGTGTAGTATGGACATTTTAATGATGTTAATTCTGCCAATCCATGAACACATTATATTCTTCAACTTGTTTATATCTTCTATTTATTTTTTCAATGTCCTGTAGTTTTCTGAATACAGGTCTTTTGCTTCCTTGGTTAAGTTTATTCTTAAGTATCTTAATTTTGTTGTTGTTGTTGTTGCAATGGTAAATGGGATTGCTTATTTAGTTTCTCTTGCTGTGGATTCATTATTGGTATGTTAAAAAGCCATTGATTATTGGGTATTGATTTTGTATCCTGCCTCCTTGCCAAACTAATTTATTAAATCTAGTAGTTTTTTATGGAGTCTTTAGGGTTTTGTATGTACAGTATCATGTCATCTGTGAATAATGAGAGTTTTACTTCCTCCTTTCCAATTTGAATGCCTTTTATTTCTTCTTCTTGACTGCTTGCCGTAGCTAGGACTTCCAGTGCAATGTTCAATAAGAGTAGTGAAAGTGGCCCTGACCAGTTTGGAAACCATGGTGTGTGCCTTCTGAGCTCTAACCCCAGAGCTCTTGATCCTGGCTTCTGCTCACACAGCTGCAATCCATTCGGCCCTCCCTCTTCCAGAGCACAAGGTGGGTGGCTCCACAGGGAATTTTGTGTTTTGGCCCTTTAAGAGGGTGCCTGAATTTCCAGCCATATCTTCCTGGCAAACAGCAACCCTGCTGCTTTCACAGCCAGATGTTATGTGGGTACCCTTCTCAATTCTGGTGCTCTCTACTGAGAGTCCCAGCTTAGTCTAAGTGGCAACCCCCCACAGCTGAGATATCTCTCCAGAACTTCAGTTGCTGTCTGTTGGCACCAGGCCAGTCCTTTCATGCATCTGCCCCTCCTACTAGTCTCTATGTGGTCTCTACTTTGGGTTCTAGGTTACCAGGGTTCTCTCCAGTGAGTCTTCCATTGATTATTCTTACATTATGATTCATAACAGTAGCAACATTACAGTTATGAAGTAGCAATGAAAATAATTTTATGGTTGGGTCACAACATGAGGAACTGTATTTAAAGGGCCAGAAGGTTGAGAACCACTGCTCTAGGCATAGGTTTTTATTTCTTTGGGATAGATAACTAGGAATGGAATTATTGGTTGATATGTTGTTTGTTTATTGACCTTTCTAAGAAACTCTAAACTGTTTTCCAAACTTACTGTACCATTTTACATCCTTGCCAGCAATGTTTGAGAATTTCAGTTTCTCTATATCTTCACCATTTAGAGCCTTTAATTATAATGTATCACATTTATTGATTTGTGTGTGTCGAACTAACCTTCCATCCCAGGAAAAATCCGATATGGTCATATAATTCTTTCAATGTGTTGTTGAATTTAGTTTCCTAATACTTTGTTAAGAATTTTATCCATATTCATCAAAGATACTGGCCTGCAACTTTTTTTTCCTTCTAATGTCCTATCTGGCTTCAGGATAATGCTGACTTTATAAAATGAGATTGAGAGTATCCCTTGCTTTCAATTTTTAGGAAATGTTTGAGAACAATTGGCATTACATTTTTAAAAAAATGTTTGGAATGATTCACATGTGAAGCCATGTGTACTGAGCTTTACTGGGTTAGGAGGTTTTTGCTTACTGATTCAATCTTCTTACTCATTATTGTCCTATTCAGGTTTCTGTTTGTTTGTTTTTTTCTAATTCAGTCTTGAGAGGTTTTATGCTTCTAGGATCTTATCTATTTCTACTAGGTTATAAAATTTGTTGGCATATATTTTTTCATGGGACACTCATGGTCCTATACATTCCTGTGGTCTCAGTTGTGTGTCTCTTCTTTCATTTATGATTATATTTGTTTCACTCTTTTCTATTTAGTTAGTGAAGGTAAAGTTTTGTCAGTTATGTTAATCTGTTTTAAAAATAGGTGTTATTTTTTTAAATTGTTCTATTGTTTTTTCTGGTCTGTATTTAGTTTTGTTCTGATCTTTGTTATTTCCTTCTTTCTGCTAACTTTGGATTTAGTTTGTTCTTTTCATAGTTTCTTGAGAGGTAAAGTTAGGTTGTTTATTTGCTATCTTTCTGTTTTGTTAATATAACACCACTTATTTGCAGTTTTATTTTCCACAATTTTAGTTACCCATGGTTAACTGAGCTCCAGAATATCAAATAAAAAATTTCAGAAATAAAAAATTCATAGGTTTTAATTTGCATGCCATTTTAAATAGTTTGATGAAATCTCACACCATCTTTCTCTATCTCAACCAGGATGTAAATCATCTTTTTGTCCAGCACATTCACACTGTAAAATTACCTATTCATTAGTCACTTAGTCATCTCAGTTATCAGATTAATTGTTGTTGTATAGTAGTAATTATGTCCTTACATTATTTAAAAATATCCCCTAAGTACAAGAGTAGTGATGCTGGCAATTTTGACATGACAAAGAGACCACATTCACATAATTATATTACATTATGTTATTATATATTTTTTTCTGCTAGTTGTTAATCTCCTAGTAAACCAAATTTATAAATTAAAGTTTATTATGGTTATGCATGTTTAGGGAAAAAACATGGTATATACAGGATTTGATACTATTCAGAGTTTTAGTCATCCACAAGGGGTTTTGGAACATATCTCCTGCAAATAAGGGGGTTATTGTACATGCATTAAACACTATAAACATCCCTCTCAAAATCGTTTTTGTAGTATCCCATAGATATTTATATGCTGTACTTACATTTTTGTTTATGTCAAGATATTTTTTGTCATACTTTTTAATCTTTATTATTGAAAGTATATGTCCCCTCTTTCCACCCCCGCATAGACTCCCTCCATCTCTACCCCCTGCCTCCTGCCCCAGGCCTTCACCACGCGGGTCTGTGTGCATGGGTTGTGCATATATACATACAAGCCCTTTGGTTGATCTCTTCCCACCCACCCACTCCTTTTAATTTTAACTACTCTGATATGTGTCTAGTGGTGTTTCTTTGTGGGTTTTTTTTTGTTTGTGTGTTTTTTTTGTTGTTTGTTTGTTTCTTTTATTTTTTTGATTAATTAAATCTTTTTTTTTCTTTTTTTTTATTATTACGGTATTACAAATGTGCCCTCAGCCACCCCATTAACCCCCAACCTCCTCCCCACACACACACTCATGCTCCCATCCTCCTGTTGTCCATGTCCATTGGTTTGGCTTATATACATGTATACAAGTCCTTCGGTTGATCTCTTCCCCTTACCCCCGCCCTCCCCTACTTCCCTTCTGGGGATTGATAGCCTGATCGCTGTTTCTCAGTCTTTGTGGGGATATTTCTTATAAAGCTAGGGAAAAAACTTATTGGTTGCATAGTATATTATATTAGTGATATGAGTGGATTTTTACATTATATACTATTTACTTTTTTAAAAAAAACTGATATACAGTTTTCTCTTAAAAGATCCTCTCTCCCAATTTTCACATTTAAAGTTATTCTAACTTTGAAGACAGATTACGTAGCTTTCCACCTTTCTCTCTGCCCAGAGTGAAAGAGAAGTTATGTTGAGTCCTAGGAAGAATCAATTCATGATACTGCCTCAGCCTAAACACTTTTTGGGGAAATGGTTCTTTAACAACTTTGCTAAATTTTCTCTTCATTATTTATCTTATTTTTACTTGGCAGAGTTTGTAATTTTTGTAAACTGCCCACTTAACCCAT
>NW_006282666.1:206878-214143 GCF_000327345.1 Myotis davidii | reverse complement strand
GGCTAGCAGTTATGGCTGCTCGCAGAGGCTCCGCTTCTCAGTGTCTTGGCAATTGCTTCAAGCCCCTCTGAGAGAAAGCTGCCTTTGAGTTCCAACCGATGCCAGATAGTCCCACTTTTCCTGTATGAGTCTGGGTCCCCAGAGACTCACCCGGAACTGGAGCTCAGAGCCTGCGACTCCCTCCTGATTGAAAATGACAACCACGCCCTCAGCAGCCAGCCCACTCCACGTGCGCCTCTGTACCTTAGTACTTTACTTCCGCACTGCGCCTCCTCTGAGTCTCGGTATGTTTTTCTCTTTCCTTCTAGTTGTAGAATTTCCACTCAGCCAGCCTTCCTGTGGTTCTGGATGATGTCCTTTCCGTCTTTTAGTTGTATTTTTGAAGTGGTTGTTCAAGGCAGCAAACTCCAGTGTTTACCTATGCCGCCATCTTGGTTTCTCCTGTGTCAAGATATTTCTTAATTTTGCTTTTGATTTTTTCTTTCAGTCATTGGTTGTTCAGGAGTGTATTATTTAATTTAATGTTTTTAGATTTTCCAGCTTTCCTCTTGTTACTGATTTCTAGTTACATGCCATTGTAGTCAGAAAAGATACTTGGTATATTTTCAATCTTCATAAATTTGTTAAGACATGTTTTGTGTCCTATCAAATGGTCTATTCTGGAGAAATGTCCCAAGTGCACTTGAGAAGAACATATATTTTGCTTCTGTCAGATGGAATGTTCTATAAATGTATATTAGGTCTATTTGGTCTAAAATATGATTCAAGTTCATTGTTTCCTTATTGATTTTCTGTATAGATGATCTATCCATTTCTGAAAGTAGCATATTGAAATCCTCTATTATTGTAATACTATTTCTCCCTTCAGATTTATTAGTATTTGCTTAATATATTTAGGTATTCCAATGTTGGGTTCACATATTTATGATTGTTATATATTCTTGATGAATTGATACCCTTATAGCCTTCTTTGTCTCTATTTATCATTTTTGGCTTAAAGTATATTCCAATGTAAGTGTAGCCAACCCTGCTTTTTTTTTTCTTTCTACTTGCATATGATACTTTTGTTCATCTTTTCATATTGAACCCATGTGTGTGTTTAGAGCAGAATTGTCTCTGATAGGCAGCACGTAGTTGTGTCTTCCTTTTTATTATCTAACCAGCCAATCAAATCCCTTTGAGTAATGAATTCAATTTACTTTGAGTTATTATTGATATCTGAGGACTTACTAATATCATCCTATTAATTAATTTCTGTTCGCTTTATATTTTAGTTGTTTCTTTTTCTCTCTTTTTTTGCTTGTCTTTGTAAATTGGTGATTTCTCATGGTGCTATGCTGCTTCCCTCCCTTTTTTATTTTTCTTTTATACACCCACTCTAGCTTTTTTGCTTTGTGCTACTATGAGGCTTACATAAGACATCTCATAGATTAACAAGTCATTTTTTAGCTGATATCAAGTTGACTTTGATCATCTACAAAAGCATTACCCTTATACTCCCTTTTTATATTTTGACATCATTATTTACTTTTTTTAATATTGTGTATTCATTCCTGTGGACCTGGTAAGCAGATTCTTCATGTGTGATACTCTCAGAGGCTCTTAGGCAAATGTCCTGCTGCAATCCCTTTAACGCATTTTGAAATTTTTATCTGCTACTTCCCCAGTCTCCTCCCACCCCTACCAAGTTGTGGGGATCCTGCCTAAGTATTCTGATTGCTGCTATAAAGAAATGGATTTTTCAAACTTCATTCCACACCACTGAGGTAGCTTGACACTCACTCACAACTATCTTTGTCCCTCATGAGGTAGGTCACTACAGGAAGAGAGGGAGGGTCAACACTGGGAAAGTTTATGTTACCATCACCTCTGCTGCTAGAAAACTCATATTTATTTAATTTATTTATTATTTTTGTTCTAAAAACATGGTGGAGTCTTGTTGTAGGAAGACTGGGCTTCAGTAAATTTGTTCTTGAGCATGCATATTTGCCAAGGTCAGTATGCTCTAGGTTTTCCCCTGAACCACATCAAGAGAGGTCTGGGCAGTTTTGTTGGCTCTGTTGGTTGTGCAATCTGTATCAATATCTGTCTGCATTACTGTATGCACAGGTAGAAGAGACTCCTCCTGAGTCCATTGGTGTATGGTGCTAGATCTCAGAACACTCACAGAGCTACTTTTGTTTTGAAGGATGTCTAATTCATTGCTCAAAAAAGGAGATATAAAGAACAAATAACTTATGCCACCATGATGCTGACATCACTCTTTGTTTTCTTTTGCTGTGCAAATGCTTTTTAATTTTATGTAGTCCCACTTGTTGTTTTTTGTTTTTGTTACTTTGTTAAATTATTATATTCTTAATTTTTTGTGGTTGTACAATATCGTGGCATACAAAATTAAAAATAACACCGTGATTGTTGCCATGAGAACAATATTATATATACTATGCATAGCTAATATATTACAGTATTTATAAATGTTACAAATTGCTTTAAGCTGACATCTTTGAATCTGATTAAGAAAATAATTTTTCTGATAGTGCACTTAAACCAACAATTTGTTTTTCTTCTTTCTTCTTTACCCTTTTTTTTCCTTCTCTCTCTTTCTTTCTCTTTTTCTGCTCTTGTTCTTTTCTGTCTTTTATTTTGCTCTACTTGACACATAAAGTCATTATTCAAAAAAGTAATAAATAAACAAATGTTTCTTTTTTAATGAAACTATCTACTAGTTAGCTAGAGATTGATAGTTTGAATTATAGAATATTGTTTTCATCTCTTACTAAATATTATATTTGTGAAATCTATTTTATTTATAAATAAATGTGTAGTTAAAAAACGGGTATACTTCTCAGTATAATCTGCAAAATAACAAATGTATTTATTCTTAAACCGTTCAAAGAATAAGTTTATAGCAAATTAATGCAAATAAGTCTCCAAATTACTGAAGTCATTTTACTGTGCTGATTGGTTGTAAATATCATTTTCAGTAATAAATGCAAACTAAAGAGTTTCAGCAATAATTATGACATAAAATTACAACACAAACTGTTTTCCAAAACATGATTTTATTGAAAGCTCTACTTAAGAACTTGGTAAAGATGGCATATAAACCGTATGTCATTAAAGAAAATGTTAACTAAAGAATAGTATGTCCCTTTTGTTCTTGTATCATTTCCACTTATTCATTATACTCTTACAAGTTTAGTCTAGAGAAAAAAACTATTGAAAATACAATGAAATTTATGTATATTCAAGATATTTAAAAAGAATTCTTCAAGAGTGAATTTCACATTTGTTACTGAACCAAAGATTACACATTTTGGTTTAAATAAAGAGCATATCCTCAAATCTTATACCTAGCTTCTTTATGCTTCTGCTATAAGTACCCACAAGTATATTATCTGTAAATAAAATAATATGGTGATATATAACCAAGTCATGTTTTAATGGTATGCAATTTTAACATACTGCCATGCTAACTAAACAAAATTTAAAAGAATAGCCATTTAATATATCTATGTATATTTAATTTTACATGTAAATTCATATTTTTAAAATTATACAGAAATATTTTCTATAATTTTCACAGAAATATTGCTAAGGCTACATCACAGTGCAAACAAAGCACTTACGTATTCTTATATTAAATGTTAGTGAGGTCATTGTATGATTAATCAAGGCATCTATGACATAAAAAGGTAACTATTATGTATACTATAAGCATGTTAAGGGTGTATCATAACGCATTTACCATGAAAAAAAGTAACTGCATTATTCTTCTTAGCAGTTTATGCAGACTGATAGTGAAGTTTATGAAAATGTCAACTCTCTAACATCTATGAAAATCCACAACAGTAGCTCATGAACTCTGTTTGGCATGGTAATAGGAGTTTCAATTACTCGCCTTTAAGATTTTGAATGTCAACTCTGAACAGTGAAAGTGTCAAACTGTCAAAAATATATATTATAAGCATTTCTTATCATTGTTAGAAGAATGCAAATATAGCACAGCAATTCTCTTCATAGGGCTAGCACTTTTTCTTCCTACTAAATAATAACATTTTTCAGAGTGAAAGTTGCTGAAATGAATTCTGTATTTAAATGCAATTTTTCTGAGATTGGTGAAAGGAAGAATCTCAGATCTAGTGGTGCATTCATTTCTTTATTTAGTATTTTTTCTTAGCATATAAATACATCTGAAAGTCTTTACTTTGTTGATACTGCAGGAGGAAAATTATTCAGCCTGCAAACAAATTTCCAAATGCAGTATCCATTATATCCTAGACTTGACATAGCTAATGGCTCAGATAATGTTTATGTGAAAAGAAATGATATGAACATCGAGCTTGTTTTAAGTTGGACAAGAGTTCTGTTAGGCCCTAGGAACTTGAGCTGAGTCCTGTTTCACTACTAATGGGAATACTTCAGTTTCTATGTTTCCGAGCTAAACAATGAAATTCATTCTTTCCATAACATTAGGAGGCATAAAAATAGAGATAGGTAAGAAAGAAAAGGGATTTCTTTGCCTTTCTTGTACTAATTCTGAATTTTTTTTTTTATTCTTTAAAGTACTACATGTCTCCTTTTTTTCTGAATGACCCCCACACAGCTATTTCCACCCACAAGGGCAAGTCCCCACCGCCCCAGTGTCTGTAACCATTGGTTCTGCTAATATGCATGTATACATGTCCTTTGGTTGATCTCTAACAACTGCCCTCCACCTTTTCTCTGAAATTTGACAATATATTCAGTGCTACCTTGTCTCTGGATCTGTATTTGTCCATCAGTTTATGTTGATCATTATATCTCACATAGAGTGAGATCATGTGATATTTATCTCTCCAACTGGCTAATTTCACTTAGCATAATGCTCTCCGATTTCATCCATGCTGTTGCAAATGGTAGAAGTTCCTTCTTTTTTTTTATAACAGCATAGTATTCCATTGTGTAGATGTACCACAGTTTTCTAATCCACTCATCTGCTGATGGGCATGTAAGCTTAGCTATTGTAAATTGTGCTGCTATGAACATAGGGGTGCATATATCCTTTCTGATTGGTATTTCTGTTTTCTTGGGATATATTCCTCGAAGTGGTATTACTGGCTTAAATGGGAGTTCCATTTTCAAAATTTTGATGAAACGCCATACTGTTCCCCACAATGGCTGCACCAGTCTGCATTCCCACCAGCAGTGGAGGAGGGTTCCTTATTCTCTGAATCCTTTCCAGCACTTGTTTTTGGTGATTTGTTGATGATAGCCATTCTGACAGGTGTGAGATGGGACCTCATTGTTATTTTGATTTGCATTTCTTGGATGAGTAGTGACTATGAGCATGTTTTCATATGTCTTTTGGCCTTCTGTATGTCCTCTTTTGAAAAGTGTCTAAATCATTTGCCCATTTTTCGATGGAATTGTTATTCTTTATTTTGTTAAGTTGTGAGTTCCCTGTAAATTTTGGAGATTACCATAAACCCTTATCTGAGATGGCATTGGCAAATATGTTCTCTCATGCAGTGGGTTTTCTTGTAGTTTTGTTGATGGTTTCTTTTGCTGTGCAGAAGCTTTTTATTTTGATGTAGTCCCATTTGTTTATTTTTTCCTTAGTCTCCATTGCCCTAGGTGCTGTCTCCATAAAGATATTGCTAAGACATATGTCTGATATTTTGCTGCCAATGGAGTGTTCTAAGATTTTTATGGTTTCCTGTCTTACATTTAAGTCCTTTAATGATTTTGAGTTTGTTTTTGTGTAGGTATAAGTTGGTGATATAGTTCATTTTTTTTGCATGTATCTGATCAAATTTCACAGCACCATTTATTGAAGAGACTGTCTTGACTCCATTGTATGCTCTTGACTCCTTTGTCAAATATTAATTGAGCATAATGGCTTGGGTCTATTTCTGGCTTCTCTGTTGTGTTCCATTGGTCTGTATGTCTGTTCTTATGCCAGAACCAGGCAGTTTTGAGAATGATGGCTTTGTAATACAGTTTGATATCTGGTATTGTGATCCCTCCAACTTTGTTCTTCTTTCTCAGGTTTGCTGTGGCTTTTCAAGATCTTTTTTTATTGTTATTATTCCAGATGAATTTTTGGAGAGTTTGTGAAATATGCCATTGGTATTTTAATGGGGATTGCATTGAATCTACAAATTGTTTTGGGTAGTGTTGATATTTTAATGCTGTTGATTCTACCAATCCATGAACACAATATGTTCTTCCATTTGAGTATGTCTTCCTCTATCTCTGTTTTCAATGTCCTGTAGTTTTCCGAATACAGGTCTTTTACCATCTTAGTTAAGTTTATTTCTAGGTATCTTAATGTTTTTGGTGCAATGGTAAACGGGATTTTTTGATTTATTTTCTCTTTATGTAAATTCAGTATTGAGGTATAAAAAAGCCATAGATTTCTGTGTGTTAATTTTGTATCCTGCTCCATTGCCAAATCCATTTATTAAGTCTACTAGTTTTTTGATGGAGTTTTTGGGGCTTTTCTATGTACCATATCACTTCATCTGCAAATAAGGACAGTTTTACTTGTTCTTTTCCAATTTGGATTCCTTTTATTTTTACTTCTTGTCTGATCGCTATGGCTAGCACTTCCAGTACTATATCCAACAGGAGTGGTGAAAATAGGTATGCCTGTCTTGTTCCTGTTCTTAAGAGAAATGAGTTTAGTTTTTCCCCATCGAGTATGATGTTGGCTGTAGGTTTGTCATATAAGGCTTTTATTATGTTGAAATATGATCCCTGTATTCCTACTTTGCTGAGAGTTTTTATAAAGAAAGGGTCTTTGGATTTTGTCAAATACTTTTTATGCATCAATTGAGATGATAATGTGATTTTTTTGTCTCTCAATTTGTTGATGTGATGTATCACATTTATTGAATTGCAGATATTGTACCATCCTTGCATCCGCATAATAAATCCAACTTGGTCATCCTGTATGATCTTTCCAATGTAATGCTGGATCCGATTTGCTCGAATTTTGTTGAGGATTTTAGCATCTATGTTCATCAAGAATATTGACCTGTAATTATCTTTCTTTGTGGTGTCTTTCTCTGGTTTTGGGGTTAGGGTAATGCTGGCTTCATAGGAAGAGCTTGGAATTCTGCCTTCCTCTTGAATTTTTTGGAATAGTCTGAGGAGGATTGGTTGTATTTTTTCTTTGAATGCTGGGTAGAGCTCCCCTGTAAAGCTGTCCAGACCAGGGCTTTTTTTTTGCAGGAAGAGTTTTATTACAGCTTCAATGTCTTTGGTAGTTATCGGCCTAT
>NW_006282666.1:204931-206847 GCF_000327345.1 Myotis davidii | reverse complement strand
TATTATTATTATTATTATTATTATTATTTCTGATTGAATTTTGAAGCTTGCATTTTTCTAAGAATATATCCATTTCATCTATATTGTCCAGTTTGTTCAAATAGAGTTGGTCATAGAATTTTTTCATAATCCTTTGTATTTCTGTGGGGTCACTTCCTACATCACCTCTTTCATTTCTGATTTTTGTTTTTTGGGTCCTCTCTCTTTGCTTCTGGGTGAGTCTGGCTAGACGTTCATCAATCTGTGTTTTTTTTATTTATTTATTAAGGCATTATATATGTGTCCTTATCTCCTCATTGTCCCCTCAATCCCCCTCATGCCTTCACCCACCTGGTGTCTGTATCCATTTGTTAGGCTTACATGCATGCAAACAAGTCCTTTGGTTGATCTCTCCCCCTTACCAGCACTCTCCCATACCTTCCCTCTGTGGTTTAATGGTCTAATGGATGATTCTCTGTCTCGCCAAGGGACCCCACTGGTGCATGAATTTGTGCAGTCCTCTATTAATGATAATAATAAAATTTAAAATAATTTAAAAAATAAAATAAAGAAAAGAAAAAAAATTAGTTCCTTAAGTAAGCGATAAAAAAATGTGAAGTAGTAAAATTCTTTTGCTTCTGCTGAGTATTTAATGTCCCATGGAGGCTGCTCTAAGATAACTCCATCCATGCTGTTGCAAATGGTATGAAACCCTTCTTTTTACCGTAGCATAGTATTCCATTGTGTAGATGTACCACTGTTTTTTAATCCACTCACCTACTGATGGGGACTTAGGCTGTTTCCAAATCTTAGCCATTGTAAATCATGCTGTTATGAACATATGGGTGCACATATCCTTTCTAATTGGTGTTTCTAGTTTCTTGGGTTATATTCCTAGAAGTGGGATCACTAGGTAAATTGGGAGTTCCATTTTTTAGTTTTTTGGGGAAACTCCATAGTTCTCCATAGTGGCTTCACCAGTCTGCATTCCCACCAGCAGTACAGGAGTGTTCCTTTTTCTTTGCATCCTCACTAGCACTTGAAGGTAAGGTAAAGGAATTGAATGAATGGGGGAATGGTCATGGTTCAGTATAGAGGAAGTAGAAATAGAATGAGTATATAAAAAAAGCAAAAAACAAAATTCTAAATAAAAAAATATTTCCCCTTTCTTTAATCTATCTATCTATATATTCATCTATTCTTAGAAAAGAAGAATAGAGTAGGGAGTCAATAGGCCTGAGGTTGGTGAGTGAAACTAATTAAGCTATTAGTAGAAGAAGAGAACAAGTGAGGAGAGGAAAAATAAAAGCATAAAATAAAAAACAAACAAACAAACAACAAGAAGAAAAAATTGGCTAGCAAAGAAAGAGAAAAGAGAAGGGTACATGGATTTGGATCAGGGTAGGGGAAATTAGATATATGAGTAAGCCAACGGAGACTACTATAATAGTAATGCATCAATAGAGCAGATAAAGAAGACCATTTTTTATCAAGAAGTAAAAGTATGAAGTTAGAAAAAGTAAAGCAGAACAGGAGAAGAGAAACCGGATGAAAAAGGGTGAAGTGAGGATGAGAGGGTTAGCATAAAGGAAAAAATGAGATAGCGTAAAATAATGATAATAATAAAAAAATAAAAATAGAATGTAGAGCACTAATGCAAAAAAATAAAAATAAATTTAAAAAATCTCTATATATGTAAAAGTCTAAGCAACCGTCCAACTGTGAGACCAGCTGACCAGCCGGTAGCTATGTTGCACACTGATCATGAGGGGGCAGACACTCAATGCAAGATCTACCCAGTGACAGCAACTTTGCAGAGTGCCCTCTTGCACTCTGGGACACCTTGGGGAATGTCAGACTGCCAGCCTCAGCTCAATCCCCACAGGACAGGCCAAGGGACCCCACTGGTGCATGAATTTGTGCAGTCCTATTAATGA
>NW_006282666.1:192546-204914 GCF_000327345.1 Myotis davidii | reverse complement strand
AAAAAATAAAATAAAGAAAAGAAAAAAAATTAGTTCCTTAAGTAAGCGATAAAAAAATGTGAAGTAGTAAAATTCTTTTGCTTCTGCTGAGTATTTAATGTCCCATGGAGGCTGCTCTAAGATAACTCTCCACTGTTCTGTCTGCCACGTCTCAGCTTCCTGCTAGATAGTCAGCACCATATTGAATCTCCAAGGGATCCACCACTCCTCTGTGTTAGAGTTCACAGCCTTGATTTTAGGCAGGCTGGACCAATCTGCCTGCTTTGTTTTCCTGCCTGTTTTTATTCATATTTACACAAGCATCTATTTCTGACATGGCCTCTAGGTGGAGGTGTTTATTAGTTTCCAGGACCAAATGGCCCCTCAACCCAGCCCCCAAGGGCTCCCTGGAGTTATTTTGAAGCTTTGTTTCCCTACTGAGCTCAAGGCTGTATGCAGCTGTGCTGCTAGGAGGGAACTGGTCTCCAGGAGAAAAATATCTACTCTGCGTTGGAGGGATGGGACTGTCCCAGGGATGGCTTCCTGATTGCCTCTCCCTATTTTGTTCCCCAACTTCCACAAAGCCACCCCCCCCTGCACTACAGCCTTAATGAGTGCTTGTTATTGAAAGATCCTGGGTTTAGCCAGTAAAAGCAAGGAAATTATAAAGACAAAACAACTGCACAGCTGCACGTTTCTCTCCCCCCAGCACTACGCAGCCAGTGCAGAACTTCAGAATGCCTTTCTGGGTGCAGCCTCCCATAGCTGTGGGCTTAGATATAGAGTCCCATGCTGCCACCAGCCCTGTGAAACCCCTTGCACAGTTGAACATGATACATGTCCCCAGTGTATGCCGATTTGGTGCAGTGCAGTCTCCCTCTGACACTCTAGTCCAGCCGTGGGCAAACTACGGCCCGCGGGCCGGATCCAGCCCGTTTGAAATGAATAAAACTATTGAAAAAAAAGACCATACCCTTTTATGTAATGATGTTTACTTTGAATTTATATTAGTTCACACAAACACTCCATCCATGCTTTTGTTCCAGACCTCCGGTCCAGTTTAAGAACCCATTGTGGCGCTCAAGTCAAAAAGTTTGCCCACCCCTCCCAGTCCCAGCTGTGCACATTTCTCCCTCCTGCCCAGGTGCCCAATCCTACTGGTCTCCCAGCTATTTATCACCTTTCTTCCCCCAGAATGACTCTTCAGCTGTGTTTAATTCACCAATTCCAGGTGCATGTTATTCAATTCAGCTTTTTCTTCTATCTGTTCCATGAGAAGGCGCCAGACCCATCCACCTATTCAGCCACCATTTTTTCTCCCCCTTGACAAAAGTTTTAGGAGCCTGAGGCCAAAGAGGCTGGAGTCTCAGTGTCCATGGGTTCGCAGCCGAGGCAGCTGTTCTCTGGCCAATGTGGGTTTAGGGTCCCGGGTGTTGTCCAAGGTCTCCCCAGGTGAAGGTGAGGATGGGTTCCCTGTCATAGCTGCTCTCCCTTTTAAGATGGGCAGCCTCTGCGGCATAGATGGCCACCCTAGGAGAGATTTCAGCAGTAGCAGAGGCTTCCCAGCTAGGGGAGCCTGGTCTACCAGTCCCCAGCAGTCCTATATCTCCACAGGGTACATACCAACAGCAAATTTGCAGCTTTAACTCCAGGATCCAAGATCTTTCAGACATTTGGAGAATCCTCTCCTTCAAATATTAACTTTCTTATCTCTATAGACTAATTTTATTAAAAAAGGGACAACAATTTGCTGGAAGTTTCACACATGTGTCTGAACTGAGCTGGTGTCTTGAGGCTTTTTTGGTTCTTGTTCAGTTGGCCTGGAATGGAACATGAAAACTTGGGACTCACGTCTCTGAGGTATCGTGGCATCGCCAAGAACAGACACTCCAATCATATGGTTACAGTTGTCAAGATTATAAGGCTGGAAGGCATTGTTCTGTGCATTGGTCACTATGGAGGCTTCAGATCTCTCCTTTGATGGTGCTGAATATTACCACAAAGGATGCTTCTTTACTCTTACAACGTGATCATCACAGCCAACTGTGGCTCTTATCTGTATCAGCTTCATTTTGTAACCCAGGTGGATAAAGTAATACCTCAGAACCACTGCATAGAGTTTTGGTTGAGATACCTCCTTTAACAAGGTGCTTCCCACTTCAGTTTTCTCACCCAGAGGTCATTTGCAGACAGTTCCCATTTACCACCATGGCTTCCTGCAGCATCTCCTTATTTGAGGGCGCTCTCTGACCACACAAGGGAAGAAGGTGACAAGCTTGAAGTACCAGGAAGCGAATGCTCCAGGAGCAATCCTTAACTAAACTAGCTCTGAATATTTGACTTGCATCATTGATATTATATTTTTTTAGCAATTAAGAGCAAATAATATGTGGGCTTATGTATGGAGTGTTGGTGATTCAAAGACATAGAATATCTCCTCAATAAACTCCCTATCTTCAGGCAAGTAACCGCTTTGATCAAATTACTTGTGTGAATAAACTAAAACATAGGCTTTTAACAGAACTATAAACTTTTTGCTTGAATACAGCCACCAGAACCAAGATTAGACTCTACTTAATATGATTCCTATCACGGTTGGCAGGAGTGGGGTAGACTTGGAAACTTGTAAATTAACATTTTTAGATTGTTAAGCCATGTTATGAGAATTATGCCCAAGGTTATATTTTAACTTTAATCCTGTCATTAGACTCTCTATCAAATGATTTATTTTTCATTCTGAAAGTGCTATTTCTTCATTTCTCTGTCTCTTAATTCATCTTCATGTCCTGCTTGCTCAGGAAGTTATAATACTCAGTGTGTGACATTCTTTTTACTATAGTTCTGATCATAATTGTAATTCTGTAAGCTGAGATTTATGAACAGTGATCAGTATAGTATTCAGGATGAACAGAAGAATTAACAAATGAATTTTTAAAAAGTCATCAATAAAAGTTCTATAATTATGAAGTTAAATTAAACAATTATATTTGACATTATATAGTTTTTACATATTACAGAGGAAAGTCATTGAGTATCTTTAGCCTTTCTAAGTAAGATATTGACTAGATCTAAAACAGTACCTGCTAATTATAGCAATTTCCCACTATTTGCTGGAAAACATTTTTTATGTCAATCCCAGGTAACCCTTATTTTAAAAGTATCAGTAGGGTGAAAATGGTCAGGTCATTTAAATATTTATTCTCAAGTATCTTTTTTGATTTTCTGAATTTCTTAATTATTCTTCATTTAGTTTTTTACTTGATCATACTGAAAGAAAGAAACAAAAATATAGATGCACGTAACATTTCTAACACAAATACATTTTTCTAAGATTGACAATGTATTTTCCCTTTTCATGCACTCCCATGAAAGAGATGATTAATTAAAGCACACAAGAATACCAGTGATTACTCAAATAACAAATATGGAAATCATGTTTTTCTCTCCTCGGGACAGTTCTTACTAAGGTAACCTATCAAACACATAGAATCTCAAAAGAGATGCAATTAGACTTATATCACAAAGGGCCTTCATTTACATATTTAAAGTAAATACTCATCAGAGAGTTCAATCTGTTTAGAAAGCCAATAGAACCATTAATATAATTATTTATACTGTTTTACTAAGTGAAGTAAGCTTCATTACAAGTGGAGCTACTTGAAATGTTTTATTCCTGAGCTAAACCATGAAAACATTTCATTGATTTTAATAAAATTATTTATTTAGGCAATTATTATGCAACTAATTCAGCAAATTATTAAGTAAAAAATCCTTCATAACACTGTTGACTTCTCAGCCTTGAGCAGATTTGAAGCTAATCAGAAAGCCTATTTTTTAGTACTTTAATCAATTTCACTTGTGTATACTGGACAGTCTCAAAATTATCCAATTATCCACGTGTCAAAGTATATTTCCTTAAATCACTCACAGGGGTTTATTTTTGTGAGAAAGTAAGAGTTCTTGGGTGAAAGTCAATCTGCAAAATAATATAGCCAAGTTTAGGCTCTGACCAAATAATATGGAATATAAATATTTCAGCAGGTAGTTTACATTCTTCTGATTTATCAAAGAATGTGTATGCGCGCGTGCGCACGCACACACACACACACATGCAGATGACTTTACTTGAGAATACTTCTAGTCTCCCTCCACCTGAGTGCCACACTTGTATCCAAATTAGTGCAAACATTAACCTGTTTTCAAAAGTACTAGAAGATGGATACATTTTAGGAAGAATGAGAGTCAGTTAAGATGTCATGCTATAATTGCAGTCAAACTATCTTCATTGGAATTAAGAACAATTTATAATTTTCTACCGGTGATCATTTTTCCTTTGATCATGATGATAAATACTGTGCTACTTATTTTTGTTTTATCCCCAGGCTTAATAATTGAAAAATTTTAAACAGGTCTTATTTTCCCTATTTTTTCAGTTCTTTTCTTAGTAGGTGATTCTTCTCTGAATTGTTTTAAAATCCTACAATTTTTTACTTAATGAATTTTAGCAAGTGTTTGCTTATCTTTTTGAGTTTGGCAAAGGATGAATAAAATCGAGGGTTGGCTATTATGGATGATTTCATTGATTAATGGTTACATAAAATCTACTTTATGCTAGGAACTGTTCCAAGGGCTGGGGACACAATAGTGAACAAGGCAGACACATGCATAGAGTTTACAATTAACTGGGACTTGCATGTATTATAGTTCTTTAAAGTGCTTTATTAAAAAGAAAAAAAATTGTGATTATAATCCAGTATTTTTTCCATCTGACCTCCTAGCTGCTACTCCCTTTCTTGAATCTGTGATGGTAAGGAATTGGAAGAAAAAAAGTGTGACACTACTGAATTTACTACACAGTGATGGTTGAAAATGTGCTGGTAGTAATAGAAAATTAGTATAATGGAAAGCCTAAGGGTCATCTTCCTTTATGTTTGTCAGCCATTACCAATCCTTTTACATTACTGAAACTAAGTAATAGTATGTGATCTCTGAAACTATGCTTAATACAGCTGGGGGAAGAGGGAAACATACATTTATTTCAAAGGGGGAGAAAAATAGCTTTATAAACACTTTTAAAAAATATTTATTATTTTATTGTTGACAATACTACATATGTTCCTTATCACCTCCCTTTGCCCACCTCTACCCAGCCCTTATCCTATCCCAAGCCTTTGCCACACTTTTGTCTGTGTCCATGGGCTATGCATATCTCTCTATATAAAGAGCCATAACATCTGTAACATCCAAAACGACTGGGCAGATGACCAAACACCAGGCTAGGCAGCTGAGGGTGTGGGAGCTGTGGGCCCCCAGCTGCCCGCAGCGTGGCGGCTGGGAGGAAGGAGCTGTGGGCCCAAATGACCAAAGGACTGGTCCGGCTCTTACAGCATGGTGGGGAAGGGCTGCGGAGGCCAAGGAGCCTCACGGGGCAGGGCTGTTAGTGTGGAGCTTCCCGAGTAGGCTGAGGCAGAAGAGCATTGCAGGCCAGGGGCAACGAGTGAGCATGGAAAGGCAGCTGAGGCAAGGTGGAGGAGCAGGGTGGGGGCTGTGAGCATGGAGCTTCCCAGGGTGGCTGAGGCAGAGGAGCTTTGTGGGGTGGAGCATCAAGGGGTGGCAGAGGTGAGCTGGAGAAGCAGGGCGGGGGGCTGTGAGCTTGGAACTTCGTGGGGTGGCTGAGGTGGAGGAGCATCACGGGGCATGGGCAGCAGAAACCAAGGAGCCTCATAGGGTAGGGACTGTTAGCGTGGAGTTTTACAGGGTGGCTGAGGTGGAGGAGCATCACAGGACGTGGGTGGCTTAGGCCGAGAAGCCTTGCAGAGCAGGGGCTGTTAGCATGGAACTTCGCAGGGTGGCTGAGGAAGAGGAGGCTCACAGGGCAGGGACTGTGAGAGTGGAGATTCACACGACAGTGGCCACGGAGGCGGAGGAGTGATGCTGGGCAGCGGACATGGCCCTGATTGCAGCTATGCCTAAGGACCCCACATGATTTAATCATGTTCTGAGCCTCTAGTCCTATCTAATAAAAGACAAAAAGAGTAATTAACCAAACCTCCACTATGCTTCATATTGGCTAATCAGCAAGATATGCAAATTAACTGCCAACAAAGATGGTGGCCGGCAGCCACGCAGCTGAAGCAAGCAGGAGGTTTGCTTGCTCCAGTGATGGAGGATTTGTTTGAAGCTCTTTCTGAGCTCATAATTTTAACAGCTAGCCATTGTTTACATGGAAAGGAAATCAGAAGTCAACTCAATGAGAAGGTGGCACAGCTGTATGCAGATTTGGATGGAGGTTTTAGCCATGCAGCCTGGCTATTGCCAGGTTGGCTCCCTTTGCCTAGTTTCAGGTATGGATAAAGAAACACCTGGGGGGATTTAACTTTGTATAATTACTGTAGTGTTAACAAAGATAAACATTAAACAAATTGAAGTACAAATTGGCAGTTACAAAATAGTCACAGGATATACAGTACAGAATAGGGAATATAGTCAATAATCTATATATATAAAAGACTAAGCGACCAGCCGTTAACTATGATGCACACTGACCACCAGGGGCCAGACACTCAATGCAGTAGCAAAAACAACAGGCATGGATACATGGAACAGACTGATGAATCTCAGAGGGAGGGGAGAGGGTGGGAAAAGGTTAACCAAAGATTTTATATGCATATGCATACTAGAGGCCCTTGGCCTGGCCTGCGGGGACTGGGCTGAAACTGTCTCTCTGACATCCCCTGTGTAGTCCCAGATTGCGAGAGGGTGCAGGCCAGGCCGAGGGACCCCACTGGTGCACAAATCCATGCATTGGGTCTCTAGTCTATATATATAAAAGCCTAAGTGACTAAACAAGTGAACACCGGTCAACTGATCACTACGATGCACAGTGACGACCAGGGGGCAGACATTCAATGCAGAAGCTGCTCCTGGTGGTCAGTGTGCTCCCACAGTGGGAGCGCCCTTCAGCTGACAAACAGGTACCAGACACAGGGCTGATGACTGGGGAGTGCCGTTGAGGCAGCACAAGCCTCTCCTACTTGGGGACTGACTGGGCGTGAGCCTAGGGCAGATGCAGCAGGGCTGGGATGAGCAGAAGCGATAGGCAGGAGCAGCAGGCAGCATTAGACTGCTGTTTTCAGCCCAATCCCTGCAGGTCACAGCAAGAGACCCCACTGGTGCATGAAGCCATGCACCAGGCCTCTAGTAAGTATGTAACTTCTTTGGTTAATCTCTTCCCATTCACCTGCCCCTCCCCTCTGGGATATGCCAGTCTGTTCCATGTCCCTGGATTTATTTTGTTGGTCAATTTATTTTGTTCATTAGATTCCACAAAGAAGTGAGATCACATAATATTTACCTTTATTTGACTGGCTTATTTCACTTTTGATATATATTTTTAGAACTGCTGCCTGAAATGATTTCTCCAAGGTGCTTAAAGTCACTATCTTGAGCATCTCAGTAAAAGCTAGTAAAATGCATTGTGCCTTTTCAAAAATGTTATCTTGCATATATCTTTTAAATATTTGTATAAAAATAGAAAGGCCAAGAATATGAGTGCTTTATTAAACACTTTTCAAAGTAAAAGAAAGTTCAAATGCACTCAGAAGTCAAGCATTCCATTTTAAAACTTTATTTATTTAGTAGAGGCCCAGTTCATGAATTTGTGCACTTGGGAGTGGGGGGTCCCTCAGCCCGGCCTGTGCCCTCTCACAGTCCATGACCCCTCAGAGGATGTACACCTTCTAACTTAGACCCGCTCCCCAGGGGATTGGGCCTAAGATGGCAGTCAGACATCCCTCTGGAAGCCCGGGAGCCCTCAGGGGATGTCCGCCTGCCACAGTCGGACATCCTTACTGCTGCCAAGGAGGTGAGAGAGGCTCCTGCCACTGCTGATGTGCTCGCAGCTGTCAGCCTGGCTTGTGGTTGAGTAGAGCTCACCCTGTGGGAACACACTGACCACCAGGGGGCAGCTCCTACATTAAACGTCTGCCCCCTGGTGGTCAGTACGCATCATAGCAGTGGTTGTTCTGCCATTAGGATCAATTTGCATATTACTCTTTTATTATGTAGGATTACTGAAAAATAAATTAAGTTAATATGTATATACTAGAGGCCCGGTGCATGAAATTTATGCACAGGTGGGGTCCCTCCACCAGGTCAGTGATTGGGGCCGATCAGGGCCATCTCTCCCAGTCCTGATCGGGGCTGACCAGGGCCGGTGGCTAGGGAGGGACTGTGAGAGGGACCGTGGGAGCGCTCCAGGGCATGTCTGGCCCCATCTTGCCCAGTCTTGATTGGCCAACCCCAGCAGCAACCTAACCTACCAGTCAGAGCTTCTGCCCCCTGGTGGTCAGTGCACACCATAGTGACTGGTCAGTTGACCACTCAGTCGAAAAGAATGCTAAAGACTTCAGCTTATAGTAATTGTAGAATACTTGATTGTAGACTGACTCTATTTCCAAGAAGAACGAAATGAGCTATTGCCTGGCCCGTGTGGCTCAGTGGTTGGGGTCATTGGTTCGCTTCGCAGTCAGGGCACACGCCCGGGTTCTGGGCTTGATCCCCAGTAGGGGGCATGTGGGAGGCAGCAGATTGATTCTCTCTCATCATTGATGTTTCTATCTTTCTCTATCTCTGCCTTCCTCTCTAAAATCAATAAAAATATATTAACAAAAATAAAAATAAATAGGCCATGAATCAAACATCACTGCTCTCCATACACCCAGTCCCCTCACACCCTCTTTTTTCTTCACCTCCCCTCCCCCCACACACACACCCTGCTGGGACCTCTAAAATGGCATCAGGATTTCTACTTCAACCAAGGGAGACTCTTCCACATGGCCCTCCTTCCCTGCCCATCTCTGTCCCCATTCCTGTGGTGTCTCTCTCTCTCCCTCCCCCCATCTAACTTTGTGGGCCTTGCTCTGCCCCCTCCTCCTGCGACCTCCTGTCTGAAGCCCCCCTTTCCCCTCTGGGGGCAGAGTTCCCCACAGGCTGTGTGGGGCTGTGCGGGGTGGGGCATGTTGTGAGGGGTGGATGAGGAGGTGCCAGTGAGGCAGAGCAGGCAGGGCTGCATGGGCCTTGTGGCTGTGCAGAGCTGTGCAGGGAGATCCCAGGTGGGGCCTCCGAGGAGAGCTGGGGTGACAGGTCATGGGGAGGAGGAGGGAGGGATGTGGAGCCTTTCCCATGGGACAGACACCAGGCTCCTTGGCTGCCCCCTCCAAGCAGCTTTTCCAGGCCCCTGCACAGCTATCACCTTTCGCCCCTCACTGCCTCCTCTTTCCTTTCACGTTTTGGACTTGGTTTCTCTGACTCAGCCCCGCCCCCCTCTCTGCTGCATCCCAGGGAGCCCCAGGCTGCCCCCTGGCCTTGGACTGGCACACCTGGCTTGTCTACCACTCCCTCCCCCCAATGGTTCTACCCACTCTCCTGGAGTAGTTAGTGAAACTTAACAAATAAAAAGAAGCAGCTCTGAAGATTACAAATTGTGCACTAAGAATGCTACAGGCTGCAGAGGGCTGCACAGTCCATGGCTCTCAGGTCATAGGTAGCAGCCTCCCACACCACCCGATCCCTCCTGGCTCCCGCCCTCGCCTGCCTCCACCCGGGGCTCAGGCCAAACCATAGGAGCTTCCTGATGGCTTTCACCTCATACCTCACTTTCCAGTCCATCCCACCAGTGCCTGCAGAAAGCTAACCTATTGGTTGGAGCATCTGCCCCCTGGTGGCCAGTACACATCATAGCGATTAGTCGAGTGGTCAAACTCCCAGAGGAATTCTGGTCGAGGGTACAATTTGCATATTAGGCTTTTATTATATAGGATGAAAAGAAATATGATTCAAACATAATGTAGAAAACCAACAAACTCCCTCATATTCTCTACTATAAGCTGGTGGAAGGGGATTTAACAAGAGGAAAATGTGAAATGCCATTTATAAATCATTTGTTCAATCAATTACCAAACCAATAACTTTTATTTAAAATTAAGCATAATGTTTCACTAGCTTAAATAATTACTGTGAGAGAGAACTAGATGGATTGAAAATGTCATGTAAAAAGTGTGTTTTATTTTTATGTTTTATTATTTGTTTATAACAAATCAAAATTAATGTTAAAGTAAAATGCACATAAAATTATCAAATGCATCATTAAGCATAAAGTGTAAAAAACTGGAACTATTGGGGAGGGGGGCCATAAACTGTAAAAAGTAGAAAAAACATAAGCATGATAATTTTAATTAGCTATAAAAGCTTTCAAATAAGCCCACAAGAGATAACTTTATATAAATAAGGCTTTTAGAGAGCAAATACCACAGTCAAATGAGATACTGACTTATGTAGGTGCCTAGAAGACAATGTTCATGTGCTCAAGGAGTTTCAATACAGCTGACTTGGTAAAGTGCTGCAAGTCAAATAACAGTGCACACCATTAATTGACAATGCTGTTAATACTTGGTCAATTATACCTTTCAGTTTTTATTACAATCATCTAAAAGGAGAATTACTTGAATTTAAAAAAATCATAATGCGCACCTAGTTCTTAGATTCTAATCCCAAGCCTCAAAGCATATGATTGCTCTTAAAGTAGATACCTCAGAAGAATGAAATTAAGACCCAACATCACACTCACCCAGTTGTTTTGTTTCTGTCTTTCTATGATTTCTCTATTGTCAAGAGCCCTGTACTTAGTATCTAGATTGTAAAATTTTAACATTTTAAAGCTAAAATCTTATTAATTAAAGCCTCTTTTATTAATACTAATGCTAATACTATCAGCAGCCACTGACATTTATTAGATGGATACTCTGTAGTAGGCACATTTTTTTATTTTATTTAATCCTCCCAACTTTCATGCAAAGGTAGGTATTATCATGCCAATTTTATAGTTGGTGAAAAGGAAACTCTGAGAAATTAGATCATTTTTTTTATCTTTATTGTTGAAAGTATTACATATTTTCCCTCTTTTCTCCATTGACCCCTTCTAGTCCACAGCTGCTCCCCACTCCAGGCCTTTGCTACACTTTTGTCTGTGTCTATGGGTTATGCATATATGCATACAAGTTTTTTGGTTGATTTCTTCCCACTCATTCACCCAACCTCTTCCCTCTGAGATTCGACAGTCTGTTTCATGCATCTATGTCTCTGGATCTATTTTGTTCACTAGATTCCACTTGTGGGTGAGATCATGTGATACTTGTCTTTCTCTGACTGGCTTATTTTGCTTAGCATAATACTCTCCAGGTCCCTCGATGCTGTCTCAAAGGGTAAGAGATTCTTCTTCTTTTTTTTGCTGCATAGTATTCGCTGGTATAAATATACCACAGGGTGTGTTTTTTTTTTTTTAAATCCACTCATCTACTGATGGGCACTTGGGCTGTTTCTAGATCCTAGCTATTATAAATTGCACTGCTATGAATGTAAGGGTGCATATATTCTTCCTGGTTGGTGTTTTGGGTTTCTTAGAACATATTTATAGACGTGGGATAACTAGGTCAGATGGCAGTTTCCTTGTTAATGTTTTGAGGAAACTCCATACTGTTTTCCACAGTGGCTGCACTAATCTGCATTCTCACCAGCTTGTCTAGGTTTTCCCTTTCTTCACATTCTCACCTTATCATTTGTTGATCAGCACTTATCATTTGTTGATGTGTTGATGATAGCCATTCTGAAGATGTGAGTTTATAGCTCATTGTCATTTTGCTTTCCCATCTTTCTGATGATTAATGACTTTGAGAATTTTTTCATGTCTCTTTGCCATCTGTACCCCAAAGCCAAACAGTAAGTGGACGTGTGCATCCCCCTGACTCCAAAACCCATGTTCCTTCTATATGATCCTTTTGTGTTTTTATTAGTTCAGCTATGGTAAATTCCAACATCTTTGTACTACTTCACTTTCAAATGCATGTGACCCTTGAAGGAGGCAGTATGATTTGGAGAAAGAGAATGATTAAGACATTTTGAGAAATGCAGGGAAAGGGAATGTTCAAATAGAAGAAAAATTGGGAGAAATCATAGAAAATCTAGAATGTCACAGTAAAGAGCTTACATGTTTTCTAAAAGACAACAAGAAGCAATGGAAGATTAGGCCCTTATCAGATATGACATTGGCAAATATGTTTTCCCACACAGTGGGTTTTCTTGTTGTTTTGTTGATGGTTTCTTTTGCTGTGCAGAAGCTTTTTATTTTGATGTAGTCCCATTTGTTCATTTTCTCTTTAGTTTCAAGTGTCCTAGGAGCTGTATCAGTGAAGAAATTGCTTCGGCATATGTCTGAGATTTTGTTGACTTTGGATTCTTCTAGAATTTTTATCGATTCCCACCGTACATTTAAGTCCTTTATCCATTTAGAGTTTATTTTTGTGTATGGTGTACGTTGGTGATCTAGTTACTTC
>NW_006282666.1:188542-190498 GCF_000327345.1 Myotis davidii | reverse complement strand
GTGACGGGGTGGGCCCGCAACCTCCCCATCGACCCTGTCTTGAGTGTGACAGGAGGGGGTGCCCCAACCCCCCAATAGGCCCTACCCTGAGCGTGACTGAGGGTGGCATCGCAACATCCCGATCCGCCCTGCTCTGTGCATGACAGGGGGCGGTGCCCCAACTCCCCAATTGGCCCTGCTCTGAGCCCGACCAGGGGCTGCACCTCGGGATTGGGCCTGCCCTCTGCCACCCGGGCGCAGGCCTAAGCCAGCAGGGCGTTATCTCCTGAGGGGTCCCAGACTGCGAGAGGGCACAGGCCGGGCTGAGGGACTCCCCCTCCCCCTCAAGTGCACAAATTTTTGTGTACCGGGCCTCTATTATAAAATAATTATGGTGGTGGTGTTTTTGCTGAAAAGGGGTTAAGAAAAAGGGAAAGATCAGAGAATGATTTGTATTTAACTTTTATTTATAGCTAGAGGACCAGTGAATGAAATTCTTGCAAATTCTTGCATGGCCAGCCATCAGGGTCAATCTGTAGGGTGACCAAGAGGGCAATCAGGGGCCCCCTGCTGGCACCTGCCTTGGCTGTCCTTGTACCACCTGCTCGCTGGTCCCGACCCCCACTGCCGCTGCTGCCTGTTGCCTCCCTCTGCGAGCCACAGGTGGGGTGATTGCAGGCCCCCGCTCACACCCTCCTTGGCTGGCCTGGGGCATGAGAGCTGGGGTCATCTCCTGCATTGAGTGTCTGCCCCCTGGTGGTCAGTGTGCATCATATCAACTGGTTGTTCTGCTGGTCATTCTGCTGTTCGGGCTATTTGCATATTGGCTTTTATTATATAGGACTAGGGGCCTGGTGCATGAAATTCATGCACTGGGAGGGGAGTTCCTCAGCCCGGCCTGCACCCTCTCATTCCGTTGTCGCACTGAAACCGACTCTCCAACATCCCCCGAGGAGTTCCGGATTGCGAGAGGGCACAGGTCAGGCCGAGACCCCCCAGTGTATGATCAGGGCCCGGGTAGGGATGCAGGAGATTGGCCAGCTGAGGAGGGTCCGTGGGATGGCTGCAGAGTGTGTCCAGCCTATCTCGCTCAGTCCCAATCAACCGGACCCCAGCAGCAAGCTAACTTACTGGTCGGAGCGTCTGCCCCCTGCTGGTCAGTGCACGTCATAGTAAACAGTTGAGCAGCCTTAGCATATCATTAACATATTAAGTTTTGACTGGTTGAATGGCTGACCGGACCACCGGACACTTAGTATATTAGGTTTTTATTATTTAGGATGATGTAAATATATCATAACAGAGGCTGCGTGGTAAGGCCTAAGACATCCCGTCTATTAAAGAAATCAAGGACCATATTGTCATTCACTAATTGAAAGAACATCTCCAGTGCTTTCTCTAGCCCTGAGCAGTCTTTCTGTGGGTTCCTAGGTGACAAAATTTCTACCAATGACTCCCAACGGCCCCTCCGAGGAGACACTGTTGACAGACTCGCACTGGCTTATCTGACTCTCAGATATATTTTGTTTTGTTCATTTGTATATTTCTTACAGTGGAATCTGTTTCTGACATGCTAGACTTGGACCGTTTCACATTGACAAAAAGATCGGAGTCTCTAGGCCCCCTAGCAAGACGGTCTCTGCAAGGCCTCCTGGGAGATCTGACAACTGCCTATGGGGACCATGGAGAATAGACTCGTCACCTCCTCGGACAAACAGTTGGCAGGAGTCACACGTTTCCCAACATTTAGCATCCAGGCAACACTGTGACAGGGTCCAGGGTGACTGGTGTCCATGGTGGGCAGACCCCAGTGGCCCTGGTGTCCTGCCTCATGTGAACGTTTTCTCTTGAGTGTGGCAGAGGCCGTGGCTGCTCCTAACAGCCCAGCCCGGGAGCTGGGATGTGGTTCCCGCAGCTCCCTGGGCCTGTTCTGCTCAGTCATGGCAGCCGTGGCGGCGGCGGGGGGGGGGGGTCCCC
>NW_006282666.1:187052-188344 GCF_000327345.1 Myotis davidii | reverse complement strand
CATTTGTCCCCAGGATGGGTTCTGCCAACGTCCCAATGAGCGTGGGCCAGAAGGCTCCCGCCTCACCGCAGCCTTGCACAGTGTGTGAGAGCTGGAGCAGAGGGTCCGCTAAGCTGCCCCACTCTGACCACAGGACCTGTGAGACCCAGGCCTGCTGTTGGCTGAGTCCACGGGGGTTTTACTGCCCCTGCTGCCCTCTGCCACCACCTCCCCTCTCGTGCAGCACTGCTGCCTGCCTGGCCAGCTCCCATGTCCCTGCACTGCTCAGTGTCCTCCCGTGTATTCCTGAGTGCACCTCGCTTTCTGAAGTGCTGGCCTCACCCTCCCCGCCACTTACTGTCCACTTGCTCGCTCACTGGCCACAGAGCCTCTGACCCTGTCCCCCTGGGGGCCAGTTTCCATCCTCCTATAATGAAGGACCACACACATGGGCTGACAGCAGCCACACTGATAGACTTGCAGTTCTGTCAGTGGGGACACAGCGGCAGCATGGGGTGTGGCAGGCGTGTCTCTCCCCAGGGGCTTGGGAGAACCACTGGCTCCGCGTCTAGCCTCTTCCTTCAGCAATAACAGCCGAGCCCCTCACACTTCCTCAGGTCCTCCTGCCTCCCTCGGCCCCGTGTGCAAGGACTCCCGCGATCACAGAGGCCCAGTGATTCAAGGCACTCTCCAGCCTCAGTCAGCTGAGGCACCATCGCAATTCCGCCTGTGAGGCGCCATCTCAATTCCACCTGTTCAGCTTTGTGTGTCTCCCTGTAACACCTGGGGACGGGATGCAAATTTCAAGGCCGGTTTTCCTGCCTTCACACACTGTGAGAGCTGTAAGTTCAAACAATGGTCTGAGGCCTCCCTGAGACCTGGGGTCCACCCTCCAGGGAACGTACACCCTCGGGAGACCCCAAAACGCACAGAATGCTGACATCTAAGGGCTCCGCTCCCCGTGGGCTCCCTGGCACTGGGCAAGACCTGAAGATATATTTTAAGGGGGGGCATTCAATGGTTCACAAAGCACATCATAAAAATGACGGCTGGTCTGCCTTCTTTTGAAAACGTCTCCTAGTTTGACCTTCACGGTTCACACCCTCTCATTCTCCTCTCACAACCTGAAGGGGTTGGAGGTGCAGCTGTGATGATGAGCTGAGCAGTGAGAGTGCTAGAGCCCCTTGGAGCTGGTGCCAGGCCTACAGGGCAGGGGGTCGGGGGTGGGGCAGCCACTGCATCACAGCCGCCCGCAGCAGTCATTTCAGGGGCTCTGCTGGGTGACTCCCCGGGTGCATCAATGGTCTCAATGA
>NW_006282666.1:184701-187002 GCF_000327345.1 Myotis davidii | reverse complement strand
GGTCACCCTCCCTTCTCTCCGTCCTCCTGAGCCGGACTCCGGCCGTTGACTGCGGCATTCTCTTGGTCATGGGTTTTTGTTTTTTATTACATTCCTTCCCTGTGCAGTGCTCACTCTTCATCTGCAGCGGGGCTGGTGGCCTGGAGGAAGCAGAGGGAGAGCAATCACCTCTGGTTGCCCCTGGCACTGCTGGTGGTATCCTTTCTCCTTGCAGAGATCTAGGGAGGGAAAGCGGCTGCAGTGCCTGAGGCTGAGTTCCAGGAGGCCTGCAGCGCTATCAGGATCCTGCCATTGGTGCATGGCCTGTCCTCTGGAGATTGTATCTGCAGGACTACTAAGGAAGCCAGTCCCCAGTTCCACCCCATCTCCACCACCGATTGATTGGAGTCTGAAGGCCAGAAGGAGGGACCAAGAGGCCTGCCTTCCAGCTGCTCACCAGTCCCCACGTGCCACTCACTCCAGTTCCCTCTTAGCCATCCCCTGATCAATGGGAGCCTGCAGGCCGGGGGAGGGACCAAGCCTTGTGCCTTCTGACTGCTCAACAGTGGCTGCTGCCACAGATTCATTGGAGCATGAGGGACCCCGTTCTCCTGTTAGCCACCCCCTGATGAATGGAGCCTGAGGGCCAGGGGATGGACTGGTCGTGATGGCCCTAGGCCAGTGGTTGGCAAACTGCGGCTCGCGAGCCACATAGGGCTCTTTGGCCCCTTGAGTGTGGCTCTTCCACAAAATACCACATGCAGGCACGCACTTACAGGGTGATTGAAACTTCGTGGCCCATGCACAGAAGTTGGTATTTTGTGGAAGAACCACACTCAAGGGACCAAAGAGCCGCATGTGACTGGAGAGCCGCAGTTTGCCAACAACTGCCCTAGGCTCTTATTAGTATAGACTAGAGGCCGGTAAATGAAATTCGTACATGGGTGGGGTCCCCAGTCTTGGCTGGTGATCAGAGCCTATCGTGACCATCTCGCCCAGTCCCAATCAGGGTGGGCTGATCAGGGCCAGGCAGAACATGTGCATGCTTTTGCCACCTCCCCACGTTCCAGAGGTGAGCAGGGCCTGCGGCTACAGCAGAGGTGACAGAATTAAGGGGCTGTTGTTGATTGGTGCTCCCAGGATTCAGGGACTGCCAGCTCGGGGGAGGGACCAGGGGAGGTTGGCTGGCCATAGGAGTTTGGCTGGCTGTGGGTGATTGGCTGTGGGAGTGCACTGATGACCATGGGGCAGCTCCTGCATTGTGTGTCTGCCCCCTGCTGGTCAGTGTGCATAATAGTGACTGGTTGACCAGTAGTTCTGGTCATTCCAGTCGTTCTGGTCATTCAGTCACAAAGGGCGCTTAGGTTTTTATATATATAGATGACAACATTCCAAAGCTATTGTGGGATTATACTTCATATCAAACATTGATTAAGTCACATTTAATTTGTTGTTAATGATTATTTCTTACTGCATAAACTTGCAGTAATTTTCAAATAAGCTACAAATTCTTATTATTAACTAGAGGCCAGATGCAAGAAATTCATGCATGGGTAGGCTTTCTAGGCCTGGCAGGGGATCAGGGCCAATCAGGTTCCCCGCCTCCCCCCTTCCACTCATCCCCACCTTCTCCTTCCCTAGCTCCCTCAGCACCCTGCTGCCACCACTGGTCACCTGTCATGTTCCACACCACCTCCTAGTGGTCAGTGCACGACATAGTGACTGATCAAAATCCTGAGGTTACACACATATACATATACATATACATATTATGGTCATTTAATTATTCAGTATGCTCACTGAATAATTTTAAAAATTAGATTTAAAAATTCTTAGATTATCTATTTATGTAAAGTGATTAAATAACTGTTCATTTCAATCTGTTTACTCTCTTATTTAGTTATTTATTAATCTGTTTACTTTTTATTACTAAAAGTGGTAATAGGAATGTTGCTACATTTGAATATCATGAAAATCTATGATGTAGATATAATATGTATAAAAATTTATGTTTGATATTGTTCCCTAACTCTACTTTTTACTTTAAGGTTTTTCATTGTTCTTTTTTTCCCATTTATTATATACTAAAGGCCCGGTGCACAAAAATTTGGGCACTCAGGGAGGCCCCTCAGGCCGGCCTACGCCCTCTTGTAGTCTGGGACCCCTCGGAGGATATCCACCTGCTTGCTTATGCCCGCTCCCTGGAGGATCAGGCCCAAGCTGCCAGTCAGACATCCCTCTGGCAGCCTGGCAGCCCTCAGGGGATGTCCACTTGCCAGCGGGGAGCAGGCCTAAGCTGCAGTCGGACATCCTTAGTGCTGC
>NW_006282666.1:171967-183717 GCF_000327345.1 Myotis davidii | reverse complement strand
CGTCTGAGTTCTGTGTTCTGAGTTCTGTGTTCTAAGCTCTGTCTTCTAAGGTCTGTCTTCTGAGGTCTGCCTCCTGTTGTCTTGTTGCATCTGTATTTATACCAGTTGATTCCAATCCTATCAATCTCTATTCCAAAGGTTAGGGCGTTTCTTATCTCCAGTCCAGGGAGTAAAGATTACGTAGCTTAAGCATGATTGTTTGTAGTTAAAGTGATTAACTACCCGTCTGGCACTTAGTTAAGGAGTTTTATCCCCTCCCTGACTTCAGGGAAAAATCCCTACGTGGGGAAAATAACCTTCTCGGAGAGGTGACCTTGGTTAAAACACATAGTGACAAGAAGGTGAGCAAACATTAAGAACAGTATGCCATATACGCCAGGTCCCTTGAAACATGCTGTGCAGATGTTTCTTCCCTGCAGCGACTGTGTCAAGTAGCAAGGATGGACTGGCTTCTGGCACAAAACTTGTAGTCTCCTTCATTAACTTTCTTGTTAAATGTTTCCCTTGTCAAACGCTTAGCAGAGTGAGAACAAATGATTATTCCTACCTTAAATGTATTGAATAGCCCAGGAGTTTAGATTCTATAAGGTTTTGATTCTCTCTATTATTCCCTATAAACATGGTTGTCTTGGTTGAGATATTTTTCATTGATCTAAGGACTTTAACATAGTAAACGATATATTGTGCAATAGAAAATCCTACATTATATATCAGACAATGTTTTGGTATATGTTAAATAATTTTATTTATCCTATTTCCCTAAAAAATATATTTAGGGAAAAATTTTTGGTATACATAAGCCTCAACTAGTAACTCTTTTTAAATATAGCAGAACTTATAATTATTTGGAAAAACAGGTTGTTGGGTAGAGAAATCTTTAAGAGGAAACATAGGAAAATAGCCATATTAACAACTGTTTAAAATATTTCAATACTTTATATTATCTATGCTTGTTCTTGTTCTTAGGTGCCTCCAAGTATTATATAATCACTAATTATACCTACAATGAAATTTATTTGATTATGAAAACAATCAGTTAAGGGGCACAATCACAGAAAGACTGTGACAAACAGAGTTAAAATGCAATTGTGTTTTTTACTTTATTTATTTATTTTTTTCTGGTTCTAAAGTCATTTTTTTCTTTTTTCTTTTTTTTTTATTGCTTAAAGTAGTACAAAGAGTATTACATATGTCTCCTTTTTTCCCCCCACCCTTGACAAACACTAAAACCTGCTTCAGTTAATCTAGTCTGTGACTTTATCCATTTTACAGCACAAAAATTGCCATCTGTCTTTTCTTTGAAACAAAAAAATTTAAACCAACATTTTTTAAAACAAGAAAATGAATGTCACGTCATATAAAATATATCTTGCTTAGAAATAATGCTACAGTGAAATTACTTTTTGTGCTACAGTGAAATTAAACCCACTAGGGTTCACTTTAATGCAATCCAAATATTATGTTGCCACATTTTTTATTATAATGTATACTCTCTAGAAATCTATGAGAGAAAGATTGTAACACAAGTGTGTTCAATAACAGTTTAGTTATTCTAATATTGTGCTTTTAACTATAAAGTACTACTTATTACATAAATTTTACTCTCTTTTTTAAAGCCTATATTAATGATGTTGTCTAATGATGGGGACATTTTACTTACTAAAGTGAGGACTGACACATCATTTAATTAGAAATAAGTACTCTTGTATGTTCTATATTTCAAGGACAGCCTGGAGTATACTTTATTAGCTTCCCTTTTACAGAACAAATTGCCTGTAAAGATTTGGGTCTCATAATTACAGCACAGAATGAAGCAGAGACTTGGATTGCTCTCTGATCCATAATATGCATTTAGGATTTTTTTTTTAAAAAAAGTATTAACAAAGTAAAAAACCACCTGTTCTTGTCTTAATTTCCAAATCTTAAACAAAGTAGAGTGGATACAACTGAGAAGCAAATGCTTTAAAATATAAAATTGAAAAGTAATTGGTCAAAGAATTGCGTGACTGATAAATGACTCAGGTATAATATGATTTCTTGCTGAGTTACAATACATACTTATGAAAAAACAAGGAATAAGAAAGTAGACCAAATTTGTATATTTTTTTCTACCTGTGGGCCTTAAAGATTGTGAGGGTCTTTTTTAAAAATTTCCTCAAAAAAATTAAAAATTGAACTGCTATTTGACCCAGTGATCGACTTCTAGGAATATACTCTAAGAAACATGAAACACAAATCAGAAAGAATATATGCACTCCTATGTTCATAACAGCACAATTTACAATAGCTAAGATCTGAAAACAGCCCAAGTGCCCCTTAGTAGATGAGTGGATAAAAAAGTAGAGTTACATTGACACCATGGAATAATATGCAGCTGTAAAAAAGAGGGATCTATTACCCTTTGAGGCAGCATGGAGAAAACTGAAGAATAAGATGCTAAGGGAAATGATCCAGTCAGCGAAAGATAAGTATCACACAATATCACTTATTTGTGGAAACTAAAGAATAATATAAACTGATACACAAAATAGATCCAGAGACAAAGAAGCATGGAACAGACTGTTCAATCTCAGAGGGAAGGCACGGGTAAGGGGGTGAGTGGGGAGTAATTAACTGGGGAACTTATATGCATGTATGTGTTAACAGAGAATAAATTCAAACCTGTAAATAATTCCTTTGAGGCAAATTGTTGACAATTGCCCGGAAGCAGAAATCTCAATGTATTGAGATAGTGATCCTGAGAATGGCATTTTTTTACCTTGTTTTATACATTACAATCAAAGGAGGAGATGTAAGTGGGTTACGTGCAATCTATTAGTGATACATTAGGGATATGGAAGAAAGCATAGCAAGGAAACCTCTGGGATTGGATAAAAAGTAAGTAATAGACACATGTTTCTTTTACATAGGTGGGTACAGGATAATTAATAGTCAACAATTAACAATATAACCAATGATAAGGGGATTTGTGATCTGCTCCCTGGCACCATTTGTTGTACCTTGAGGGGTTCAGAAAAAGGGAAGTTAAAAGTTACCCTGACATTCCACAGGTATATTATCTTATATACAAAAAGACAACAGGCTCAGTAAAGATAGAAGTTGATCTTTGTTAGGGAAGATACTGGCCAAGGACATGACTACCCATAATAAATTGCTTTTTAATGAAAACATTTTAATTTCAGACCAGCCTTTGTGGTTACGTTAGGTCTCTTGAGTTTGCAAGGCCATCGTACAGACTTTCCCTTAGTCAGTTTAAACTATGGCTCTTTTTGTCCACAAATCCCCCTTTTGTTCACAAATAAATCCAAAGGATGCATTGATGACAAACCTTTTGGTTGTATAATGGAGTCCCATAGTGCTAGGAAGGTTCATTCCTAGGAAGTGTCAGTGTCAACATTTGTCTTGCTGAGCTGGGTGGACCACTGTGGATGGGGCAAGACCATAAGCTTACTAGTAGATGGCATTCAAGGTCAAATTATTATTATTTAAAATAAAAGGCAGGTAAATAAGAGGCAGTCAGATAATATATGTTCTTTTAAAAAGTATTCTGGATCATTTCTAATTTTTGAGTCACCGTGATCCAAGTCTTTCTGCTTCTTGTCTTAAGTTTTGTTTTTCTGCATCTAGTATAACATTTACATACCAGGAACAAAAGCAACAATATTAAACCAGTAACACTGATTAGGAACAGAAAATGTCTAAGACTAGACAAGTTAGGGCCTGAGGGGAACAAGCATCCCAGCCAACCGAAAAAAAAACCTTTACATGTATTATATTTTTTATTAAGCTAATTACGTGTTTTCCTCCTTCATCCACTGTCACTTGTACCTTATGATATGTTTGTCCAGATGAATTAAGACGTTCTTCTATTTTATTAACCAGAAGCTCTAATTTTTCTTCTGTGCAGTTAGTTTCATCCATTCTTATAGTTAAACAATAGTCATCTAGATCCGATCTATATATAATTCTACCAGGGAAATTATTAGGGAGGTGTTTTTAGAGGGGTTTGTCCAAGGTGGGTCCTTTATAATAGATATAGCCTGAAAAAATGTACCAAAGGTTAAATTCATAGTGGAAGACCACCAGTGTGTGGTCAACAAAACATTAACTTCATCATCATAGCTGATAATCAGAATATCATTGTCTAGTAAATGAGAAAGATTAGCAGGTACCCAAGTTAAATTTTTCATATCTAATAAGGGAAGGGACCTGGGGAGACAGATAATTGTTTCCACTAGGAAACCATAAGGAGTATAATCATATTAAAACATTTTATATACATTCAATCAATAACAATTAGGTAATATAAGAAAAAGGTTTGAGCAGCATCTATTTGTGAGCATAAGGGATTGTTAATGTCTTGGGATAGCTGTCTACCTTCTCTGTAGTGGATGGCTTCTCATCCTTGAGATTAAGGCAAGTGTCAGAAACAGTGGCAGGTGTCTATTTATCATTAGGTACCTGACAAGGTAAGGTCCCTTTAACTCTGTTGGAGAGAGTCTTTAATTAATGTATTTCCCAATGAACAAAATCTCTGGGTTGTATGTTTTGGTCTTTGAGTCTTTGTCTCTTGGGAGTACTATGAAATGAATGTTACTAATTTATTAGTTCCTAGAATGCAGAATATCTGCTTTTTGGTATTTCTTATATTTGGGAAACAAACGATTTAAAAATCAGCAATATATTAAACAGTCATAAGAGTAATAATCATTCTCAGTTTTTTGGTCCCATAAACATTTTTATACTGATTATTTGCCAGTATTTTTATAAATTCAGTTATTCCTTAAAGTTCAAAAAATCTTCATCCAGTTCAAAGATATGACCTGCTTAGAAACCTGCAATTTAGAGTAAGTCATAGTCCTTTGCATGGATTTTTCTAAAGATGTAATATACCTGCAAATGCATCAGAGTAAAGCAATGACTATCCATGAATGACAAAACTTAAAGTGGCATGGTTATAGATTTGATGATAATGCAATTGATAAAAACAATTTTGTTTTTCTATAAGATATTACATTCCAATGCAATAATTTCTTAGTAAATAATAATGACTGTAAAATGACATCCATAATATGAGAGGGCTATGCTGATTGGCCCAGATATGCTAATTAGTCACAGCCAGTATGCAAATTGACCATCACTTCAACACAATAAGGGAAGGATATGCTAATTAGCCCTGATATGCTAATTAGTCATTACCAGTATGCAAATTGACCATCATTCCAACACACAAGATGGCCACCTCCATGTGGCCACTGGCCACCACAAGATGTTCGGCAGGAGAGGGCTCTTGGGGAGGAACAAGCCTGCAGGGGAGGGCAGTTGGGGGCAACCATGACTGCAGGGGAGGGGAGTTAGGGGTGACTGGGCTGGCAAGGGAGGGAAGTTGGGGGTGACCGGGCCTACAAGGGAGGGCAGTTGGGGGCAATTGGGCCTGCAGGGGAGCAGTTAGACATTTATTAAGCTGGAAGGTGAGTGGTTAGGGGGTGATCAGGCTGGCAGGCAGTAGCGGTTAGGGGCAATCAGGCTGGCAGGCAGGTGAGTGGTTGGGAGCCAGCGGTCCCAGATTGTGAGAGGAATGTCTGACTGCCCATTTAGGTCCTTAATATAAAATCTGTATATATTTAGATTCAATACATAATTTCAGCATATAAAGAACAAATACTATGTAAGATTTTAAAACATTGCATATGGCTTAGTAGAAGTGTGCACTGAGCATTGGAAATAATTCATAAACTCCCAATATGTTGAACACAAATATCCAGAGTATCACTGGCAGATGCCCTCATAGGGAACCATCACTTTTGGCTTGCCTGGTGTCCCTGACTGTACACCTGCTATCCCTGAGAGTTTACTGTTTGAACTTGGCTCTGAATCTTTGCAAGTTCCTTTCTGGAACAGACTGAAATTTCTAGAACATCCATTTTAACAAAATATGTGTATACAAATAGAACATAACTATTATTAATTTCTTTATTATTTATTGTCTAAAGTTTTACATATGTCTCCTTTTTCCCCACTTGATCCCTCCCCCCCACAGCCAGTCCCACCATGGGCGAGCCCCACAACCCCAGTGTCTGTGTCCATTGGTTATGCTAATGTGCATGCATATAAGTCCTTTGGTTGCTCTCTACCCCCCCTCCTCTATCATTTGTCTCTGGATCTATTCTTGTTCACCAAATTATGTTGATCATTATATTCCACAAATGAGTGAGATCATGTGATATTTATCTCTCCGACTGGCTTATTTCACTTAGTATAATGCTCTCCAGTTCCATCCATGCTGTTGCAAATGGTAAAAGTTCCTTCTTTTATACAGCAGCATATTATTCCATTGTGTAGATGTACCATAGTTTTCTAATCCACTCATCTGCTGATGGGCACTTAGGCTGTTTCCAAATCTTAGCTATTGTAAATTGTGCTGCTACGAACATAGGGGTGCATATATCCTTTCAGATTGGTGTTTCTGGTTTCTTGGGATATAGTACTAGAAGTGAGATCACTGGGTCAAATGGGAGTTCCATTTTTAAATTTTCAAGGAAACTCCATACCATCTTCCATAGTGGCTGCACCAGTCTGCATTCCCACCAGCAGTGCACGAGGGTTCCTTTTTCTCCACATCCTCTCCAGCACTTGTCCTTTGTTGATTTTTTTGATGATAGCCATTCTGACAGGAGTGAGATGGTATCTCATTGTTGTTTTGATTTCCATCTCTCAGATGGTTAGTGACTTTTAACATGTTTTCATATGTCTCTCGGCCTTCCGTATGTCCTCTTTCAAAAAGTGTTTATTTAGATCCTTTACCCATTTTTTGATTAGGTAATTTATCTTCCTTTGTTAAGTTGTATGAGTTCCCTGTAAATTTTGGAGATTAAACCCTTATCAGAAATATCATTGGCAAATATGTTCTCCCATGCAGTGGGGCTTTCTTATTGATTTATTGGTGGTTTCTTTTGTTGTGCAGAAGCTTTTTATTTTGATGTAGCCCCATTTGTTTATTTTCTGCTTAGTCTCCATTGCCCTAGGATCTGTCTCTGTAAAGATATTGCTATGACATAAGTCTGCTATTTTTCTGCCTATGTAGTCTTGTAGGATTTTTATGGTTTCCCGTCTTACATGTAAGTCCTTTAGCCATTTTGAGTTTGTTTTTGTGTATGGTGTAAGTTGGTGATCTAGTTTCATTTTTTTGCATGTATCTGACCAAATTTCCCAGCATCATATAGTGAAGAAACTGTCTTGACTCCATTGTATGCTCTTGCATCCTTTGTCAAATAAATTGAGCATAATGACTTGAATCAATTTCTGGGTTCTCTGTTCTCTTCCATTGGTCTATATGTCTGTTCTTGTGTCAGTACCAGGCAGTTTTGAGAACTATGGCGTGGTAATATAGCTTGATATCTGGTATTGAGATCCTTCCAACACTGTTCTTCATTCTCAGGATTGCTGTGGCTATTTGATGTCTTTTTTATTATAGATGAATTTTTGGAGGGTTTGTTCTAGATCTTTGAAGTATGCCGTTAGTATTCTAATGGGGAATGCATTGAATCTGTAGATTGCTTTGGGCAGTATGGACATTTTAATGATGTTGATTCTTCCAATCCATGAACATGGTATGTTCTTCCATCTGTTTATGTCTTCCTATCTCTCTTTTTTCAATGTTCTGTAGTTTTCCAAGTTCAGGTCTTGCATGTCCTTAGTTAAGTTCATTCCTAGGTACCTTAGTTTTTTTTGGTGCAATGGTAAATGGGATTTTTTGTTTCTTTCTTTCTTTCTTTCTCTTTCTGTGAGTTCATTATTGGTGTATAAAAAGGCCATAGATTTCTGGATGTTAATTTTGTATCCTGCTACTTTGCTGAATTCGTTTATTAAGTCTAGTAGTTTATTGATGGAGTCTTTGGGGCTTTCTATGTAGAGTATCATGTCATCTGCGAATAAAGACAGTTTTACTTCTTCTTTTCCAATTTGGATGCCTTTTATTTCTTCTTGTCTGATCGCTATGGCTAGCATTTCCAGTACTATATCAAACAGGAGTGGTGAAAGTGTGCATCCCTGTCTTGTTCCTGTTCTTATGGGGAAAGAATTTAGTTTTTTCCCCATTGACTGTGATGTTGGCTTTAGGTTTGTCATTAAGGCTTTTATTATGTTGAGGTATGATCCCTCTATTCCCACTTTGCTGAGAGTTTTTATCAAAAAGGAATGTTGGATTTTGTGAAATATTTTTTCTGCATTGATTCATATGATTATGTGATTTATGACTCTCACTTTGTTTGTGTGATGTATCGCAATTATTGATTTGTGGATATTGTACCATTCTAGCATCCCCGGAATAAATCCCACTTGGTCATGGTGTATTATATTTATAATGAAATGTTGAATCAGATTTGCTCGAATTTTGTTCAGGATTTTAGCATCTATGTTTATCAAGGATATTCGACTGTAAGTCAATCTTGTTTAGCCTTTCAAAGAACCAGCTCATGGTTTTATTGATTTCTGTATTTTTTTTATCTCTATGTAGTTTATGTAATTAGGATAATGCTGGCTTCATAGAAAGACCTTGGGAGTGTGTCTTCCTCTTGAATTTTTTGGAATAGTCTGAGGAGGATCAGTTTAATTCTTCTTTGAATGCTCAGTAGAACTCCCTTGTAAAGCCTTCTGGACCAGGATGTGTTTTTGCTGGAAGATTTTTGAATACTGCTTCAATTTCGTTGGTAGTTATTGGCCTGTTCAGGTTATTTTATTCTTCTTGATTGAGTTTTGGAGGCTTGTACTTTTCTAAGAATATGTGCAGTTCATGTAGGTCAGTGATGGCGAACAGGTTGTAGGGTTAGATAATTTATTACCATTTTTTCCTTATGTTTTGAGGTAGTCCTGTAGAGCTATGAACTTCCCTCTCAAGACTGATTTCATTGTGTCCCATAGAGTTTGGATTGTTGTGTTTTCATTGTCATTTGTTTCCAGGATCTTTTTTATTTATACTTTTAAGTCTTTGGTAACTCAATCACTGTTTAATTGCATGTTATTTAGTCTCCAAGTGTTTTATTTTTTTCATTGTTTTTATTGTAGTAGATTTATAATTTTATGCCACTGTGAACTAAGAAGATGCTGGATATTATTTCTATCTTATTGAATTTGGAGAGACTTTGTCCCAATATGTGGTCTATCTTTTAAAATGTCTGGTGTCCATTTGAGAAGAAAGAATATTCTATAACTTTAGGGTGAAATATTTTGAAGATGTCAATTAAGTCCATCTGATCTAGTGAGTCATTTAAGATTGGAGTTTTTCTGCTGATTTTTTATTTAGAGGATTTATCCAATGGTGTCAACAGAGTATTAAAGTCCACTACCATGACTGTGCTGCTGTCAATCTATCCCTTCATATCTTCCAGAAGTATTTTTATGTATTTGGGTGCTCCTGTATTTGGTGCATATATGTTTACCAGAGTTATATCTTCTTGTTGAATTGCTCCCTTTAGTATTATGAAGTGTCCTTCCTATCACTTGTTATGGCCTTCACATTGAGGTCGGATTTGTCAGATATAGGTATTGCTACCCCAGCTTTTTTTCATTTCCATTCACCTGAAAAAATTTTTTTTTCATCCCTTCACTATCAGTCTGGGTGAGTCCTTTGTTCTGAGGTGGGTAGCTTGTAGACAGGAGATTTTTGGGTCAAGTTTTCTTATACATACAACTACCACTTGTTTTTTGATTGGAGCATTTCATGTATTTGCATTTAAGGTTATTATTGGTACTTGTTTGTTGATTTTTATTCGTTATTATTGACAGGTACTTGTTTGTTGCCATTTTTATTCTTTATGCCTGTGTTCCTTCTTCCCTTCCTATTTCTTCTTTTTACAGCAGTCCCTTTAGCATTTCTTGCATTGCTGGTTTGGTGATAATATACTCCCTTAGCCCTTTTTTGTCTGTGTATCTCCTGATTTCACCTTCAATTTTTTAAAGATAACCTTGCTGGGTATAGTATTATTGGATTCAGTCCTTTGATGTGTATCACTTTGTATATTTCATTCCATTCCCTCTGGCCTGATGTTTTTCTGTTGAGAAATCAGTTGATAGTCTAATGGGAGATCCCTTGTAGGTAACTCTCTGTCTCTCTCTGGCAGCCTTTAAGATTCTTATTTTGTTGTAGTTTGCCAATTTGATGTGTCTTGGTGACAGTCTTTTTAGGTTCATCTTGTTTGGGACTCTGTGAGCTTCATGGACTTGTGTGAGTTTTTTCTTCCCAATATCATGGAAGTTTTCTGTCATTATTTCTTCAAACAGATTTTCTATTCCTTGCTCATTTTCCTCTCCTTCCAAGACCCCTATTTTGTGGATATTATTTTGTTTCTTGTTGTCCCAAAGCTCGCTTAGGCCCTCCTCCTTTTTATTAAGTTATTTTTTTCCAGTTGCTGCTCTGCATGGGTATTTTTTCCTACGTTGTCTCCTAGCTCACTGATGTGGTCCTAAGCTTCTCATCTACTGTTTATGCTTTCTATTGTGTTCTTTATTGCAACTGTCATTCTTTATTTCTTCTTTGTTCGTCTTCATTTCCTCTTGATTCTCACACATGTTGAATTTGTCTTCCATCCTTTTCAGCATCCTTATGACCATTGCCCTGAATTCTTTCTCTGACAAATTGCCTGCCTCCAATTTTTTTTTACTTTCTTTTCTGGCAATTCCTCCTTTTTTTCATATGAAGGCTGTTTCTTTATCTCCCCATTGTCAATCCTCTCAGTGTGTCTGGTTATGTCACTCACTCTCTACCATGTTGACCAAAAGGTACAAAATATAACTCGACAAAACACAACACAGAAGGAACAAAACAAGAGTGTATTCATGACACAGATAACCCCAAATAAAAGTGACCATGAGAAAATAATATTAGGGTAGAGAAAAGAGCAAAAACTGATATTGAGAAAAGGAATAAAAGGTAAGAAAGATAAGAAAAATAAGGAAAAAACTGGGGTAAATATGAGTATATGGTAGGAAAACTCCACAATGCCAACAACTAAAACAAAAAATGGAAACAACAAACACCCAGAATAAAAGGAGGGGAGGTGAGTCTGAAGAGACAGAGCTTATTTCCAGATGGTAACCTACAGGAATTGAATGAATGTGAAAATGGCTTTGGTTCAACATAGAGGAGGTACAAATGGAATGACTGTTTTAAAAAAAAGTAAAAAGCAGAGAAACCAAGATGGCGGCATAGGTAAACACCGGAGTTTGCTGCCTCGAACAACCACTTCAAAAATACAGCTAAAAGACTGAACAGGCATCATCCAGAACCACAGGAAGGCTGGATGAGTGCAAGTTCTACAACTAGGAGGAAAGAGAAAAACATACCAAGAGCCAGAGGAGGCGCAGTGCTGAAGTAAAATACTAAGGTGCGGAGTGCATGTGGAGCGAGCTGGCGGCTGAGGGTGCGGTTGTCGTTTTCAATCAGGAGGGAATCTCAGGCTCTGAGCTCCAGCTCCGGGTGAGTCTCTAGGGACCCAGACTCATACGGGAGAAGCGGGACTGTCTGGCATCGCTCAGAACCCTAGGGCAGCTTTCTCTCCATGGGGCTTGCAGTGATTACTGGGACACTGAGAAGCAGAGCCTCTGAGGGCAAGACTGAGAGCAGCCATAATTGCTAACCCCGCCCTGTTGATCCCATGTTACCCGCCCTGCCCAAGCCCTGCAGGGAGACTTTTGCTGAATAGCCTCAGGCAAAGGCTAGATTAGCACCTCCCTAGAGATCCAGGAGCCATGAA
>NW_006282666.1:165360-168753 GCF_000327345.1 Myotis davidii | reverse complement strand
CCAAGGTCAAATACAAATGAAAAAGATATGTATAGCTTCCTACAGGTAAGTTCCGTCTATTGTAGATGATCAGTTCCTAAGGTTTACAAACTATCTAATCTAATAAAAGAGAAACATGCAAATTGACCACACCTCTGCTACACCCCAAGCCATGCCCACAAGCCAATCAGAGCAATTATATGCAAATTAACCCAATCAAGATGTCAGCTGGCAACCACAGGAGCTGGAGCAAGCAAGAGGGTTGGTTACCCTGGTGATAGAGGAAGCCAAGCTTCCCGCCTTTCCTGGCCGGCTGTTGCCTCTGCTCAAGGCAACAAAGTTTCAATTATAGAAGATAAATAAATCCCAGATACCTGTTTCCAGCCAGCCTCCAATGGGAGTATGGGTGGCTTGGGGCCATGGCCAGCCTGCAAACAGCCATCAGCCACTTACCCAAACTGGCCACATGCTCATGGGGTGGGGGTCTCTGCTGGGGGGCTTGGCCAGCCTGCAAAGAACCATCAGCCCCTCACCCAGACTGGCCAGGCACCCCAGCAGGGACACCACCCTGAAGTGGGTGTGGTCAGCCTGAAAACGGCAATCAGCCCGTCACCCAGGCCAGCTAGGCATCCCAACGGGACCCCCACCCTGATCCGGTACACCCTTCAGGGAAAACCAGTCAGCCCCTACCCATGCAGCAGGCCTCTATCCTATATAATAAAAGGGTAATATGCAAATTGACCAGAACCACAGAATGACTGGGAATGACTGGTCACTATGACACACACTGACCATGAGGGGGCAGATGCTCAATGAAGGAACTGCCTCCTGGTGGTCAGTGTGCTCCCACAGGGGAAGCTCTGCTCAGCCACAAGCCAGGCTGACAGCTGCCAATAAAGCAGTGATGGTGGGAGCCTCTCCCACCTCATCAGCAGTGCTAAGGATGTCTGACTGCAGCTTAGACCTGCTCCCCGCTGGCAAGTGGATATCCCCTGAGGGCTTCCGGGCTGCCAGAAGTATGTCTGACTGTCAGCTTAGGCCCAATCCCCCCGGGAGCAGGCCTAAGCCAGCAGGTAGTCATCCCCCAAGGGGTCACAGACTGCGAGAGGGCACAGCCCAGGCTGAGTGACACCCCTAGTGCACAAATTTTTGTGCACTGGGCCTCTAGTATATACATAATAATAATCAACATTAAAAAAATGTCCCCTTTCTTTAATCTATCTATCTATATTCATCTATTTTTGGAAAATGAGAATAGAGTAGGGAGCAGATAGGCCTGAGTTTGGTGAATGGAACTAATTAAGCTATTAGTAGAAGAAGAGAACAAGCAAGGAGAGGAACAAAACAAGGATAAAATAAAAAACAAAAACAAAAGCATACTAGCAAACAATCAATCAAACAACAACAACAAAATTGTCTAGTGAAGAAATAAAAAAGAGAAGGGTGCATGGACCTGGAGCAGGGGAGAGGGAATTAGATATATGAGTAAGCCAACAGAGACTACTATAATAGTAATGCATCAATAGTGCAGATAAAGAAGATCAATTTTTAAAATGGAATAAAAAAAAAAGGATAGAGAAAAACTAAAGCCGGAACAGAAGAGTAATGGGATGAGAAAGGGGAAAATGGGGAAGAAAGGGTTGGCATCAAGGGAAAAAAATAAGATAGAGTAAAATAATGATAAAAACAATAATAATAACAAAATAAAAATAAAAGTGGAATGTAGAACGCCAATCCCCCCCAAAAATGTATGTACAGTAGGTCCATGGATTACATTGGAGATCCATTCCTACAGCATGATGTTATGCGATTTTCACTATAAATTGGAACCCACCTACATAAGCACCTATGTCACTCACATGGAGCATAGACACAACAGTAGTGAAGTGAAATAGTAAAAAAAATTAAAAGAAAGATAACAATTCCTCAAATTTACTTCTGGTAAATAAATAATAATAATAAAACCCATAAAGCACATATGTACATACGTTGAAATGATGGAACTTCTTTTTTTTATAAATACTGTAAATGGGAGATGGCGATATAACCATAAAATGACATACATCGAGTCCGACGTAAGGCGAGGATTGCTTGTATATAAATGTCTAAGCCAGGGGTCCTCAAACTTTTTAAACAGGGGGCCAGTTCACTGTCCCTCAGACTGTTGGAGGGCCAGACTATAGTTTAAAAAAAAACAAACTATGAACAAATTCCTATGCACACTGCACATATCTTATTTTGAAGTAAAAAAACAAAACGGGAACAAATACAATATTTGTATTTGCATGTGGCCTGCGGGCTGTAGTTTGAGGACACCTGGTGGAAGCTACCCACCAGGGGGCTGACTGGTCAAGGGGCTAGTAGCTATGATGCGTACCAACCACCAGGGGGCAGATGTTTAATGCAGGAACTGCTGCATGACAGCAACTTTGCAGAGTGCCCTGTCGAACTCCAGGACCCCTTGGGGGATGTCGGACTGCCAGCCTGAGCCTGATCCCTGCAGGCCATACCGATGGACCCCACCAGGCTTCTAGTAATAATAATAATCCTACCTAATAATAGACAAACATTGTAATTGACCTTACCTTCGCTATGCCTCCCATTGGCTAATCAGTGCAATATGCAAATTAGCCACCAAGAAAGATGTCGGCTAATATGCATACTGCAGGCAGGGAAGGACAGTGCAAGCTGCCAGGGCGAGCCGCTATCCAGGCCCCTGTGTGTGACCCCAAAAGCCGCCTGCCTGCCACCCATGATTGGATTCTATCCTGGGCCGCAGGCTGGCACCAGAAGCCCCAGAAGCCACCTGATATGGTAGTAACTCTATCAGTAAGCACTCTAAAAGTCACTGGCATAAATGCACCAATTAAAAGACAGATTATGAGGGTGAATCAAAAACAAAACCCACTTTAAATATAAAGACACATATAGATTAAAAGTAAATGAATTAAGCTGCAGCCTGTTTTTCTCAGTGGATACAGCATTAGCCCTTGGACTGAAAGGTCCCAGATTAGATTCCAGTCAAGGGCATGTACCTCAGTTGCTGGCTTGACCCCCCAGTCCCTATCAGAGCATGTGCAAGAGGCAACCAATCAATGTGTCTCTCCCTTTCCCTTCACTCTCTCTAAAATTCAATGGAAAAATATCCTTGGGTGAAGATTAACAAAAACAAAGTAAATGGATTAAGTAACATTAAAGAGATTATAAGAAAAATATATTCCAAATTCCGTTAGTTGTATAATGGTTATGTTTAAATTATTAACGCCTAAGAAATTGGGTGAAGGACACATATGATATGCTGTAGTATTTTATAGTTTTTTTACATGTATGAGATTATTTCAAATTAAAATATTAAAACAATAAAAAGTTAATAAAATATTAATTAAAATGTATCTGCATTACATGAACAAATCT
>NW_006282666.1:164467-165191 GCF_000327345.1 Myotis davidii | reverse complement strand
TCTACGCTAATAAAATAGAAAGATGCAAATTGATTGTACCTTCACAACGCCCACCAGCCAATCAGGAGTGAGTATACAAATTAACCCAATAAAGATGGCGGGTTAATTTGCATACACAGGCGCTGAGCGGCCTGAGGGTGGGGCTGGATGCTTGCACCAATGCAAGCGTTCTGCACTGCCCCAGCCACTCCAGGCCTCTGGGCAGTGTGGGAAGGCGGAAGGGCGGTTCCAGGCCAGAGCGAAGGCAGTGCCAACAGCCAGGGGAAGGAAGGCACATTCTTGAACAAATCTTTGTGCATCAGGCCTCTAGTATCCTATCTAATAAAAGAGAAGCATGGTAATTAACATACCTCCTCTACCCTTCCCATTGACTAATCAGGGCCAAATGCAAATTAACTGCCAGCCAAGATGGCGGCCAGCAGCCAGGCAGCTTGATGTGAACATGAGGCTTGCTTGCTTCAGTGACGGAGGACTCCAACGTTCCCTGCCTGCCTTGCTGGCCTCTGAGCTTGCAGTTTGAAACATTGTTACAAACATAGAAGCTAAACAAACACCCAGAAATCTGCTTTCAACTAGCCGGGATCTCAGAGCTGGAGTTGATACAGTGTTTCGATTATAGAACACAAACAAACCAGATACCTGCTTTCAGCAGCAGAGGCCTCAGAGCTGGAGCCAGAGCTAAAGCTGGCCCAGAATTAAAAAAAAAAAAAGAAAAAGAACAAGG
>NW_006282666.1:159026-162534 GCF_000327345.1 Myotis davidii | reverse complement strand
CTCCTGAGGGCTCCCTGGCTGCCAGAAGGATTTCTGACTGCAAGCTTAGGCCTGATCCCCCCTGGGAGTGGATCTAAGTCGACAGGTGGACATCCCCCAAGGGGTCCTGGACTGTGAATGGGTGCAGGCTGGGCCAAGGGAACCCCCCACCCCCCGAGTGCACAAATTTTTGTGCACTGGGCCTCTAGTAATAATAATAAATAATAAAAAGTAAAGAAAAAATTCAGTTTATTAATTAAAAGATAAAAAATTGCAGTTCATTCGCTTCTGCTGAATTTTAATGTACCATGGGTGCTGGTCTAAGACCCTTCTCCACTGTTCTGTGTCCACCTCTCAGCTTCCTGCTAGATAGTCAGCACTGTGTTGAAGTCCCAGTGTTCCACCACTCCTCTCTGTCAGACACCAATGTCTTGGTTTCAGGCAGGTGGGACCAATCTGCCTGCTTTGTTTTTCTGCCTGGTTTCAGTCGTATTTACACAAGTGTCTACTTCTGTGGTGGACTCCAGATGGCAGTGTTTCTGTATTAATTTCTAGGTCCAAATGGCCCATCAACCCAGTCCCCAAGGGCTCTCTGGGGGTATATAGAATCTTTGTTTCCCTGCCGTGCTCAAGGCTGGGTGTGGCTGCACTGTTAGGAGGAGCCTAGTCTTAAGGAGAACAATTTCTGTTCAGGGTTGGAGGGATAGGACTGTCCCAGAGCTGGCTTCTGATTGCCTCTCCCTATTTTGCTCCCCAGCTTCCAAAAAACCACCTGTCCCTGCACCACACCCTCGGTGAGTATTTGTAATTGAAAGATACTGTGTTTAGCAGGTAAAAGCAAGAAAATGATAAAGAAAGTGCAACGGCACCGCTGTGTGTCTCTTTCCCCCAGGCACTGCATGGCTGGTGCAGAACTTCAGGCTGCCTTTCTGGGATCAGCTTCCCATGGATATGGGCTTAGATCTAGAGTCCCCCACTGCCAGCAGTCCTGTGATCCCCCTCCCACATTCGAGCACTACATGTGTCCCCAAAGTATGCGAACTTGGTGCAGCACAGTATCCCTCTGATACTCTAGTCCCAGCTGCTTGTGTTTCTCCCTCCAGGCTAGATCCCAAATCCCACCTCTCTCCAGGCAACCTCTGACATTTCCACCCACAGATTGCCTCACCAGCTGTGTTTAATTCACCAATTCTGGGTTGATGTTATTCAACTCAGCTGTTTCTTTTATCTGCTATGTGAGAAGGCACAGGACCCATCTTCCTATTCAGCTGCCATTTTGTTTCTCCCTGGACCAACATTTTAGGAACCTGCAGCATGGGAGACTGGTGTCTCCATGTTCATGGGTTCGCAGCCAAGGCAGCTGATCCCTGGCCAGTGTGGCTGTAGTGTCCCAGATGGTGTCTGAGGTTTCCCCAGGTCAAGGTGAGGCTTGTTTCCCAGTCACAGCCACTCTCCCCTTCAAGATGGTGTGGTTTCTGCAGCAGAGATGGCCTACTTTAGGTCTCTTGAATTTGTAAGACCATCACGCAGGTCTTCCCTGAGTTATTCAGATTAGCATCTGGTCTGTTTTTGTCCACATTTGCATAACCCATGAACACAGAAAATAGTGTAGTGAAGGCCTGGGAGGGGCAAGTGTAGGTTGGAAGGGGTCAGTGGGAATAAAAAAGAGCTAGACAGCTCTTGTAGCGACATGTTTCCAGATACATCTCCTAGGGCAAAGGAAACTAAGTAGAAAATAAACACATGGAACTACATCAAAATAAAAAACTTCTGTACAGAAAAAATAAAAATAACAAAACAAAAAGGGGGCCCATTGTATGGGACAATATACTTGCAATGATACATTTGATAAAGGTTTAATATCCAAAATATATAAGGAACTCCTACAACTTAACAAAAGGAAGAGAAACAATCCAATTAAAAAATGGGCAAAGGACCTAGATAGACACTTCTCCAAAGTGGAGATAGGTGAGAATGTGGAGAAAAGGGAACCCTAGCACACTGCTGGTGGGAATGCAGGCTAGTGCAGCCATTATGGAAAACAGTATGGAGTTTCCTCAAAAAATTACATATGGGACATTTAATATTTTCAACAACAAATACAAATTTAAAAAAAAAATGTATAAAATGTGAGGTACTTAAAAGATAAAAAAAAAATACTTCCCAAGTACTTTTAGAAAAGCAGAGATAAGTAACCTAAATACTTTTGGGGAAAGACACTGTTTAATTCCAAGATAATAATATAGTATACTAGAACTAAATGTTACTTACCATTTCCAGAAAGAATTAATTTTTAACTGCAAGACTATAATTTCTTTAAAAAACAGTAAAGGAAGACTATATCTAACCTTATATATGTGTTGATTCTCTTGATATCTTTTTTCCCCAAATGTTTGATCTCTCATCACATTTATGTTGCTTTCAAGACCACCCTCTGTGTTTAATTGAAACCTTTTAGTTACTAGAGGAATATAGTAATATATTTTTTCAAGATGTGTAAAATCAATACAAATCTTTATAATCATGTAGACCCCTTCATTTATTTTGTATTAAGCCATTTACAGTATTATCCCATAATATAAACTACATCTTTATAAACATTCACAACTATTTCATAATTTCCTCACGCAGCTATAGAGATCATGGTTGAGAGCTTCCCAAAAAAGTGGACTTACACATTGAAATAATAGCATTGAGTGCTGTCCAAATATATGGTTAATTCATGGATACTTTCTGCTCTTTTTTTCCCTGTTATTTCTTGAGTGTTTTTTGTTTTGTTTTGTTTTTTAACCCTTTGAGTGCCAACCAATATCCTAGGAACTATGCTAAAATTGCCAAGGCAATTTTGCTGATTTTACAGCAGTTTAGGAAAAAAATTATGAATCGCAAGTAAATGAAGTTACATATTCAAAAACTTAAGGAAATCTTTACATTTGTTTTCAACTTTGACATATATTGTTTGTTGATTGTATTATAAAATACTAGTAGAGAAAAATTTGAACAAAACATATAATCCTATCTAATAATAGACAAACATAGAAATTGACCATACCTTTGCTACGCCTCCCATTGGCTAATCAGTGTGATATGCAAATTAACCACAAACAAATATGGCAGTTAATTTGCATATGTAAGCTCCAAGCTGTGGAGTAAAGCCTGACAGTCCAGGCCCAGTGGAGCAGCGAGGCCTGATGTTTCTGGGGCTGGCTCCAGCCAGAACTCAGCCAGAGCGAAGGCCTGGGCCCCAGGTGCCAGAGGCAAACCGGTGCCAGCAGCCAAGGGAAAGGAAGGCCTAGTGCATGAATCTCTTTGTGCAACAGGCCTCTAGTGTTAAAATGAAGCCCTCCCAGCACTTTTGGTGAAAGACAGGAGAAGTGCAATCACGCTCCCCGGCACTCTAGGGGTTAAATCTGGTCATTTCATATATATTTTTATCTACACTAATAAAAGAGAAACATGGTAATTGGCGTACGACTCCTACCCTTTTCATTGGCTAATCAGCGAGATATGCAAATTAACGTCAGCCAAG
>NW_006282666.1:156816-158124 GCF_000327345.1 Myotis davidii | reverse complement strand
CACCCGGGAGCAAGCCTAAGCCATCAGGTCATTATCTCCCAAGGGGTCCCAGACTGTGAGAGGGCACAGGCCGGGCTGAGGGATCCCCCCTTCCCCCGAGTGCACAAATTTTTGTGCACCGGGCCTCTAGTCTATATATATATAAAGCTAATATGCAAAGTGTCCCATCAGGAGTTCAACCAGAAGACAAGAAGTTTGATCATTCGCAATGATGTGTGCTGACCACCAGGTGGCAGTGAGTAGTGACGTAAGGCCCTGGTCAGCAGCTAGCAGCCAGTAAGGAAGGCCCCGGCCAGCAGCCAGAAGGCCCCAGTTGGCCCTGATTGCACTCCAGGCCTAGGGACCCTACTTGTACACCCATTTTGTTCACTGGGCCTCTTGTTTAAAATAAATGATAATAATAGTATAAAATAATAAGGTAGACATTTTTACATTATCTAAACAACACTTGTCCCTCCCTTTGATTTTGCCTAGTACAAATTGTTATTCCCATAGAGTAGCCATCAACAATTTAAACCTTACCACAGCCCAGGAAAATGAGAAGCCAGTAATGACATTGTTACTGATGAGACTATTAAGGCTCAGAGATTTAATTGTATATTTGTGGTTATAGAACTGATTAGTTCCAAAGTGGAAACAAAAACCCTTAATGTTTTCACATCTAGCACATTCTTTTATGTTATTTTTTATCTTGATTATTTAATACCAGGAATTATGACAGACATTAGAATACATATTCTCCCATTCAAATCTCCCCATTTTTTGTTTTTCCTTAAATGAATATCAGGAATCTATATATCTACACTAATAAAAGAGAAAGATGCAAATTGAAAGTACCTTCACAATGACCACAAGTAAATCAGGAGTGAGTATGCAAATTAACATCATCGCCTCCTTGCAGACTGACAGCAGGGAGGAGGCAGCTCCCAGCACTGCATGGCCTGCTTGGCCATTGCCGCAGCAACCCAAGAGCAGGCAAACAAGGCTTGCAGGCAGCTCCCAGAACAGCCTGTTTGGCTGTCACCTTGGCAACCAGGAAGCAGGATAGCCTGGCCCACAGGCAGCTCCCAGCATGACCTGCTTGGCCATTGCCATGGCAATCCTGGAGCAGGTATATGCCGCCTGCAGGCAGACCCCCACCATGGCCTGCTGGCAGTCACTGCGGTATGGAGCAGGCAGGCCCCACAGAGAGCAGAGAACCACGGGAAGTGGGCCAAAGCTGTTAGTAGGACATCCCCTGAGGGCTCCTGGATTGGAGAGGGTGCAGGGCAGGCTAAGGGACACAAACACACCCACACACCAACACAC
>NW_006282666.1:154922-156630 GCF_000327345.1 Myotis davidii | reverse complement strand
GAAGTGCTTTGTGGAGAAGTATTCTGAAAAGAATGTTTCTCTTAATTGCAAGGTTTGAGAGAAAATTTTCTCATTACAGCTAAAAAATTTTAGAGGAATATTACAAAACAATAGAAAACAATAGGAGATATATATATATATATGGCTAATATGCTAAGCATCCATCGGACTGTCCAACTGGTTGGTATGATGTGCACTGACCACCAGGGGACAGACACTTAACACAGCAGCTGCTGTGATCTTCACTGGCCATTTGCAAAGAAATGGCACCACAGACCTGATGCAGACAAAGCAACACTTGGCATCCCCCAATTGGGACACAGGCTCCACCACCATCCCGGAGTGACAGTCCACCAAGTTACAGCCAATGCTACCAAGACCCCATGGAGCAAAATGTGGCCTACAGCCAAGCTCAGAAACAGTTTCTGTGGATGCTGAGTAATGTTGTCATGTAGCAACACCCGGCCTTCTCTCTCTAGCAACCAGCCTCCTTGCAGTTCCTTCAGCCCAGGAACACAACTTGATTCATATCTATGAAGCATTTTCCCATGCCTCATCTCATTTGATCCTCACAGAAGTCCTGGAGTAGGTAGATAGGAGACTCAGTAGAATCCTATTTTTCTTTTCACTAGCCAGAAAATGGAGATTTAGAAAGTTTAGAAACTGGACCCAACTGAAAAGAAGTATGAAATGGTGGACCTTGAAAATGACTTCAGGTTTTCTCACTGAGCAGAATATAGTCAAACACCGCTGCAGTTAAATATATTACCCTTTGTTCTCCCTGCATGATCTACAATAATAATCTGTTTTTGAGGGAGGTGCAGATTGGAGGTTTTTGTGGGCAGGAAGTAAAACTGATCTGATTTAGGAGGCTATTGGCACTGTATTGTAGATATCGTACCTAATAATAGACAAACATGCAAGTTGATCATACCTTCGCTACGCTAACCAGTCAATCAGGAGAGTATGCAAATTAACCTAACAAAGATGGCGGTTAATTTACATACATAGGCTCCAAATGGTGGAGAGAAGCCTGAAGTCCCCGGGGCCAGCAGAGCAGTGAAAGCCTCACGGCACTGAGGCCTGTGGAGCATCAAAAGCTTCATGGCCCTGGGGTTGGCAGAGCAGTGAAGCCTCATGGCTCCGGGGCCAGCTCTAGCTGGAGCACAGCCAGAGCGAAGGCCTAGTTGGCAGGTGTCGGAGGAAAACTGGTGCCAGCAGGCAGGGGAAAGGAAGGCCTATTGCAAGAATCTCTTCGTGCAACAGGCCACTAATATATATATATATACACACACACACATACATACATATATCTACACTAACAAAAGCGAAACATGCAAATTGGTGTCACTCCGCTACCCTTCACATTGGCTAATCAGGGTGATATGCAAATTAACTGCCAGCCAAGGTGGCGGCTGGCAGCCAGGCAGCTTGAAGCAAACATGAGGCTTGCTTGCTCCAGTGATGGAGGAAGCGAACATTCCCGGCCTGCCACTGCCAGCCTCTGAGCGTGCAGTTTGAAACATTGTTACAAATATAGAAGCTCCATTGGGGCAGGCTTGTGTGTACACACCTTAGCACTTTGCTAATTCTGTTCCCTTTCTGAGCAGTACAGCTCCTTGTAAGCTCAACCACACCCTCTCACTCCACAGGCAGCACTGTGTGCATGCCCTGTTGCTTAAATTATCCTAAGTCATAGCAGGGTCTG
>NW_006282666.1:151705-153973 GCF_000327345.1 Myotis davidii | reverse complement strand
TATCTCCTGAGGGGTCCCAGACTGTGAGAGGGCACAAGTGGGGCTGACGGACCCCCCCCTCTCCCCCCCGAGTGCACAATTTTTTGTGCACCGGGCCTCTAGTATATATATAATCACCAATGTAGAGTCAGTGAGGTTAAAGAGGAGATGACAGTACGGAAACTTATTTCAGTAGAATTAATCCATCTTTATGCTTTTCCATTACAGTGTTTGGACTAAGATCATTTAGACGTATCTTCGAATTGGAATATATTTTCAGGCTATAGGTACTTGTCTACACTCCCATTTCACAGCTTTCTCCCACTAAAAACCAATGCCTGCATATATAGGTATGGTGGCAAATTTTTTTCTTTATCTATTACTTAGTGTGTTTTTAAAATAAAAAAGTAATTTATTGGCTGATATAATTACAGAGTAGGAGGTGGACATGCTGGTTTCAGATGAGGTTTTGATTATGGCTCATACACTGTAAACAGGTCTTGGTTTCTTTTTATGTGTTGTGTTCTTTTAAATGCATTGGCATATTTTTAAGTTGGCTCTTCCCTTTTGGATCTAAGATGGCTGACTGTAGTCCCTAAAATTATAGAATCTCTTTTTGAGATCTAGGAGAAAAGAGAAACATTGCTCTCCCTTATAATTCAGATGAAAACTCTGGTGGTGAGTCTTTCCCTGATTATTAATACTTGACATGGGCCATGGGTTTTTCCCTGGACTAATCACTGTGGGAGACGGAATAACTCAACGACCAATAGACTACATAGTTATAACATTCAAGATGGTATTGTGAAGGCAACTAAAAAGTCTCTATAACAATCAATATCTATTTTATTGTGTTAAATATCATGCTTGAAAAGCAACACACAATTTGTATTACTTTCCATTTCAGGCTTAATGAGAATCAAGATACAGAAAATGTTTGGGTAGGATGGAAGTACACCAGCGGATCTTAAATTTGAAAACAACAACAACAATACATTTTTTTTTTTCTCCCTGCTGATGTTAGAGATTCAAAACAGTCACAGCACTTTAGGTTGATTAAAAGCAAAGCTGCCTTGTAAGATATAATAAATAAGGCAATGAGTAAAACTTGATTAGATCTTGGTTGGAAAAAAAATTTATCTGTGAAAGATAATTGATGGGTAACTGTGAAAATTTGAATATTCATTGGACAGCAAAATATTTAGGGAATTATAATTCATTTTCTTAGGTGTGGTAATGGCATTTGGTATTATTAGACAAAGCTCTTATTTTTTGCAAAGAATGGCTAGAGTATTTAGGTTGGCAGTGTGGTGTTGTCTGCAACTCTCAAATAGCTTAACAAGTTATGCACACATAGATAAAGATATTGAACATTTTAATAATTGTAGAATACAGACAGTGACTATAGGAGTGATGATTGTAATAACCTTGTAGTTCTGTATATCTGACACTCTGTCAAATGAAAAGTTGGGGAAAAAACAAATGTTTTGGGGGAAATCTGAAAAATACACACCAAACAAAGGCTAATGTGTTTCTATGTTTTTTCCCCTCCTATAGACTCAGGGATTAGTTCCACAGACGGTAGAAAAGTATAAATGTATTCTGATATTTGAACAATATAAATTATATTGCTTTTCTTTCTTACTTTAATTTATTTGTATTGAATTTATAGGGGTGACATTGGCTAATAACATGAAGTTTTAGGTATAAAATTATACAATACATCATCAGTATATTGTACTGAGTGTATATCACCCCAAGTTAAGACTCCTTCCATCACCATTTATCTCCTTCTTCTACCTCCCCTATCCCATTTGCTATCTGGCAATCACCATACTTTTGTCTGTATCCATGATTCTTTCTCTTTTTTTAATTGTTTTATTGCTTAAAGTATTAAAAAAGAGTATTACATATGTCTCCTTTTTTCCCCGCCCTTAACAATCCCCCAGCCTCCCGTACACCCCAATGTCTTATGTCCATTGGTTATGCTTATATTCATGCATACAAGTCCTTCAGGTGATCTCTTACCATCCCCCCTCCTACCCCCCAACCCTCCCTGGCCTTCCCGCTGTACTTTGATAGTCTGTTCAAGGCTGCTCTGTATCTATTTTTGTTCATCAGTTTATAATGGTCTTTATTATCCATAAATGAGTGAGATCATGTGGTATTTTTCCTTCATTGACTGGCTTATTTCACTCAGCATAATGCTCTCCAGTCCCATCCATGCCATTGCAAATGGTAAGAGTTCCTTCCTTCTTAGAGCAGCATAGTATTCCATTGTGTAGATGT
>NW_006282666.1:149839-150882 GCF_000327345.1 Myotis davidii | reverse complement strand
TCTGTGAAATATGCCATTGGCATTTTAATGGGGAGTGCATTGAATTTATAGATCGCTTTGGGTAGTATGGACATTTTAATGATGTTGGTTCTACCTATCCATGAACATGGTATGTTCTTCCATTTTTTTATGTCTTCCTCTATCTCTTTTTTTCAGTGTTCTGTAAATTTCTGAGTACAGGTCTTTCACCTCCTTAGTTAGGTTTATTCCTAGGTAACTTAATTTTTTTGGTGCCATGGTAAATGGGACTGTGTTTTTAGTCACTCTTTCTGTAAATTCACTATTGGTGTATAGAAATGCCATAGATTTGTTGGCGTTAATATTGTATCCTCGTACATTGACAAATTTAGTGATTAAGTCTAATAGTTTTTTGATGGAGTCTTCAGGGTTTTTTATGTATAATATCATGTCATCTGCAAATCAGGAGAGTTTTACTTCTTATTTTCCTATTTGAATGCCTTTTATTTCTTCTTCTTCTCTAATTGCAATAGCTAATACTTCCAGTACTATATCGAACAGGTGTGGTGAGAGTGGTCAACCCTGTCTTGTTCCTGTTCTTAGAGGAAATGGTGTTAGTTTTGTCCATTGAGTATGATGTTGGCTATGGGTTTGTCATATATGGCTTTTATTATTTTGAGGTATGATCCTTCAATGTTCTTTCCTCTTGGATTTTTGTAGTAGTCTGAGGAGGATAGGTTTTAGTTCTCCCTTGAATGTTTGGTAAAACTCCCCTTTGAAGCCGTCTGGTCCTGGGCTTTTGTTTGCTGGAAGCTTTTTGATGACTCCTTCAATTTCTTCCATAGTTATTAGCCTGTTGAGATTTTTGGGTTCTTCCTGATTGCGTTTTGAAACGTTGTATGTTTCTAGGAATATGTCTATTTCCTCCAGGTTTTCTAATTTGTTGGAGTAGAATTGTTCATAGTAATTTTTAACAATCATTTGAATTTCTGTCGGGTCTGTTGTTATTTTGCCTCTATCATTTCTGATTTTGTTTATTTGGGTCCTCTCTCTTTGCTTCTTGGTAGGCCTGGCTAGAGGTTCAC
>NW_006282666.1:140526-149632 GCF_000327345.1 Myotis davidii | reverse complement strand
AGGACTGCTTTCATTGTGTCCCATAGGTTTTGGATTGTTGTGTTTTCATTGTCATTAGTTTCCAGGATGTTTTTAATTTCTTCTTTAATCTCATTGGTAACCCAATCAATATTTAATAACATGCTATTCAGCTTCCAAGTGTTTGAGTATTTTGACTTTTTTTTATTGTAGTTTATTTCTAATATTATGCCATCATGGTCTGAGAAGATGCTTGGTATGATTTCAATCTTATTGATTTTAGGGAGACTTTGTTTGTGACCCAATATGTGATGTATTTTTGAATATGTCCTATGAGCCCTTGAGAAGAACGTTTATTCCGTGCCTTTGGGGTAAAGTGTTCTGAAGATGTCAATTAAGTCCACCTGATCTAGTGAGTCATTTAGGATTGCTGTATCTTTGCTGATTGTTTGTCTAGAGGATTTATCCAGTGATGTCAGTGGTGTATTAAAGTCCCCTACTATGATTGTATTGTTGTTGATCTCTCCTTTGATATCTTCCAGGAGTTTTTTTATGTATTGGGGTGCTCCTGCATTGGGTGCATATATGTTTATCAGGTTATATCCTCTTGTTGTATTGATCCCTTTAGTAATATGAAGTGGCCTTCCTTATCTCTTGTTATGGCCTTCACTTTGAGGTCTTTTTAGTCAGGTATAAGTCTTGCTACCCCAGCTTTTTTTTCATTTCCTTTTGCCTGAAAGATATTTTTCCATGCCTTCACTTTCAGTCTGTGTGAGTCCCTTTTTCTGAGGTGGGTCCCTTGTAGACAGCAAATGTATGGATCATGATTTTATCCATTCAGCCATTCGATGTCTTTTGGTTGGAACATTTACTCCATTTACGTTTAAAGTTATTATTGAAAGGTACTTGTTTGTTGCCATTTCTTTTTGTGTGTGGTTGTTTTCTTTCCGAGTTTTTTATTTCTTCTTTTTACTGCAGTCCTTTTAGCATTTCTTGCATTGCTGGCTTGGTGGTGCTAAACTCCCTTAGCTTTTTTTGTCTGTGAAGCTTCTTATTTCCCCTTCAATTTTGAATTATAGCCCTGCTGGATAGAGTATTCTTGGATTCGCTCCCTTGCTTTGCATCACTTTGTAAATTTCTGTCCATTCTTTTCTGGCCTGATGTGTTTCTGTTGAGAAATCATTTGATAATCTAATGGGAGATCCCTTGAATGTAACTTTCCATGTCTCTCTTGCGGCCTTTAAGATTCTCTCTTTGTCCTGAACATTTGCCATGGTAATTATGATGTGTCTTGGTGTGGGTCTTTTCGGGTTCACCTTGTTTGGGATTCTCTGTGCTTGCGTGACTTTTTTCTTCCCCACCTCTGGGGAGTTTTCTGATATTATTTCTTCAAATAGGTTTTCTGACCCTTGTTCCTCTTTCTGTTGTTCTGGCACCCCTATTATACACATGTTGTTACGTTTCATGTTGTCCCAAAGCTCCCTTAGGCTCTCCTCCTGACTTTTAAATTTTTTCTCCAATTACATTTCAGTTTGGGTGTGTTTTGTTTCTCTGTCTTCTAATTTGCTAATTCAGTCCCTGGCTTCTCCTAGTCTACTGTTGAAACTTTCAATGGTATTTTTCATTGCAGCTATATCACTCATTTATTCTTGGTTCTTAAATAATTTATTGATTTTTTCATCTGTTTCTTCTTGCTTCTTGCATAAGTTGTTGATTTTTTTCTCCATCCGGTTTATGCACTCTAGGACCCCAAATCTGAATTCTTTTTCTGACATGTTGCATGCCTCTGTTTCACCTAGCTGCTTTTCTGGCGAGTCCTCCTTTTCTTTCCTTTGGGGGTTTCTTTGTCTACCCATGTTTGATCTCACTGACAGATCTAGATGTTGAGTCATTCAGGCGCGAGCAGGGTGGATCAAAGGGTTGGGATGCCACCCTCTATCACCCACAGAGCAGGGCCAATCAGGGGGTTGGGGCACTGCCACTGTCACACTCAGGGCAGGGCCAATGGGGAGGTTATGGCTCTATCCCATCACACACAGAGCAGGGCCCGTGGGGGGGAGGAGTGGGGGGGGGGGGAAGGTGGGTGCTCCCTGCTAGGGACCCAGCTCCGGGATTAGATCCCAGAATTCTCAGTGGCACCTCCCCCCCTCAACCACAGGCTGAGATATCTCTCTGGGACTTCAGTTCCCCTCTGTGGGTCATGTCTCTCCCCCTCCTACCAGTCTCTATGCCGGCTCCACCTTCGGTCCTTGGGTATCAGGGTTCTCTCCTGTGAGTTTCCCGTTGATTATTCAGGAAGCCTTCTCATATTTCAGTTGTAATTCCAGCTTGTTCCTGGGAGCATGACCATTCAGCATCCTCCTACTTTGCTGCCATTTTTAATCTCCGATTCTTTCTTTTTTATTTTCATTGCTTAATTCCTTCATCCTTCTCACCCAATCTTCAACCTCCTTCCCTCTGACAACTGTCAGTTTGTTCTCTGTACATGAGTCTGTCTCCACTTTGTAAGTTTATTTTCTTCATTAGATGCATGAAATCATATGGCCTTTCTCTGAGAGGCTTATTTCACTTAGCATAATGTTCTCCAGGTCTATCCATGCTTTTTAAAAGGTAGGATTTACTTCATTTTTATGGCCAAATAGTATTCCATTGTGTAAATGTACAACAGCATTTCATATATATATAAAATAATAAAGGCATAATATGCTAATTAGACCAGACAGCCAAACAACCTTCTGGACATCATTCTGGACATCCTTCCAGATGAAGCTGCTGTGGTGGTGACCGAGGGAGAGGCAGTTAGGGGAGATAAGGCAAGCAGATGAGAAGTTAGGGGCAATCAGGCAGGTAGGCAAGTGGTTAAGGGTGATCAGGCAGGGAGGCAGGGGCAGTTAGGGGCAATCAGGCAGGCAGGCATGCAAGTTGTTGGGAGCCAGAAGTCCCAGATTGTGAGAAGGATGTCTGACTGCCAGTTTGGGCCTTATCCCAGTTTAGTGGGATCGGGCCTAAATTAGCAGTTGGACATCCCCTGAAGGGTCCTGGATTGCGAGAGGGTGCAGGCTGGGCTGAGGGTCCTCCCTCCACTCCCTTGTCCCCCCATGCATGAATTCCATGCACCGGGCCCCTAGTAGATAGATAGATGATAGATAGATAGATAGATAGATAGATAGATAGATAGATAGATAGATAAATTTCAGAGAGGAAGGGAGAGTGAGAGAGAGATAGAAACACCAATGATGGGATGGAATCATTGATTGGCTGCCTCCTGCATGCCCCCTACTGTGGATCGAGCCTACAACCTCGGCATGTGTCCTTGTCCAGAATCAAATCTGGGACCCTTCAGTCTGCAGGATGATGCTCTACCCACTGAGCTAAACTGGCTAGGGCTCAAAGCTTTTCTATCCATTCATCTACTGATGGGCATTTGGGCTGCTTCCAAATCTTGGCTATCATAAATACTGCTATAATGAACAAAGGAGTGAATATATTCTTTTGAATTAGTATTTTGGGTTTCTTTGTATATATTCCCAGAAGTGGAATTGCTGGATCATAAGGCAGTGCTATTTTTAATGTTTTGAGGTAACTCTATCGTATATTGCTTTCCACAATAGCTGCACCAATCTGCATTCCCACCAACAGTGTACGAGGGTTTCCTTTCTCCACATTCTTGCCAACATTTGTTGTTTGTTGATTTATTGATAATAGCCATTCTGGCAGGTGTGAGGTGATATCTTGTTGTCCTTTTAATTTGAAATTTTCTGACACCGAGTATCTTTTCATATGTCTACTGGCCATCTGTATGTTCTCTTCGGAGAAGTGTCTATTCAAGTGCTCTGCCCATTTTTAGTTGGATCGTTTCTTTTTTGGTGTTGAGTACTTTGAGTTCTTTATAAATTTTGGATATTAACCCATTATCAGATGTATCATTGGCAAATATGTTCTCCCATTAGTAGATTGTCTTTTCATTTTTTTGATGATTTCTTTTTCTGTGCATAAACTTTTATTGTTGTTATTAATCCTCATCCAATGATATTTTTTTATTGACTTTTAAAAAGACTGGGAGAGAGACAGAGAGAAAGAAACATTGATGTGAGAGATACACATCGTTTGGTTGCCTTCTGCACATGCCCCACCAGGGCTGGGGATTGAGATTGAAACCAACATACATGCCCTTGACCAGAATTGAACTCAGAACCCTTCAATCGAGGCTGATGTTCTATCCACTGAGCAAAACTGGCTAGGGCTGTGCAAAAACTTTTTAGTTTAATATTTGCTCACCTTTTCTATTGTTTCCCTTGTCTCTCAAGATATATCAGGAAAATATTGCTAAGAAAAATGTCAAGAGATTTTATTGCTTATGGTTTCTTCTAGGATTTTTATGGTTTTGTGTCTTGCATTTAAGTTTTTAATCCATTTTGAACTGATTTTTGTATATGGAGTATCAAGGTGGTCTAGTTTGTTTGTTTTTTTGCATGTATCTGTCCAATTTTCCCAGCACCATTTATTGAGTAGATTGTTTTTACCCTGTTGTCTGTTCTTCCTCTTATTTCAAATACTAATGGACCATACAGGTGTAAGTTTATTTCTGGGCTCTCTATTCTGTTTCATTGATGTATATGTTTGTTTTTATGCCAGTACTCTTCTATTTTGATTTTTATGGCCTTGTAATATACTTTGATATCAGGTAGAGTGATACCTCCAACTTTGTTCTTTCTCAATATTGCCGATGCTATTTGGGTTATTTTGTGGTTCCATATAAATGCTTGGATTACTTGTTCTTGCTCTGTGAAATAGAACAAATGATTTTATTTTCATAGGAATTTTGTTGAATCTAGGTATTGCTTTAGGTATTATGGAAATTTTGATGATATTAATTCCTCCTATCTATTAACATGGTATATGCTTCCATTTGTTTGTATCTTCTTCATTCTCTTTCTTCAGGGTTTTATAATTTTTTGAATACAGGTATTTTACTCCCTCGGTTAAATTTGTTCCTATTTTTTGATGCAATTGTAAATGGGATTGTTTTCCTAGTTTCCCTTTCTGAGATTTTATTATTACTATATAAAAATGTAACCAATTTCTGAACATTAATTTTATATCCTGCTACATTACTGAATTTATCCACTTAGTAGTTTTTCGGTGGACTCTTTAAGCTTCTCTATATAAAGTCATCTTTAAAAAAATGACAGTTTTTCCACCTTTGTTATAATACGGATGCCTTTTATTTCTTCTTCCTAGAGGCCCAGTGCACAAAAATGTGTGCATTCAGGGGGGTCCCTCAGCCCGGCCTGTGCCCTCTCACAGTCTGGGACCCCTCAAGGGATGTCCACCTGCTGGCATAGGCCCGCTCCCAGAAGCTCCCGCCACCACTGCTGTGCTGGCAGCCATCAACCTGGCTTGTGGCTGAGCAGAGCTGCCCCTGTGGGAGCACACTGACCACCAGGGGGCATCTCCTGCATTGAGCATCTGCCCCTTGATGGTCAGTGTGTGTAATAGTGGCCAGTCATTACCAGTCATTCTTCTGTTAGGGTCAATTTGCATATTACCCTTTTATTATAAAGGATAGAGGCCTTGTGCACTGGTAGGGGCCAGCTGGTTTACCCTGAAATGTGTTCTGGATCAGGGTGGAGGTCCCATTTGGGTGCCTAGCCAGCCTGGTGGCTGATGGCCGTTTTCAGACTGGCCATGCCCATGGGCTGGAAGCAGGTATCTGGAATTTATTTAACTTCTATAATTGAAACTTTGTAGCCTCGGTCTGGCTGGAAGCCTGGCAACCCAGGCTCCCAACGCTTCCTTGAGCAGGGGCCACCGCCCGCTGGAAGCAGGTGTCTGGAATTTATTTATCTTCTATAATTGAAACTTTGTAGCCTTGAGCAGAGCTCAGGGTTGGCCAAGGCAGGTGGGAAGCTTGGATTCCTCCATCACTGGGGGAAACCCAAGCCTCCTGCTCTCTCAAGCTCCATGGCTGCTGCCATCTTTGTGACGGAGTGACGGAGTGGGGAAGTGATGGTTAATTTGCATATTACTCTTTTATTATATAAGATTGCCTGATTTCTGTGGCTACAACTTCCAGAACTAGTTGAATAGGAGTAGTGAAAGCAGGCATCCCTGTCTTGTTCCTTATCTTATGGGAAACATTTTTAGTCTTTTCCTGTTGAGTATAATGTCAGCTGTGGATTTGTTATATAAGGCTTTTATTGTGTTGAGGTTTGTTCTCTCTATTCCCACTTTTCTGAGAGATTTTACATAAATGGGTGCTGAATTTTGTCAAATTCTTTTTCTGCATATATTGATAAGATCATGTAAATTTTGTTCTTCATTGTGTTTATGTGGTTTAACATGTTAGTTGATTAGCAGATATTATACCAAACTTGCATGCCAGGAATTAATCCCAATTGATCATGGTGTATTTTTTAATAGTTAAGAGACTTATTCTAATAGCTATAATTACAGTGATTGTTTGTTGAAATGAAAACTGAAAACAAGTACACAAAACAGTTTATTACTAACTAAGAATTTAAAGCAGTAAAGAGGTTCCATGACACGAGATAAGCCAATTGTGAGGTTTTCCCCAAGGTAAATTTTAAGAACTCCAGCTTCTTTATTGTCTATCCAACTACAACAGAAAAAGTAGTTGTTTTTCTATGTCAAATATGACCCTTGCAGGCCAAGGGAATGAAAGCACATGTAGACGGAGGCTCTAAGGAGCTAGGTTCTAAGATGACTGGTCACCTGTCTGCGTTCCTACTGGTGAGACCCAAACAACCTGGAGTGAGTACATATGCATGGGAACCATGGGGGTCTCCCCTCCTGACCAGAGTTGTCCCACCACAGCACCTATGCTGATCCATGCTGAACCAAGCGAAGGCTGGGGTCCCTCTAAGTGGTTCTCAACCTTCCTAATGTTGTGACCCTTTAATATAGTTCCTCATGTTGCAATGACCCCCAATTTCATTGTCAAAAATTGAACATAATTAAAGCATAGTGATTAATCACAAAAACAACATGTAATTATATATGTGTTTTCTGATCGTCTTAAGTGACTCCTGTGAAAGGGTCACAACCCACAGTTTGAGAACTGCTGCAAGGGGTCTGTGAGAGGTGGTCCCAGCCCCAGACCATTCCCTGGACAGTGGTATAAGTACAGGTACCAGTACAAATGCTATGGGATGTAATGAGCCAAAAAGATAGAGCCTATAAAAGAGCATGAATGACCACGCAAAATGTATTGTGACTGGTTCTGCCCAACGCACACACCAGAGAGGAGATAGCCCATGGATCGACTGGACTCAAGCTGTTACATTTCTCCCTTCTCTGTGCTCAAGTGCCTCCTTACCTTGTTTGTGTAACTATTTTCAAACTGCTCTGAGTTTGCATTAAAAACTAATCATCAAAATGGATCTCAAAACAGATATAAAGCCCAGAGGAGGAGTGTTGAGCTGATCTGGCAGGGGCTCCTAGAGGCCTTGGCCTGGGTTCCTGAAGTCCCTTCTCAATACTAAACAAAGAGTTGATTCTGTTTTTATTTAAAAAAACAAAAACAAACAAACAAAAACAACTGAGTAATATTACATAGGTGTACCAGAGACTGCCTCATTGGAAACAAGAACTATTTACATTTAATAAAAACCCAGTTGCATGCTGTATCTGCATATGTACAGCATGATGAAACACACTTGGACTGACCATGGAGACAGTTTATAGCACTCACACCACAGTTGTACATCTGCCACATGAGATGAAAACAAGGGTGATGGAGGGAGTGAGTGGGAAGAGAGGATTGCTGCTCACTTCTGGTTCCAGAGCTGATTAGACAGCCATTGCAGTCCCTCACAGAGCCTGTCTCCACTGGTGGCACAGGTAGACTGAATGTACAAGTTCCTGAAGAGCATGGTGTTCAGGCCCAGTTTGTCTGTGATCTCTGCTGCATTCATGGCGTTGGGGAGGTCCTACTTGTCTGCAAACCTGAGTAAGACAGCATCCCTGAGCTCATACTCCACCAGTATTCACATGAGTTCCTCTAGGGCCCCCTCATGTACTCTATGTCATTGCTGTCAACTACAAAGATGAGACCTTGTGTGTTTTGCAAATAGTGGTACCACAAAGGCTGGATCTTGTACTAGCGGCCCATGTCCCACATGGTGAAGTTGATGTCTTTACAGTCCACGGTCTCCACTTTGAAAGCGATAGTGGAGATGTTGGTCACGATCTCACCCAGCTTCAGTATGTACAGGATGGTGGTCTTTCCCACAGCATCCAGGCCCACCAGGAGAAAATGAATTTCTTTTTTGCCCAAAAAAGGCCTTTGCTAAGGCTCACAAAGATATTCCCTATGCTGTAGACTAAAGGGAGAGACACTGGCCAGAGAAACCTTTGGAAGCCAGGATGCTGCTGCTACTCTGAGCCAGGCATTGGTATTGCTTCTACAATGGTGTATGATCTTTTAATGTATTTCTGGATTTGATTTGGTAGTACTTTGTTGAAGATTTTCACATCTAAGTTTATCAAAGATGTTTGCCTATAATGTGCTTTATTTGTTGTGTCTTTATCTTGTTTTAGAATTAGGATAATGTTGGCCTCATAAAATGAGGTTGGAAGTTGCCCCTTCACTTGGATTTTTCAGAATAGTTTAAGAAGTACAGGTGTTAGTTCTTTGAATGTTTGATAAAAGTCACCATTGAAGTCATATAGTCCAAGAATTTTATTTGCTGGGAGTTTTTTGGGTTTTTTTTACTGCTTTGATTTCACTAGTTGTAATTGGTCTATTCAGATTTTCTGATTCTTCTTGATTTGGTTTGAGAAGATTGTATGTTTCTAGGATTTTATACATTTCACCCAGGTTATCCAATTTGTTGGCATATAGTTGTAAATAGTATCTTCTTGCTATTCTTTGTTTTTCTGTGAGTTAGTTGTTACTTCCCCTCTTTCATTTCTAATGTTATTTATCTGGGTCCTCTCTCTTTTTTTCTTGGTGAGTCTAGTTAAAAGTTCGTCAATCTTATTTATCTTTTCCAAGGTTTTGCTCTTAGTTTTATTTATCTTTTGTATTTTTTTAGTCTCTTTGACATTTATTTTCACTCTAACCTTTATTATTTACTAGAGGCCCGGTGCACACAAATTTGTGCACTCGGGGGGGGGGGCCCTC
>NW_006282666.1:132715-140360 GCF_000327345.1 Myotis davidii | reverse complement strand
TGTCCACTTGCCAGCAGGGAGCAGACCTAAGCTGCAGTTGAACATTCTTAGTGCTGCTGAGGAGGTGGGAGAAGCTCCTGCCACCATTCCTGTGCTCGCAGCCATCAGCCAGGCTTGTGGCTGAACAGAGCTCCCCCTTTGGGAGCGCACTGACCACCAGGGGGCAGCTCCTGCTTTGAGCGTCTGACCCCTGGTGGTCAGTGTGTGTCATAGTGACCAGTCATTCCCAGTCATTCTGCTGTTAGGGTCAATTTGCATATTACCCTTTCATTATATAGGATAGAGGCCTGGTGCACAGGTGGAGGCCAGCTGGTTTGCCCTGAAGGGTGTCCCAGATCAGGGTGGGGGTCCCACTGGGGTGCCTGGCCAGCCTGGGTGAGAGGCTGATGGTCATTTTCAAGTTGGTCATGCCCCCGGCGACCCAAGCTCCATGCCTCTTCTCCTTACAACTTCAGGTGTGTGTGGAGGCAGGCCTGAGCAGATCCCCAGGGTCAGGCCCTTCCCCTGCCCCACAGCAGCAGTGCTGTCTCCACAGAGGAAGAGCAGTGAACCTTGCTGGGGGTGCAGCTAAACCCGCCCTCTTAGCCCGCCTAGCTCCACCCTGGCCCAGCCCCCACCCCACTCCAGGAGATTGCATACCTGCCCTGAGCAGAAACAGCTGCGAACAGCCACATACAATTTAAAGAATGGTGCCAAGCGGGAAGGTTTGACAGTTACTTCCCCTTCGGCCTCACTGCTCCCCTAGTGCCCCCCTAACTCCCTGCCCCTCGCCAGCACATCCAGGGATGACCACTGCTACAGGGCTGCTGGCCAGAGCCTATCCCTCTGAGGCCTGCGGAACCCTCTGCAAAGCTTCCATAGCTACAGTCCCAGGAAACAATCACGTCCTCCTTCCCTAATCAGCACCTGCTACCTGTGAGGGTACCCATGGGCTTAAAAATAACAATCCCTTCCCGCGTTTAGACATCACTTACTTGATGAAACAGTTCTAGCTTTATTAGCTCAGAATCTCCTCATGACAACCCAGTGAGGTAGATGGAGAAGAGATTACAATTCCCATGGTATATGCGTATGTATTCAGAAATGAAGCTCAGAGAGGAAAGGTGTCAAGCCCACTGGTTCCCAACGTGCAGCACACGCCCCACGGGGGGCGGGGGGGATTTGCTTTTAAGTGGGGGCAATTAGAAAATAGTTAACAGTGAATTTTTTGCATTTCTTATGGTTCTAGGGGGCCTCATCTACAGTGTATCCTATATTATAAAAGGCTAATATGCAAATGACCGAATGGTGGGATGACCAGTCACTGTGATGCACGCTGACCACCAGGAGGCAGACACCTAATGCAGAAGCTGGCTCCCACAGGGGGAGCGTGCTCAACCAGAAGCCAGGCTCACAGCTGCCTAGCACAGCAGCAGTGGTGGGAGCCTCTCCCGCCTCTGTGGCAATGCTAATGATGTCCAACTGACAGCTTAGGCCCACTAAGCTGTCAGTCGGACATCTCCCCAGGGCTCTCTGACTGCGAGAGGGCACACGCCAGTCTGAGGGACGCCCTCCTCGAAGTGCACAGATTTCGTGTACCAGGCCTCTAGTATAAAATATTTTCTGAAAATTATGATTCAGCCAAACTTCTTTCATATCTTGAATCTTCTGATTTCATCTGAGATGGTGGTGGTTTCCTATTGTCACGGCATGATCATAATTTCAATCACTTATCTAGTCCTCTAACTCATTATACCTAGTTTTAATACCAAGGAAACACCATAAAACAAAAGTTTTGCTGTTTTTCATGATAATATGCTAATCATGAGATAGCTTATCATCCTTTTTATGAAACTAATCAGACTGGAGTGCTTTATGGTGTTTTGCAATTGTATTATTCATTAGAGGGGCTCTTGCTGGCAATTTTCTAGTCAAATGAAGGTGCAGTAGCAACACTGTTCAGAACTAATGGAGATTATATCAGAAGTGGAGATTTTACAACTAAAACAAGAAGCATTCTGTCACTTTAAATTAAAATCTAATAGCTAGTGATTATAATTAAGTTTCTAACTACACAAACGACAGTAAGTAATTTCAAGTTGCCATTTTTTTTTAATAAAAAGAACCTTTCAAAATTCAGTGGCAATATTTATTGCACAAAATCAAAACTCTACCCATCTTGAAGTCTCATTGGTCTTTCATAACTGGTTGTCCCATTAACAACAATTAAATACTGAGTTTCAAAAGCAGCTGTGCTAAGTATTGTTTAAAGGCATTAAGCACTAATGAGAATTAGTAAATCATATTTGAAGGGAACAACTTTTATTCAAAGTTTATCTGGATATATACACTAGGGAATCCACACATGCGGAAGCTCTGATTATACAGTACTTAAGTTTTTATTTTACTTCAAATGTTGAAAGAAAAATGTCAATTGCATAGCTAAGTGATTATTGATCCATCTTCATATTTTCTTTTTAAACCAGGTAAATGAATATTAAATATACAAAGATCCAGATTGAGAATTTTCAATATTCTTGAGTTAACTGTTTAGAAAAATTAAATTTAGTGTTTTGTTTTGTCTTGTAGGCATCAATGTGGTTGAAAAGCTTGGTGAGGGAGTAGTTTTACAAACTTTCTTTTTCATTTTAATAGCAGAATTGAGCTAGTCCCCTTAAGGACACAGATTTTATATGTAGATCCCTTACCTAGAAGACTCTATTGCTTTTTTGTTTGTTTTTAAATACAGCAACGTCCTGATATGAAATTAGATCTGAATAATTGTTTTGCTTCAAATGGTGACCATACTAAAAACATATAGATTAATTTACATGGTTGCTACAGCTTTATGCTTAATACCCAAATTTGATTTCAAATGTGCAGTTAATGTAAAGATTCTTATTACAGAAAGGATGGACATAATCACTTCAAATGACTTTAATTATCATATTATGTAATAAATAGCCTCAATTATGTTTGAATATTTGCTGCTGAGATGTGGAAGTAGTAAGGTAAGTTGTGGAATATGATGGGAGAAACACTGAGCATGAAAGATATCTCACATTATTAGTTCACTTAAAAAAAGGAAAGAAAAGAAATATATTTTGTATAATATTGTTTTCTACTGCTTTCTTTTTCTGGGAAATGTTATTTTCCAAAGAAAGTTAATGTATGCCATTCAATAAATGATGAGCAACTGAATATAGGAGACTTATAATAGCCTTTTAAATTTCAATTGAAACTGTGGTCTTCTAAATCTCAGAGGAAGATAAATGATCCCAATGTAATGTATCACTTCAGCTCTAGAAGGTGAAAATTTTTTGCATTAAAAATTTTGTTCTTATGGGGAAAGAATGCAAGATGAACTTCATTACTATAAAGCAATTAAGTGAAAATTAGATAATCACAAGGTGAGAAGAGCTCATTAATTAGAACAGCAGAAAAACACAGCATGCTGCCAAAAATGAAATACTTATGAAAAAGCAGGTATGTAATAGACAGTATGACAGAGTTAATATTAATTGCAAAGCTACTGAATATTAATGGAATGACATATTTTTTAAAATACAAGTTGATACATTTTTTAAAAGGGATTACCTTATAAATCTTGGAGCCAAAGGGTTTTATTTCCTATTCACTTTGTTTTCACACCCCCTTCTCCTGTTCCTTTTAAAGGTCTCCTTAAGCAATATATATATTTTTTGTTTCCTATAGGTATTAAAGAATATACACCTATTCCAATTTACATTCATTCATTTTTAATAGAACTAAACTCATTTCAGCACAAAAGGCTATATTTCAGAAACTAAAATGAGTTCTAAAGTGCTTATGCCCATGAATAATTCCAGATGCTAGTTCAGAGACTGAGAAAGAAAACGTATTAGTCTGTAAAATGTGTACTCTGTCTCACTTAGTACTCTTATTGAACACTTCATGTTAAAACCATATGGTGACATATTTTTGGAGCTCCTCTAATATATTTTTACAAGACAGTGTTATGAGTTTCATTAGTTATTAGTGAAAATAAGTTTAAAAGGGCATTTAACTATTAATATTATTAGTTTCATAGGAGAGCCTATAAACATAAATTATTTAAAATCTTATTGTGAAATATGCAACATTTAATATTTTTTAAGACACTGGATCATTTTCTGGATTTCCACTCTCATGTCAACTGAAAGAAATGATCTCATCTGGCAATGCTATCAAGTTGATATCTAGTCACTAATTTCATTGAAATAAATTGCTTTTGGGGGAAAATTTAAAAAGTTCACATACTTAGACATAAATATTGATGAGTATACTGTCCCATTAAAAATAATTAATTTCTAACAATTTAACTATCATTAGTTCTGTGCTTATGCAATAATCTCTTAATTAGAATAGTGCCCTCTGTTGGAACACTAGTGTTTGTTACAAAAGCTTTTTATGGGGAGAGGAATAGAGAACAATAGTTAAAGGTATAATTATTTTATTTCCAAAGATGATTTTAAAGAATTTATCCTTTTCCCATATTGTGAAAATAAAACATTTTGAAGAGCTGCTAACGTGTATATAAATAAAGATGGAATTTATTCTGACTATAGATTAGGAACTTTGCTGTTGCTAACAGCTAGTTTACTCCATAGTTTGTAAGGAAACATGGAGATAAAATAATCAAGTACTGTAGTGTTTTTCTCATTCATTGTCAAGCTAGCATTGCCATTGCCTGGTGTTTTTCTCAAGAATTGCTATTAAGAATTTTATGTGAAGATTGTTGCAATTTAATGGTACACCATCCAAAATGTAGCTACAAGCCAAAGTACTTGAGTACAAGTTGCCATAAAATAATAGCAGTAAAGGTAATGTGTGTAAAACACTTAGGAAACCAAAGATTTGTCTAGAACAGCTGTGGGCAAACTACGGCCCGCGGGCCAGATCTGGCCCGTTTGAAATGAATAAAACTATTGAAAAAAAAGACCGTACCCTTTTATGTAATGATGTTTATTTTGAATTTATATTAGTTCACACAAACACTCCATCCATGCTTTTGTTCCGGCCCTCCGGCCCAGTTTCAGAACCCATTGTGGCCCTCGAGTCAAAAAGTTTGCTCACCCCTGGTCTAGAAGAACCATTCAATAATGGAACAAGCATGTTGTCAGTACATTCTTAAGGGACATATAAAATACCTAAGCAGAACTTGTGTTATTATTTTATTAAGAACTTTAAAAAGTACCAGTAAATCATATCAAAATGCTCTGCTTTCTAATATTTTCTTTCTACCAAAAATCTAATTTGGTATATGTTTGAATGGGAATGGAGTATATAGAGATTTCTTAGACATTCTTACTATGTATTGAAGAAAATATTAATATATCTAATTTGGTAACATTTTGGCCATTTGTAATATTTTCATTTTTATAAAAACTTGCATTTTGTTAATGATTTTATAACCATTCATTTTGAAAATAACTCCATTATTTTGGATTTTAGATACGTTTTGGTGGAGTGTAATTGTTGGTTTTGTTGTGGGTTTTTTTTTTCAGATTAAATATCATAGTTAATTCAGCAAGAATACTTCCCATTTCTTCATTAAACTACAGTTAAACACTTCCTATATGTTGGGCATTGCATTTAGTAGTAGAGGTAGAGAGATGAATACATACCCAATTTGGGCTCTGTAAGATTTGCAGTAATGATGTAAAAATGAAAATATAATTTCAATGTAATGTATTGGCCAACATGGAAAGTGTGAAAAAATTGGTTTCAGATAAAAAAAATATAAAAACTGTCTGGGATGCTCAGGAACCATGTATAGAAAAGTTGAGATTTACACAGTGCCCCAAAGAATAATCATTTTGCCTAGTAGACAGAGAAAATAAAATAAAAAAGAGTGCCTTTGGAGATTTGTTCATGAAGTTATTACCTGAATTTTGTTGATGGTGTGCTATTTATTTATTTATTTATTTATTCTCACCCAAGGATATTTTTCCATTGATTTTTAGAGAGAGTGGAAGGGAGAGGGGGGAGAGAGACAGAGAAAAACATTGATGTGAGAGAGACATCGATTGGTTGCTTCCCTCATGCATGTGCCCCAATCAGGGCTGGAGATTGAGCTAGCAATCAAAGTGTGTGCTCTTGACTGGAATCAAATCCAGGACCCTTCAGTCCACGGGCCAATGCTCTATCCACTGAGTCAAACTGGCTAGGGCAGTGGTCGGCAAATATCAACAGTACAACAATTGAAATTTCGTTTGAGAGCCAAATTTTTTAAACTTAAACTATATAGGTAGGTACATTGTTACTAACTTAATTAGGGTACTCTTAAGGCTTAGGATGAGCCACACTCAAGGGGCCAAAGAGCCGCATGTGACTCTCGAGCCGCAGTTTGCTGACCACGGGACTAGGGGAATTGTGTGCTTTTTCTACTGTATTTTTCAGTGTTTCAAATAAATTCTAAAAAACTAGAATGTATATTTTTTGGAGAATAAAAAGAAAAGTATTTTTAAATTGATTAAGTAGATATTACATTAATTCAACTTTTTAAAAATATTCAACTTATCATATACCTGACCACATAGTGAAAAAACTGTTCCTGTTAAATAATGATTACTTTGGAGCATTTGTCCATGGAAATGCAAGCTGACATTTTGCTTATGATGTCTAGAGGCAGCACACTTGTTAAATACAATTTTTTCCTTTAGTTGCTTGACTTTCTTAATATTAAACAAATGAAAATCTTCCAACACTTGTGAGGCAGTATAGTGTTGTGGATAACAACAGGTATTAAGAATCAAACTACAGTCAAAACTCAGTTCTCCAATGTGTTCTATCTCAAACAATTTGGTTCTCAACCAAGTTGATCATGGAAAAAATGACTTGGTTGTTGAACAAAACTTCAGTTAGAGATCCAGCAACCCTTCCTTGTTGATACCTGTATGATGAGTCATGCATCTCTCTGGCAACAAAGAAAAGAGAGAATGTGGGAGTATGAGTCAGTTTAGCACTAAACTTCACATTTGCTAACATCTCAGGAAATTGTACTGTATTTTCAAATTTGAGGGGTTTCGTTTTTTGCTTTTGAGGGTCTGGAATGGATTAACTCAATTTACATTATTTCTAATAGGAAAAAATGATTTGGTTTTCAAATTGCTTCTCAAACAGCCTTCTAGAATGAAGTAAGTTCAAGAACTGAGATTCTACTGTACCTACATTTAAACACCACTTTACCATTTGCTAACAACATAGTCTCGGTCGTCAGTTACTTCAGGTGACATTGTCTGAGATTTCTCACTTAGGCAATGAAAATACTGTTATATATATATATATCCTATCTAATAAAAGAGAAACATGGTAATTAGTGTACGACCGCTACCCTCCCCATTGGCTAATAAGGGTGACATGCAAATTAACTGCCAGCCAAGATGGCAGCGGGCAGCCAGGCAGCTTGAAATTAACATGAGGCTTGCTTGCTTCAGTGACGGAGGAAACCAACTTTCCCGCCTGCCTTACTGGCCTCTGAGCTTTCAGTTTAAGAAACAGTGTAACAAATATAGAAGCTAAACGAAACCCCAGAAACTAGCTTTCAGCCAGCTGGGATCTCAGACCTAGAGTTGATACAGAGTTTCGATTATAGAACCTAAACAACCCAGATACCTACTTTCAGCAGCTGAGGCCTCAGAGCTGG
>NW_006282666.1:129706-131771 GCF_000327345.1 Myotis davidii | reverse complement strand
GCTAAGGATGCCCGACTGCAGCTTAGGACTGCTCCCTGCTGGCAAGGGGACATCCCCTGAGGGCTGCTGGGCTGCCAGAGGGAGGTCTGATTGCCATCTTAGGCCCAATCCCCTGGGGAGCAGGCCTAAGCCAGCAGGTGGTCATCCCCTCAGCGGTCCCAGACTGTGAGAGAGCACACGCTGGGCTGAGGGACAGGACCCCCTCTACCCCTGAGTGCACAAATTTTTGTGAACCGGGCCTCTAGTATATATATAATCTAATAATAGACAAAAAGGGTAATTGACCATACCTTCTCTACGCCTCCCATTGGCTAATCAGCATGATATGCAAATTAACCACCAACAAAGATGGCGGTTAGTTTGCATATGTAGGCTCCAAGTGGCAGAGCAAAGCCGAAGGACTCCCAGGCTCCTGGCTGAGCTGCGAAGCCTGATGGAAGCCCTGTGTGTTTATGCACCCTGGGAGTGCAGAGGTCCAGTCCTAGGCAGAGGCCAATGGTGCAACTTCCGACTCCGAGAAGCAGCCTAAGGGCTGGAAGGCGGCTCCTCTGAACACAGTGCTGGAGTCCCACTGCTCCACCAGGAGAGGAGCAGAGAAAGGCGGGAGCCTTCCTCAAGGTGACCCGAAATCCCCACCCACACCAGGCAGGCCGCTGGGTCTTTTCGCAGAGGACTCACCTCCAAGCCTAGCTGCTGGCCCTGCCACAGCCATGGCACTCCTGGGTGCAGGCCCCAACGGGACACCAGATGGCGGAGGGGGCGCCTTGAGTCCTGGGCTCCTTGCCTGCCTTCTGTGGCTTCCTCCTGCTTCAGGGCCTCTCCTTCCGCTGCCTCCTCCTCCCCAGCGCCCAGAGCAGGGGACACACCGAGGGTGCTCCCTGCTGGCCAAGGGGGTGAATGGAGTGGTGGGGACTCCCGGGTGAAGGGTTGCCCTGGGGAGGAGTCCCGACACCACCACGCCACTCCTGGAGAGCTGCCCAGGCCCTGAGCCCAGCGTGGAGCTGAAGAGGCCTGGAGGGCTCGGAGGGCTCGGTGGGGGCAGGTGCACATACCTCTGGTGCAACAGGAAGTGCTGGAGAGCCACCCACCTTCCAGGACCTCCTCCTGCTTCAGGGCCTTTCCTTCCGCGGTCGCCTATTTAGGAGCCTCCTTCTTAGGGGTCTCCTCCTCCCCAGCGCCCAGAGCAGCGGAACCACCAAGGGCGCTCCCCGCTGGCGAGGGGGTGAATGGATTGGCGGGGACTCCCGGGTGAAGGGTCGCCCTGGGGAGGAGTCCCGACACCTCAATGCCCCGCTCCTGTTCAGCAACATCCCTGAGATCGCGTCTGCACCGCAGGCTGTGGGGCAGCGTGATGGCCTTGATGGTGGAGAAGGCGCTGCGCATGTGGGTGCTGCTGCAGCCCGGGACCTCCTCAAAGGCTTCAAGATGTTCAGCTCCCTCTTCAAGCCCTACATCCGGTACTGCATGGAGGAGGAGGGCTGCATGGAGTACATGAGCAGCCTGCTGCACAACAGCAACCTCTTCCAGGACTATGTGATGTGGGCTGAGAAGCACCAGCAGTGCCAGCGGCTGAAGCTGAGCGACAGGCTCGCCAAGCCCCATCAGCGGCTCACCAAGCACCCGCTGCTGCTCAAGTAGGTGCTGAGGACAAGCTGCATGCCAAGGGGGGGCCGTCATCACCATGATCAGCTCAGTGGAGCGCTTCATCCACCACGTGAACGCATGCATGTGGCAGCGACAGGAGCGGCAGCAGCTGGCGGCCGTGGTGAGCAGCATGGATGCCTACGGAGTGGTAGAGGGTAGCAACGACAAGGTGGACAAGCTCCTGAAGGAGTTTCTGCACCTGAACCTGACCGGGCCCGTCCCTGGTGCCTCCCTGGAGGAGACGCGTCAGCTGCTGTTGGAGGGCAGCCTGAGGATGAAGGCGGGAAAGCACAACAAGATGGATGTGTACTGCTTCCTCTTCACGGACCTGCTCTTAGTGACCAAGGCAGTGAAGAAGGCTGAGAGGACCAAGGTCATCAGGCCACCACTGCTGGTGGACAAGACCCCAGCCCCTGTGGTG
>NW_006282666.1:128005-128821 GCF_000327345.1 Myotis davidii | reverse complement strand
GGCCGCCACCCAGGGGGCTCCCCCAGCCCCCAGCTGCAGCCTGTTGGAACTCTGTTTGGCTGCCACAGCCACCGGCACTAGGACTCGGGTTCCCCTCACGAAGCTGGGCCCCGCTGGAATTTGGGGGTGCACCAAGCCCTGGCAGTGGCTCCCAGCTATCAGAGATGGAGGGCAGGACCACCTGCCTGGCGGGGGAACCCGAAGGGCCCACCAGGAGGAGCAGAGAGCTGCCCTCAGGGACCTCCCCCAGGGTCCAGCCTGAGCCGCCCCTGGGGATCTCTGCCCAGCACAGGAAGCTGACGCTGGCCCAGCTCTACCGCATCAGGACCACCCTGCTGCTTAACTCCCAGGCCCTGAGCACAGCGTGGAGCCCTGCATGCCTGGAGGGCGTGGTAGGGGGGCGGGCACACGTGCGCCTGGTGCAGCGGGACTTGCTGGGGAGCTGCCCGCCTTCCCGGACAGGCCTCAAGCGGGGGGCGCCCAACATGGAAGGGCCGCAGTAGACCCTGAAGGCTGCCCTGAAAGCCACACAAAGACAACCTGCTGCTGGAGCGCAGGCATGCGGTGTCCGGGAAGATGGCGGAGGTAGGGAAGGAGGGTCACGGAAGGGAACAATTGCAAGCAGAGATCCTGACGGTTCTGAAAGCAGAGGACCAGCTCCTTGCAGACCTGAACTCCGTGTGGGCTTCTTTCTCGGCCCTGTGGAAGTGGTGCAGACACAGGAGGAGGTGATGGACCGGGGTTGTGCCCAAGGAAGACTCGGAGGAAGCAATGTGTGGACAGGGCCAGGCAGAGCAGGCAGGCCCTAGGGAGCCC
>NW_006282666.1:123114-126820 GCF_000327345.1 Myotis davidii | reverse complement strand
GTCACCCAGCAGCCCTGGAACAATAGACCCAAACCCCACCATCACAGAGCTGGGGATGCTGGGGGCAGAATCAGAGACACAAACCTGCAGGCTCCACACCCAGCAGCCCAAGGCCCACCACCTCAGTGCTGGGGCTGCTGGGGCCCTTATTGAAGACACAGATCTGCAGCCCCAGCACCCAGCAGCCCCAAGCCCTGCCATCAAGGTGCAGGGGCTACTGGGGGTAAGAGACACAAACCTGCAGGCTCAGCACCCAGCAGCCCAAGGCCCACCACCTCAGTGCTGGGGCTGCTGGGGCCCTTATTGAAGACACAGATCTGCAGCCCCAGCACCCAGCAGCCCCAAGCCCTGCCATCAAGGCAGGGGCTAGGCTACTGGGGGTATCAGAGACACAAACCCACAGACCCGGCACCCAGTAGACCCAAGGCCTTCGTGGCAGCACTAAGGAGCAGCAAGCCGAGTGGTAGGAAGCAGCAAGCAGGTGGGCGGTAAGGAAGGAGGGGTCCCGTACTGTGAGAGGGCACAGGCTGGGCTAAGGGGTCCCCCACACATTCCCAGTGCACAAATTTCATGCACCGGGCCTCAAGTATATATATAAAATGCCAGCAACCGGAAAGTTGTAACAACCATAATGACTGGTCACTATGATGCCCACTGCGGCCAGCAAACCAGCCCAATCTGGAGGCAGGGCCCATATCCAACCTCCCGGGGCCCATCTCCCAGCTGCCGCACCCCCTGACTGGCCTCTCCTACCCTTATGAAGGGTGGGGTGGCCAGCCAACACCCCCAGTGGCCCTTTCCCCCAGCCCAGCCACCCCTGATCAGCCACCCCACCTCAATTGGCCCATAGCCCCTCCCCCCAGCCAGCTCCATCCTTGATCACCCCCCTCCTACTCCAATAGTGGGTGGGCCAGCCAACCTCCCACCATCTCCTCCTCCCAACAGGCCAGCAGGTCCCCACCCATGCACGAATTCTTGCACTGGGCCTCTAGTATCTATTTATATAAAAACCCTGGGTATAAAACCCATCATGACCGAGGCTCGACCAACGAGAAGGAAGTCAGTCCTGCGGGGGTCACCTTGGCAATAGCTGTGCCCTCCCCAAGCAGTTTCCTGCAAGGGCGAGGTTTGAGGCAGGAACCTGCCCTTGGAGTGTGGAGGCATATCTTTATAAAGTTTTAAAAATATATTTTATTGATTTTTCACAGAGAGGAAGGGAGAGAGATAGAGAGAGTTAGAAACATCGATGATCGTAAAGTAAATATCTGATATGCAGGATAGTGACCCCTGTGAAAGGTTCCTTCGACTGCCAAAGGGGTCGTGACCCACAGGTTGTGAACCGCTGCACTAAATGAAACTTCAATTTCTAGACTCGATATAAACAGTGAAGTTGCTAAACTATTAAAAAGGCCCAACTTCTCATTATTGATGAGTGCACCATGGCATCCAGTCATGCTATAAATGCCATAGACAGATTACTAAGAGAAATTTGAATGCTGTATTTGGTAGGAAAGTTGTCCTTCTTGGAGGGGATGCTTGACAATGTCTCAGTATTGTACCGCATGCTATGCGATCAGCCATAGTACAACACAGTTTAAAGTACTGCAATGTTTGGAGATGCTTCAGAAAGTTATCTCTTACAACAAATATGAGATCAGAGGATTCTGCTTATAGTGAATAGTTAGTAAAACTTGGAGATGGAAAACTTGATAGCCGTTTTCATTTAGGAATGGACATTATAGAAATCCCCTGTGAAATCATTTGTAATCGATTTATTACTGAAGCTACCTTTGGAAATAGTATATCTATACTATGACGCTCACTGACCACCAGGGGGCAAGGCCATTCTCCCCACTTTCCCGTGAACCAGACTAGCACTTTCCCCTCACCAAAGACCAGATAAAAACACCCTCTTGGCTTCTGGCAGATTCAACCTCTGGTATCCAGAGGCCCACCCGACTGAATGATAGGGACTCTGCCCTGGCTGTCAAGGAAAAATCAGGGAAAGACCCAGACCTGTGGCTCTGGGCCAGAGGATTATACACACCATCTTTTCTGCAGTCTTAGAGACACCTCACGGAAGGTCCAATAGCCACCACCCCCCCTTAAACTCCCAATTCCACCAAAGGCTCTTCCAGTAACTCAGCCTTACAGTGATTAATCCAACAGCTAGTCTGCAGGTGGAGGCAGGCAGGGGTAGATTCTGGGATGCCTTGAGACATTTTCTGACCTTCTCTTAGGCCCTCTGCTGGTAAAAGCCAGACTTACTGTGAAGCTTCATCCCTCCCATGCACAGGCTACAGAGAATTGTGTATTGCTTATGGCTACATACAGTTTGAAATTGGCTTACACCACAGATCTTACCCAAATACAGAACCAACACAAGTGGCAAGCTTCAGACAACATCAGAGCAGGATCGAACAAGCTGCACAACCAGCAAATCCAAAGGGAGATTTCAGTAGGCACTAAACTCTGCTGAGGCAAAATCCACTTTTTTTCTTCTTTATTATTTTCTTGTTTTCCTTATATTTCTTCATGCTTTTTTTTCTTTTATACCTCTTTTTTCCTTTTAATTTTCTTATTCTATTGTTTTTCTAATTTTTATTCATTTGTTTCTGCTTTTTATCTTATTTTTATTTTCATACTGTTTTTCTTCTTTTCATTACTTCTTTTTATTCTTTTTCTTTTATCCTTTCTTAGTATTTTTTTCTTTTTTCTATTTGTATTAATGCTTATTATTTTTCTTTTACATATTTTTGTTGCTGTTTGGTTTTAGTTTTGTTTTGTAAGCACATATACAGTAGCTTGTAGGCTAGGATAAGGATTGAGACTCACAGTATTCTTTTTCTTTTTCATGGTTTCCATGTACTTTTGCATGCTGTTGTAGTTCTCACTAGGTTTTTGAACATCCTTCTAACCATTACTCTGAACTCTCTCTCTGATAAATTGCTTAACTCCATTTCATTTAGCTCCTCTTGTGGAGATTTTTTTTTTTATACTCCTGTGAAGATATTTTTGCCATTGATTTTTAGGGAGAGTGAAAGAGAGAGGGAAAGACAGAGAGAAACATTGATGTGAGAGAAACACATTGATTGGTTGTCTTCTGCAGGAGACTGCAACCAAGGTATGTGCCCTTGGTCAGAATCGAACCCAGGACCCTTTGGTCTGCAGGCTGATGCTCTATCCACTGAGGCAGGGCATGCCGGACAAGCCCTGATTGGCCCTCCTCTCCAGTACCCGCTCCTCTCACCCAGGGCCTCCCCACTCCCCTTACTTTCTCCGTGTTTCTGTCTTAATAGACAAAAGGGGCAGGTAAGCCAAGACTTGAGATAAATCTGGTGGGACGAGCTAGTGGCCTAGATTCGGATCTCCTGACACTTTGGCGGAATAGTGCTCTGTGCACGATTGTGTGCTAACCCGCTCCCACCTCAGAGTCCTTGGAGAGAGCGAGGCCAGTGAGGGGGCTGGAGGGAGTGTGGCTGGGCGCTGAGGTCTGGCCTGGCTCTCACCTCCCGCCCACCCGGCCCGCAGAAAGGCCCCTTGGACCTGATTGAGACGGGCAAAGGGCTGAAGGTGCAGACGGACAAGCCCCACCTAGTGAGCCTGGGCAGCGGGCGGCTCAGCACAGCGATCACCCTGGTGCCGCTGGAGGAAGGTAAGTCAGGCCCCTCTGTCCGTACATCCCTGCCCTGGGCCCAGGCATGGG
>NW_006282666.1:118629-123058 GCF_000327345.1 Myotis davidii | reverse complement strand
TGGTCTCTGGATCAGTGATTGAGAGAGAGAGAGAGAGAGAGAGAGAGAGAGAGAGAGAGAGAGAAATGAAACATAGGCATAAAGAATAAAAATGGTAATAATTAAGTACCTATCAATAATAACCTTAAATTTAATTGCATTAAATGCTCCCCCCAAAAAAAACCACATAGGGTAAATGAATTGGTAAGAAAACATGACCCATACATAAGCTGTCTAGTGAAGGGATGGGAAAATATTTCCATGCAAATGGAAACAAAAGAAATCCTGGAGTAATAGTATTTATATTTAACAAAATAAACTTTAAAAAAAGGTCATAATAGAGAAAGAAGGTCACTTAATAATAATAAAGTGATCAATCCAACAAGAAGGCAAAACCCTTGTAAACACGTACTCACCCAATATAGAAGCACCTAAATATGTGAAAAAACTCTTGGTAGACATTAAGAAAGAGATCTACAGCAATGCAGTCACAGTAGGGCACTTTAAGACTCCACTGATTTTATTGGATAGATCTTCGAGACAAAATATCAAGAAAACAACAATGACCTTAAACAACACACTAGATCAGATTGATTTAATTGAGACTTACAAAACATTTTATCCTAAAGCAGTTTAATTAATATACATTCTTCTCAAGTGTATATGAAACATTCTCAAAGATAGACCACATGGTAGGACTCAAAATAAGTTTTTAATAGACTTAATAATATTGAAATCATATCAAACAGCTTCAGGGATCACAATGATATGAAACTAGAAAACAACCTACACTAATAAAAGAGAAAGATGCAAATTAACCATCACTCCACCACTCTGCTACACCCACCAGCCAATCAGGAGCAAGTATGCAAATTAACCCAACTAAGATGGCAGCGGCCATGGAGCTGGAGCAAGCAAGAGGCTTGGGTTGCCACCGGCGATGGAGGAAGCCAAGCTTTCCGCCTGCTGTGGCCCACCCTGGGCTCCGCTCAGGCTACAAAGTTTTAATTATAGAAGATAAATAAACCACAGATACCTGCTTCCAGCCCACCCTGGCCTCTGCTCAAGGAGGCACTGAAAAAAAAAAAAGAAAAAAAGGAGAGGCTGGGAGCTTGGGTGGCCCGAGGCATGGCCAGCTTGAAAACAGCCATCAGCTCCTCACCCAGGCTTGCCAGCATCCCAGTGGGACCCCCCCTCCCCCATCCTGAAGGGGCTGTGGGCATCCTGAAAACAGCCCTCAGCCCCTCACCCAGGCTGACCACACCCCCATGGGGTGAGGGTACCCACTGCGGGGCTTGGCAAGCCTGAAAACAGCCATCAGCCCCTCACCCAGGCTGGCCAGGCAACCCAGCAGGACACCCCCACTCTGAAGAGACTGTGGCCAGCCTGCAAACTGCCCTCAGCTTCTCACCCAGGCTGGCCACATCCCCATTGGATGAGGGTCCACACTGGGGACTTGGCCACCCTGAAAACAGCCATCAGCCCCTCACCCAGGCTGGCCAGGCTCCCCAGTGGGGACCCCCAGCCTGAAGGGGGTGTGGCCAGCCCAAAAACGGCCCTCAGCCCCTCATCCAGGCTGGCCAGGCACCCCAGTGGGACCCCCACCGTGATCCGGGACACCCATCAGGGCAAACCATCTGGTCCCCTCCTGTGCACCAGGCCTCTATACTAATAAAAAGGTAATATGCTAATTAGACTGGAAGACCTTCCAGGAGATCTTCCAGACATTCTTTTGGACAAAGCCATGGTAGCAGGGCCAAGGTAGAGGCAGTTAGAGGCCAAGAGGGGAGGGCAGTTGTGGGTGATTAGGCTGATTGGGGGAGGGGCCATTGGGGGTAAGCAGATCAGCAGGCTGCCAGTTGGGGGCAAGCAGTCCATCAGTGGGGGTCAGTTGGAGGTGATCAGGGCAGTGGGGGGGCACAGTTGAAGCAGGGAGAGTGGTTAGGGGCAATCAGGCAGGCAGGCAGGCAGGTGAGTGGTTAGGAGCCAGCAGTCCCAGATTGCAAGAGGGATGTCCGACTGCCGGTTTAGGCCCGATCCCTGTAAACCAGTAGTAGGACATCCTTTGAGGGGTCCCAGATTGGAGAGGGTGCAGGCCAGGCTGAGGGACAACCCCACCCCCATGCATGAATTTCATGCACCGGGCCACTAGTAAAAAATAAAAACCAATTTAACACATTGAAGCTGAATAGCATGCTATTAAAAATGATTTGGTTACCAATGAGATCAAGGAAGAAATAATAAATTACCTGGAAACAAATGAAAATGAAGACACAGCAACTCACAACCTATGGACACAAAAAAGCAGTCCAGAGAGGGAATTTCATAGAATTTCAAGTCTACCTCAAGAAACAAGAAAAAACTCAAATATCCAACCTAATCCTACACCTAAAATAACTAGTAAAAAAATAACAAACAAATCCCAGAGGAAGGAGAAAGAAGGGAATAATAGTGATTAGAGTGGAAAGAAATGACCTAGAGGCTGAAAAGAAAAAGAAAAAACAACAACAAAAAACACAGTTCAGAAGATCAATGGTACTTTGAAAAGAGAAACAAGATTGATGAACCTTTAAGACCATATATGATTAAACCCCAGAGTTCTCAGTGGGAAACCCCCACAGCTGAGATATCACTCTGGAATTTCAGCTGCTGTCTGTTGGCACCTGGCCAGCCCTTTCGCACCTCTGCCCCTCCTATCAGTCTCTATGCAGTATTCACTTTCTGTCCTGGGTTATCAGGGTTCTCTCCAACGAGTCTTCTGTTGATTATTCAGGGAGTTTTTTGTATTTTAGTTGTAATTCCAGTTTGTTCCTGGGAGCATGTCCATGCAGTATCCACTTACTTCACCACCATTTTTAATCTCTCCCTATGTTATATTTTAAAGTTAAGAAAGTGGATCTAAAAATGCTCATCACAAGAAAAGAAAACACGTTTTTATCTATATGAGGTGATGGATGTTATCTAAATTTATTGTGGTCATCATTTCATAATGTATGTAAATGGCATCATTATGGTGTAAACCTTGAAATTATAGCCTGCTGTATGTAATTTATAGTTCAATAAAACTGGAAAGCATATATTCACTTAAATCAAAAACCCCAGTAAAGTAATTTGTTCAATTTATTACTTAAAATATTAGAAATAAAACATTTTTATATTGCACTTTTGAAAATATGATGTATCTGCCAGGACTATGTAAATTCAGGAAATACATGACATCCTTTGATAGTTACACTTGTCCCAATTGTGAAAATTGATTTATATGTCAAAGAGCATGTGGGAACAGTACACAGAGCTTTATTCTTACAAGTTTCAGTTACTGTTCAACTTTCCATGAGATGATAGCAACCATATTCCTGCCACACTAATGGCAATCTCTGCAGATGTGTGTATTGTCAACAGCTTACTGTGATTTTCAACACATCTAAAAACATTATCAGAAGTTGTTGTTAGCTTATTTTATTTTCTTTTGTACATCCCAGGTTAGAACCCACTGTAATTCAGGATAGTAGCATGCTTATAACTAACCTCAGGTCTTCCTGTATTGGAAAAAGGACCACTTTCCCAGGTTTGCTTGAAGAGTTTTGTGCAGTTATTCTGAGTGTTATGAATAATTATTGATTCCCTAAGGGATGTAGCTACCATATTTAAATCTTTAAGCAAATTGTGAAATCCATTATAAAATCTATGGACTGGAAAGGAATGGTTCCAGTTCTTTGAGAGCCATTGGATCTTTTAAAAACAAAGTTTAGTAAATCAATAATTGTAACAGAATACTACCAGAGGAATCTCATCTATCAGGAAATCTAATGGTGTTTATTAAAAAAAAATCATGAAAAGTTTATCCAGTGCGGCTCAGTGGTTGAGCATCGACCTGTGAACCAGGAGGTCTCAGTTCGATTCCTGATCATGGCACATTCCCCAGTTGCAGGCTCAATCTCCAAAAGGGGGCATGCAGGAGGCAGCCGATCAATTATTCTCTCTCATCATTGATGTTTCTCTCTCCCTATCCCTTCCTCTCTCAAATGAATTATATATATAGATAGATATATATCTATATATATATCTATATCTATCTATCTATCTATCTATCTATCTATCTATCTATCTATATAGGTATATCATGAAAGGTACCAACTGAGGATATTTAGACAAGAACATAAAGAAATATTTAATATTTTAAAAATATGTATACCTATTGGTAAGCTCAGAATTTTCACTTCTGTAAGAAGAATGTTTCACTAAGGCATATTGGTGAATGTGAAGAATGGCCCATCTTGCTTGGTGAGATGTTCTGGGGATTTTCTTTTGAATACATTTTTTCATTCACTTAATATTTGTTTCATTTGTATTCAAAGTTGAAGTTGTATGAACATATGGTTGAGCATCGACCTGTGAACCAGGAGGTCTCAGTTCGATTCCTGATCATGGCACATTCCCCAGTTGCAGG
>NW_006282666.1:104502-117919 GCF_000327345.1 Myotis davidii | reverse complement strand
TACCACCAGCAGTGTACCAGGGTTCCCTTTTCTCCACATCCTCTCCAACACTTGTCATTTGTTGATTTGTTGATGGTAGCCATTCTGACAGGCTTGAGGTGATACCTCATTGTCGTTGTAATTTGCATCTCTCTGTTGATCAGTGACTCAGCATTTTTTTTCTATGTCTCTTGGCCATCTATCTGTCTACTTTGGAGAAGTGTCTATTTAGGTCCTTTGCTCATTTTAAATTAAATTTTATGAGTTGTATGAGTTCCTTATATATTTTGGATATTAATTCTTTATCAGATGTATCATAGCCAAATTTACAATAGCTAAGATCTGGAAACAGCCCAAGTGTCCATCAGTAGATGAGTATACAAAAAGCTATGGCACACCATGGAATACTATGCAGCAGTAAAAACAAAAGGATCTCTTACCCTTTGAGACAGCATGGAGGGACCTGGAGAGTATAATGCTAAGTGAAATAAGCCACTCAGAAAAGGATATGTATCACATGATCTCACTCATATGTGGAATATAATGAACAACATAAACTGATGAACAAAAATAGATCCAGAGACATAGAATCATTGAACAGACTGTCAGGTCCCAGAGGGAAGGCAGGGGAGGGTGAGGGATGGAAGAGATCAACCAATGAACTCATATGCATATATGCATAACTCATAGACACAGATAATAGGGTGGTGAAGGCCTGAGACTAGGGGACATTGGCAGGCTAGAAAGGGTCAAACAGGGGAAAAGAGGGATGCATGTAATACCATATTTTTCCATGTATAAGATGCCCCCATGTATAAGACACTTCTCCAAACCAAAATTAAGAGATCAATATTTTAAACATCAAACAGAACACATTTTAATTTAGTAATTACCACAGGCAATGTTTACATACTAGTACTATGACATTATGCAGCATATCACTTTATTCAGCCTCTGTTGCATCACTGCTCTCTTCTTCATCACTATTAGTTCCAGACATACCAAATTCTTCAACTTTTATTGTATCACTGCTGTCTTCTGAGGCACTCACTGTCTATATATGTGAGATCATCCTCATAAACTGGTGGCATTTTCTGAGCTAACTTTTATATTGTTCTCATGGCCATCTCTTCTCTCCTCATGAAATTGAAGCACCATTTTGCTTTTCCTGTAAAATCAACAATGTTCATTTCGCTTGCAAACATTCTTGCCTGACATTGAATAAACTTAGTTGACACACATAAGCCACTTGCGCTGCTCCATAATCAAGTCTTAAGCCTCTGCTCCAAGTTTGCCCACTTTGCTGGTTTTCCTTTTAAGGCCTTCTTCTTTTTTGGCATCTTAAGGACTTGTTCTTCCTGTTTTCTCCATTGTCTGATCATACACTCAGTGGGAGGAGGTCCAAATTGTCTCTCTGTAACTCTGTTTCCATGTTCTTTTGCATAGCTGATTACATTCAGTTTTAATTTGTTTTAGAGTAAGACAATAGCTTACCAGAATTTATCTTTTTATTTTTTGACATCTTTATGGGCTCAGAATGCTCTGGTCTGTGTTGCACCTATGCAATCCTCACCCCCACCTCCAATTACAGATTCTGCTGACATCAGTAACAATAAGGCTCATGATTGGAGGAAGCCTCTTTGACAAGATACAGACAGCTACACACTTGCGTGGCTCCCTCCTCGGCTGACTTCCATGTATAAAACGCTCCTCAATTTTCAACAATTTTAGAAAAAAATAGCATCTTATACACAGAAAAATATGGTAGTTTCAACATGATGTTTTTTAAAGTTGAAGTTGTACACCTAAAAAATAATAAGCACAGAAAATTATTGCTATCACCAAAAGTTAAAACCAATACATATTGAAGTTACAGATCCAATGTAAAGATTATATTGGTTAGGAGCATATTTGTTTTCTTGTTTCCTTTTTAAATGGAAATATGTACAAATAAGACACAAGTAAATGTGTAAAACAAGCATATCAAATAGGTTAAGAGAAAGTAATATCAACATGTTATCAAATTTAATTTTAAGTACAAGGGAGCTAAGCATTTAATACACATGTGTGTAATCTCTTAAAAAGTTGTATAACACACACTGGAGAAATGAAAATGTAGCAAAAAAACTTACATCTACAGATATGTATCTGTCAAATCCCAAATATTTTATTATTTTTAATTAAATAATAAGTAGCATCTGAAATTTCTACAGTCTATAGCTATTGATGCATACGTAAATGTCAAATAAATGCTAGCAGATTTGTTCAGATATCAAGAACTAGAGGACATGGTAACAACTGCCTATGAAAAGTATTGTACATTTCGGTTGAGATGCTCAGGAGTATTACAGGCACATGTTCATCTATTATGTATGTGAAAATGTCTATTTCTTGAGTTAATCAATGTATTAACGGTGCTATTGATTTTATGACTCATTGACAATGATATACTGAAATATTCTGTACAGTTAGCTGACTTTATGAGGTTTAATTTTTAGTTAAGAAACTAACCCTAATAATTTGGCATATATATGAAATTAGTATAAATGCTCATGGTAGCAGCACTAATGTAAAAATGATAGTGATGCATACTGGACTACTAAAAGTCAGGAGGAAGTGAGGCTGAAGAAAGAAAAGAGAAACATATAGGACCCTAATGCAATATTCATACTTTCCAAAGGCAAACACTAATTTGCTTCTTAATCTATATATCAGGCCATGACTAGAACAGAATCTACATAATACACCAATTCTGTTTCAAATATTTTACTTGTTGGGAGAGAAAGGCCACATTGGTAAGATGGAAGTGCTATTTTATTATAGCCTGTAATGGCAGTGAGCCTTTTATAACTTTGCCCAGGACACTATTATGATTGCCAATAACAACAAAAAATAGCAATTGAGTGTCTCTACACAGCTATGATTTACTATAATACTTAACCAAAATATTGATTTAATTTTACTGCAGCACAGACTTTTTTATTTATTTTTCTTTTAAAATATATTTTTATTGATTTCAGAGAGGAAGAGAGAGGGTGAGAGAGATAGAAACATCAATGATGAGAGAGAATCATTGATCAGCTGCCTTCTGCACGCCCCCTACCGGGGATCAAACCCACAACGGAGGCATGTGTTCTTGACTAGAATCGAACATGAGACCCTTCAGTCTGCAGGTTGACGCTCTATCCACTGAGCCAAACCAGCTAAGGCAGCACAGATGTTTTATAATAATCTATGAAAACTTGTAAATACCATTCTATTTTTCAATGAAACTAATGATATGTATGATATGATATGACATGTATCTACTATGAGAGAATCATATTGAATAGTTGACTGCCCTAAAAGTCTTCTTTGTTCATCTTTCACTAATACTTATATCCTATAAATCACTGATATTTTTACTGTCTCCATATTTTTGCCTTTTCCATGTTCTTCTTTCACTTACAAATATGAATGTAAGGTTTCTCCATGTCTCATAGCTTCACTCATTTTTTAGTACTAAGTGAACCTTATTTTATTTGTCTACTCAACCTACTGAAGGACATGTTTATAAACATCCTTGTATCGGTCTTTGTGTGAACATAAATTTTCACTTCATTTGAATCAATACCAAGGAGTTAAATTACTGAATCACTTGGTAAGAGTATGCTTAGTTTTGTAAGAAAGTGCCACAATGTCTTCTGAAGTAACTTTACCACTTTGCATTCCCACCAAAAATAAATGACTGTCTGTTGTTCCACATCCTAGCCAGCAGTGGTGTTTCAGCATTTTGGAGTTTTGCAATTATAGCATGTATATAGTGGCATCTCCTTGTTATTTGAAGTTGTATTTCTCTATTGACATATGATGTTGAACATCTTTTTACATGCTCACTTGTCATTTGCATATCTTTTTCAGTGAGGTGACTGTTCAGGTCTTTTGCTCAATTTTTAATCTTATTCAATTTCTTATTGAGTTTTAAGATTTCTTTTTATATTTTCGATGAGAGTCCTATATCAGCTATATCCTTTAGGAATATTTTCTCATTCTCTTATCATTGTGTTTTGCAGAGTATATGTTTCTAATTTTAATGAAGCTAGCTTATTAATTGTTTCTTTCAAAAATGTATCTATGTTTTCTTCTTCTTGGAGTTTTATAGCTTTGTGTTTTACAGTTAGGTATGATCCACTTTGAGTTAATTTTTGTGGAGGGCTTAAAGTCTGTGTTTAAATTCATTTTTTGCATGCAAGTTTCCAGTTCTTCCAGCATAACTTGTTAAAAAGACTGTCTTTGCTCTATTGTATTGCCTTTGCTCTTTGTCAAGGTCAGTTGACTGTATTGATGTGGCTCTATTTCTGGGCTCCTGATTCTATTCCATTGATCTACTAGTCTAATTTTTCACCAATATTTTACTGTCTTGACTACTATAGCTTTATAGTAAGTCTTAATGTCGAATAGTGTCAGTCCTCTAAATTGATTCTTGTCCTTCAAAATTTAATTGGCTATTTTGGGTCTTTCAAAACTTCTTATAAACTTTAAAATCAGTTTGTCAATATCCACAAAAGAACTTTCTTGAATTTTGATCAGGATTACACTGCATATATAAATCAACTGGAAAGAACTGATGTCTTGACAACATTGAGTCCTCCTGTTCATGAACATGGAATGTCTCACCGTTTGTTTAGTTCATTGACTTTTTTCATCAGAGTTTTGTAGTTTTCCTTATAGAGACCTTGTACATATTTAGTTAGACTTATATAGACTTCCTATTTGGGATGCTAATGTAAATAATAGTATGCTTTTTAAATTCAAATGTTAATTGATGGTACATTAAAAAAGTGATTGGCTGTGGTATACTAATCTTGTATCCTGCAACCTTGCTGTAATTACTTGTTAATTTTAGGAGGGTTTTATCAATTATTTTATATTTTCTAAATAGACAATTATATCGTCTGAAAATAAAGCCAATTTTATTTCTTTCTTTCCAGTGTATATATCTTTTGTTTCCTTTCTTTGTCTTGCCGCATTAGCTAGTACTTCCAGTATTATGTCAAAAAGCAGTGATGAGAGAAGGCATTCACACCTTGTTCCTCATCTTATTGTAAAGCATCAATTTTTTCACTATTATGTATGATGTTAGCAGCAGGTTTATTGTTGTTTTCAATTTTTCTAAATACTATATTTTTAAAATTAAATTTATTGTGGTAACATTGATTAATTACATTATTTAAATTTCAGGGTACAACTTTGTAATATGACATTTGTATACTCTATTGTGTGCTTACCATCTGCACTGCTGTAGTTTTTTTGTTTGTTTGCTTGCTTGTTTTTTTGTCAATGTTCCCTATAAAATTGAGGACGTTTCCTTCTAATCCTAGTTTGCTGGGAGATTTTTTTTAATCATGAATGTGTGTGTGTGATTATTTCAATGATTTTTTGTATTGATACTATTTTTCTTTGTTACCCGGTTGATGTGATGGATTACCTCAATTGGTTTTGTAATGCTGAACCAGCCTCATATAACTGGGATAAATCCCATTTGATCATGGCATTTACTTTTTTAATACATTGTTGGATTAGATTTACTAATTTTTTGAGGACTTTTGTGATCTATGTTTATGCTAGATATTGACCTGTAAGTTTTATTTTTTGTAAAGTCTTTGTCTGCTTTTATTAATACACTACAGTTAGCCCTCTGTATCTGCAGGTTATGCATCCATGGGTTCAACTAAGCAAGAATCAGAAATAGTTGAAAACAATGTTATGTTGTTGCTGACATATACTATGTAGTAAGGCCTAAGTTGGTTGCGTCTGTATTCAACAAATACAGCCTTTTTCTCCTTGTCATGATTCCCTAAACAATACAGTATACCAATAATTTACATACCATTTACATAGTATAAGGTATTATAAATAATCTGGAATTAATTTAAAGAATACAGGCGGATGTGTGTAGGTTATTATGTAAATACTATACCATTTTATTAAGGGATTTGAGCATCCACAGATTTTGGTATCCATGTGGTTCCTGGAACCATTCCCCCATGGAAACAGAGGGATGATGTAACATTGGCCTTATAAAACAAGGTAGAATGTATTCCCTCTGATTTTATTTCCTGGAAGAGATTGTAGAGAATTGGTATAACTTTGTCCTTAAATTTTTTTTTAGAATTTACTAGGGAACTCATCTGGACTTTATATTTTCTCCCTCTCTTTTTTTGGGGGAAGGGGGATAAAAAGCTCTTTATTTGAAGCTCTGGGGTAGGGTAGAGCATTGATTTCTCACCAGAGGCCCACATAGGCCAATTAATTATTGATTTCATTTCTTTCACAGCTCTAAACCTACTCAGATTGTTTTTTTCTTCTTGTGTGAATTTGGCAGAATATGTATTTAATGTAATTGATTTTTTCATCTAAGTTGTTAAATTTATGGGCATAGAGCTTTTTTTTATAATATTTCTTTATTATCCTTTAAATGTCCATGATATCTGAAGTGATATCCTCTCTTTCATTCCTGATATTAGTGATTTGTGTCTTCTCTCTTTTTTTCTTAGTTAATCTGAGTGAAGGCTTATCAATTTTAATGATAAATCAAAGAATCAGCTTTTGGTTTTGTTTATTTTATTGATATATTGTTTTAAATTTCATTTATTTCTGCAATAATTTTTAATATTTATTTTCTTCTGCATATTTTGAATTTAATTTGCTTTCCTTTTCTTTAGCTTCCTAAGGTATAAACTTAGATTATTGAATATAGGTATTTCTTCTTTTCTAATACATCCATTCAAAGCTATAAAATTCCCTCCAATCATTGCTTCTGCTGCATTCTACAAATTTTCATAAGTTGTGTTTTATTTCTATCTAGTTAAAATGTTTTTTAAATTTATTTTGAGACTACTTTAAAATTTTGTTATTTAATCTCCATCCATTTTGTAGTTTCCATCTATCTTTCTGTTGTTGATTTCTAGTTTAATCTCTTTGTTTTCTGGTTGTGGATATTGTATGTGTTCTACTCTTTTAAATTTACGTTGTGTTTCATTGGTCAAGACATGAAGACAACCAAAATGTCTTTCAATAGAGGATTGGATAAAGAAAATGTGGTACATAAATACTGTGGAATGCTACTCAGCCATAAGAAAAAAAAAATGAAATACTGCCATTTATGACAACATGGATGGACCTTGAGAGTATTTTGCTAAGCAAAATAAGTCAGTCAGAAAAAGCTAAGAATCATTGATTTCATTCACATGGGGATATAAAACTGAAAGAAACAAATGAACAAACAAGAAAATAAACATTATAGACACAGACAACATTATCGTTACCAGAGGGAAGGTAATGGGGGGGATAGTAAATGGTAAAGGAGGTCACATATATTGAGACAGAAGATTTGACTTTGGGTGGTGGGCACACAATGCAACATACAAATTATACACTTGAAACCTACATAATTTTATTAACCAACGTCAACCCAATAAACTTAATTTGAAAAATATTTAAGATGTGCTTTATGGCCCAGAATGATTTCTGTCTTGGTGAATGGTTTATATGATCTCTAGAATAATGTTTATTCTGATCTTGTTGGATAAAACAGTCCATAGTTATCAATTATAGCTAGTTGACTGATGGTGCTATTAATCTCAACTATATACTTACTGGTTTTCTTTCTATATACATTTCTGATAAAAGGGAGACCAAGTCTCACCTATACCAGTGGATATATAAATTTCTCCTTGCAGTTCTATCAGTTGCTGTCTCAAATATTTTGACACTGTGTTGTTAGGCACATACACATTAACAAATTGCTGTCTTTTTATAATATTGACTTCTTTATCATTATGTATTGCCCCTCTTTATCCCTTATAGCTTTCTTTGCTCTGAAGTTTACTCTTCTTGAAGTTAATATGGATAATGTTGCTTTCTTTTTATTTGTGTTAGCATGGCATATTTCTCTTTATCAGTTTACTTTTACTATATATCATTATGTCTAATATATTATATACAGTATATGTATTATATTTAAAACTAGAGGCCCAGTGCACACAAATTTGTGCACTTGGCGGGGGGAGGAGGTCCTCAGCCCAGCCTGTGGCCTCTCACAGTCTCGGACCCCTTGGGAGATGACCACCTGCTGGGTTAGGCCTGCTCCCTGGGGGATTGGGCCTAAGCTGGCAGTCAGACATCCCTCTGGCAGCCCGGGAGCCCTCAGGGGATGTCCTCTTGCCAGCAGAGAGCAGGCCTAGCTGCTGCCGGACATCCTTAGCACTGCTGAGGAGGCAGGAGAGGCTCCCATCACCACCGCTGTACTGGCAGCCGTCAGCCTGGCTTGTGGTTGAGCAGAGCTCCTGCCATGTGAGAGAGAGAGAGAACAAGATATTGAAAACCTATTTGAAGAAATAATGACAAAAAACTTCTCCTACCTGGTGAAAGAAATAGACTTACAAGTCTAAGAAGCACAGAGAACCCCAAACAAGAGGAATACAAAGAGGACCACACCAAGACACATCATAATTAAAATGCCAAGGGCAAAAGACAAAGAGAATATTAAAAGCAACAAGAGAAAAACAGTTAGTTACCTACAAGGGAGTACCCATACGACTGTCAGCTGATTTCTCAATAGAAACTATGCAGGCCAGAAGAGAGTGGCAAGAAATATTCAAAGTGATGAATAGCAAGAACCTACGACCAAGATTACTCTACCCAGCAAAGCTATCATGTAGAATTGGAGGTCAGATAAAGAGCTTCACAGAGAAGAAAAAGCTAAAGGAGTTCATCACCACCAAACCAGTATTATATGAAATGCTGAAGGGTATTCTTTAAGAAGAGGAAGAAGAAGAAAAAGGTAAAGATAAATAAAAATTATGAACAACAAAGTGATAAATACATATCTATCAACAAGTGAATATAAAAATCAAGTGAATAAATCTGATGAACAGAATAAACTGGTAAATATAATAGAATCAGGGGCATATAAAGGGAGTGGACTGACAATTCTCGGGGGAAAGGGGGTGTGGGAGTGCAGGAAGAGATTGGACAAAAATCTTACAACTATGGACAAGGACAAAGGCAGGGGGTAAGGTCATAGGGTGGGGTGGGAATCTAGTGGAGGGGAGCCAGGGGGAGGGGGAAAGAGGAACAACTGTAATAATCTGAACAATAAATATTTATTTTAAAAATAAATAAATAAAATGGAGATTCAGTTTTCTGACCTATATCATTTTATTTCTCTTAAGGTCTTCTATTCATATTTCTTGCAGTGCATGTGTATTGACAACAAAGTCTCTTAATTTTTGTTTTTATGAGTAATTCTTTATTTTTCCAAACAGTTTCCAATTAATCATAGTTTTTAAAAAATCCTAATTTGATAATTCCAGCATTCCTTTTATATATGACTCTAGTCTCATGCTTATTCTGTTGCCTTTTTTTTTTAAGACAGAAATGATGTAGTGTGTAAAAGAAATAATAGTAAATAAACCATTAGTGATGTAATGAAAAGGTTTTTATATCTCAGGGGCTGAGCCGCCAGCAATTTACCAATTACAGTTCTGGTTTTCCTACTCTGGTACTGGTTCCTGCAGAGGAATTTGCTTGAAAGTTTCTGTTCAGGTAAGTTGTGATTCCCTGTATCTACTTGTACCTCTGTAATTTTGTTGAAGCACCTCACTTCTCTGACAGACGTAAGAAGAGCTTTTGATTTTTCAGTTTGTACAGCTTTTTACTTATTCAGACAGAGTAAATACTTTCAAGATTTTTACATGCTGGACTGGAACCCACAAAATTTATTCTTTTTAAATGCTTTTTAAAATATATACTTTTATTATTGATAGTATTACAGATGTCTCCATTTTCTCCTCTTATCCCCCACTCTTCCCAGCCCCTACCAATCCCTCCACGTCTTCACTACCCTATTGCCCATGTCCATGGACTATGCATATAAGTTTGTAAGTTCTTTGGTTTATCTCTTCTCATCCCCCCACTTCCATATCGAGGTATGTCAGCCTGTTTCATGCCTCCCTGCTTTGGGTCTTCTTTTGTTGGTCAATTAATTTTGTTCATTAGATTCTCCAAATAAATGAGATCATGTGATATTTGTCTTTCACAGTTTGGCTTATTTCACTTACCATAATATTTTCCACGTCCATTAAAGCTGTCCCAAAGGGTAAAAGATCCCTCTTTTTTTTTTACAGATGCATAGTATTCCATAGTGCAAATGTCCCATAGATTTTTAACCATTCATCAACTGATGGGCACATGGGCTGTTTCCAAATCTTAGCTATTATAAATAACACTGCTATGAACATAGGGGTGCATATATTCTTTCTGATTGGTGTCTTTGGTTTTTTTAGGTATATTCCCAGAAGTGGGATCGCTGGGTCAAACGCAAGTTCTATTTTAATTTTTTTTAAAAAAATATATTTTTATTGATTTCAGAGAGGAAGGGAGAGGGAGAGAGAGATAGAAATATCAATGATGAGAGAGAATCATTGATTGGCTGCGTCCAGCACATCCCACAATAGGGATCAAGCCCACAACCTGGGCATTTAAGGCTGACCAGAAATTGAACTGTGACCTTCTGATTCATAGGTCGACACTCAACCACTGAGCCATTAATTTTTTTTGTGGAAATTCCATATTGATTTCTATAGAGGCTGCACAAGTCTGCATTCCCACCAGCAATGAACTAATGTTCCCTTTACTCCACATCCTCACCGGAACTTGTTTTTTGCTGATTTTTTTTATGATAGCAATTCTGACAAGTGTGAGGTGATAGCTCATTGTGGCTTTAATATGCATTTCTCTGATGATTAGTGACTTTAAGCATTTTTTCTTCATATGTTTCTTGGCCACTTATATGTCCAGTTTGGAGAAGTGTCTATTCAGGTCTTCTGCCCATTTTTAATTGGATTGTTTGTCTTCCTTTTATTGAGTTTTATGAGTGCTTTATACGTTTTGGATATTAACTCCTTATCAGATATGTAATTGGAAAATATGTTCTCCCATACAGTGAGTTTCTTTTTCATTTTGATGGTGGTTTCTTTTGCTGTGCAGAAACTTTTTATTTTGATGTAGTCCCATTTTTTTTCTCCTTAGTTTTCTTTGCCCTACAGTGGTCAGCAAACTCATTAGTCAACAGAGCCAAATATCAACAGTACAACGACTGAAATTTCTTTTGGGAGCCAAATTTTTTAAACTTAAACTATATAGGTAGTACATTGTTATTAACTTAATTAGGGTACTCCTAAGGCTTAGGAAGAGCCACACTGAAGGGGCCAAAGAGCCGCATGTGGCTCATGAGCCGCAGTTTGCTGACCACGACCCTAGGAGATGTATCTGTAAACATATTGCTACACGAGATGTCTGACATTTTATTGTTTATGTTTTCTTCTAAGATTTTTATGGTTTCATGCCTTACATTTAAGTATTTTATTTAACTTGAATTTATACTTCTGTGTGGTGTAAGTTGGTGGTCTAGTTTCATCTTTTTGCATATGTCTGTCCAGTTTTCCCAGCACCAGTTGTTGAAGACGCTGTCTTTACTCCATTGTATGTTCTTGCATCCTTTGCCAAATATTAATTGACTATAATGGTATGGATTAATTTTTGGGGTCTCTGTTCTGATCTATTGGCCTATGTGCCAGTACCAGGCTGTTTCAGTTATAATGGCTTTGTAGTATAGTTTGATATCTGGCATTGTTGTCTCTCCTACATCTTTCTTCTTTCTAAAGATTGCTGCAGCTATTTAGGATCTTTTAAGTTTCCATATAAAGTTTTCTGTGCTTTTCTTCTAAGTCTGTGAAATATGCCTTTGGTATTTTAACAGAGATTATGTTGAATCTATAGATTTTTGGGGTAGTATAGACATATTAATGATGTTAATACTTCTAATTCATGAACATGGTATTTATTTCCATATGTTTGTATCTTCCTCTATTTCTTTTTTTTTTTTTTTTCAATGCCCTATAGTTTTCCAAGTACAGGTCTTTTACCTCCTTGGTTAAGTTTATTCCTTGGTGTCTTATTCTATTTCTTGCAATGGTAAATGGGATTGCTTTCTTAGTTTCTCTTTCTAAGAGCTCATTATTGGTGTATAAAAATGCCATCAATTTGAGATGTTGATTTTCTATCCTGCTACCTAGCCAAATTCATTTATTAAGTTTAGTAGTTTCCTGGTGGGGTCTTTAGGGTTTTCTATGTACAGTATCATGTCTTCTGTGCATAATGACAGTTTTACTTCCTCCTTTCCAATTTGGATACCTTTTAGCTCTTCTTCTTGTCTGATTGTCGTGGCTAGGACTTTCAGTGTTACGTTGAATAAGACTGGTGAAAGCTGAGGTCCCTGCTTTGTTCCCAATCTTAACGGGAACACTTATAGTTTTTGCCCATTGAGTATGATGCTTGCTGTAGGTTTGTCATATGTGGCCTTTATTTTTTATTTTTATTTTTTTAAATTGTGCCTTTTAAAAATATATATTTTACTGATTTTTTTACAGAGAGGAAGGGAGAGGGAGAGGGATAGCGTGTTAGAAACATCGATGAGAGAGAAACACCGATTCAGCAGCCTCTTGCACGCCCCCCTACTGGGGATGTGCCCGCAACCTAGGTACATGCCCTTGAGCAGAATCGAACCTGGGACCCTTGAGTCTGCAGGCCAACACTCTATCCGCTGAGCCAAACTAGCTAGGACATATGTGGTCTTTATTATGTTGAGGTATGATCCCTCTATTCCCACTTTACTGAGAGTTTTTTTTTTTATCAAAAAAGGTCACTGGATTTTGTCGAATGCTTTTTCTGCATCTATTGATATGATCATGCAGTTTTTATCTGTCAATTTTTTAATGTGATATATCACAGTTATTGATTTGCCAATATTGTACCAGCCTTGCATCCCAGGAATAAAGCCCACTTGGTCATGATGTATGATATTTTTAATGTATTCCTGGAATCAACTTGCTAATATTTTGTTGAGGGTTTTAGAATCTGTGTTCATTAGGAATATTGACCTGTCATTTTTTTTCTTTGTAATGTCTTTATCTGATTTCGGGATTAGGATAATGCTGACTTCAGATAAAGAGCTTGAAAGTGTGCTGCTATGAACATATGGGTGCAAATATCCTTTCTGATTGGTGTTTCTGGTTTCTTGGGATATATTCCTAGAAGTGAGATCACAGGGTCGAATTGGAGTTCCATTTTTAGTTTTTTGAGGAAACTCCATACTGTCTTCCATAGTGGCTGCACCAGTCTGCATTCCCACCAGCAGTGCACCAGTGTTCCTTTTTCTCCACATCCTCGCCAGCACTTGTCGTTTTTTGATTTGTTGATGATAGCCATTCTGACAGGTGTGAGATTTTGTTGCCTTTGGATTCCTCTAGTATTTGTATGGATTCTCATCTTACATTTAAGTCCTTTATCCATTTGAGTTTATTTTTGTGTATGGTGTAAGTTGGTGGTCTAGTTT
>NW_006282666.1:97869-104206 GCF_000327345.1 Myotis davidii | reverse complement strand
AGATCAACCGAAGGACTTGTATGCATGCATATAAGCATAACCAATGGACATAAGACACTGGGGGTTAGGGAAGGCCGGCGGATTGTTAAGGGCGGGGGAAAAAAGGAGACATATGTAATACTCTTTGTAATACTTTAAGCAATAAAACAATTTTTAAAAAAAGAGCTTAAAAGTGTTCCCCTGGAAAGTGTTCCTTCCTCTTTAATTTTTTGGAATAGTTTGAGAATGATTGGTGTTACTTCTTTAAATGTTTGTTAAAATTTTCCTGTAAATCCATCCAGTCCAGGACTTCTGTTTGCTGGAAGTTTTTAAATTACTGCTTCAATTTCATCAATTGTTATTGGCCTACTCTGGTTTTCTGATTCTTCCTGACTTAGTTTTGGAATATTGTATGTTTCTATGAATTTGCCCCTTTCACCCAGGTTGTCCAATTTATCTGGAAATAGTTATTCTCGGGATTTGCTTACAATCCTTTGTACTTCTTGGTGTCCATTGTTATATTACACTTTCATTTCTGATTTTATTTATTTGGGTCCTGTCTCTTTGTTTCTTGATGAATCTACCTAGGGCTTAATTAATCTTGTTTAGCTTTTAAAAGGACGAGTTCTTGGATTTATTTATGTCTTGTACTGTTTTTTGTTTGTTTGTTTGTTTGTTTTAGTCTCTACATCATTTATTTCCTCTCTGAACTTTATTATTTCCTTCCTCCTACTTCCTCTGGGTTTTTCTTGCTGTTCTCTTTCTAATTCATTTAATTGTATGATTAGATAGTTTATTAATGTTTTTTTCTTGTTTCTTGAGGTAGGCCTGTATTTCTATGAACATCCCTCTGAGGACTGCTTTCATCATGTCCCATAGGTTGTATGTTCATTTTCATTTGTTTCCAGGAAGTTTTTCATTTCTTGCTTGATCTCTAGGTAACCCATTCATTTCTTTTTAAATAACATGCTATTTAGCCTCCATGTGTTTGAGTATTTTTGATGTTTTTTATTGTAATTGATTTTTAACCTAATGCCATTGTGATCTGAGAAGATGCTTGGTATTATATCAATGTTCTTAAATTTATATAGACTTGTTTTGTGCCTTAACATGTAGCCTATCTTTGAGAATGTTGATGTGCACTTGAAAAGAATGTAAATTCTGTTTATTTGGGGTGAAACATTCTGTAAATATCAGTTAGATCCATCTGATCAAGAATGTTACTTAAGGCCACATTTTCCTTTTTTAATTATTTTATCTGGAAAATTTATCCAGTGATACCAGTAGGGTATTGAATTCTCCCATTATGAATGTATTGCTGTCAATCTTACCTTTAAAGTCCATGAAGATTTTTTTATATAATTAGGTGCTTCTACATTGGGTGCATATGTATTTATAAGGATTGTATTTTTGAATTATTCCTTTTAGTATTATGAAGTGATTTTCTTTGTCTCTTATTATGGCCTTTGTTCTGAAGTCTATTTTTTCTGATGTAAGTGTTACTACCCCAGCTTTTTTTTTCCCTTTCCATTTGCATGGAATATATTTTTCCATCCCTTCATTCTCAGTCTGTGTATATCTTTTGTTCTGAGGTGGGTCTTTTGTAGACAGTATTTATAAACAGTCATCTTGTCTTATCCATTCAGTCACCCTATGTCTTTTGGAGCATTTAATCCCTTTACACTTAAGGTTATTATTTGTAGATATTTATTTATTGCCATTTTGTTTTCTTTATGGATATGATCCTCCTTCTCTCTTTTTCTTGTTCTTAAAGCAGTCCCTTTAACATTTCTTGCATTGCTGGTTTGATGGTAATGCAATCCTTTAACCATATTTTGTTGGAAAGTTTTTTTTATTTCATCTTCAATTTTAAATGATAGCCTCCCTGGATGTGCATTGCAGAAATACCAGAAGGGGAAGAGGATGAGCTGTTGTAATTTGATTTAAGTCCTTGTTTTTCATTACTCTGAGTACTTCATGTTACTACCTTCTGGCCTGAAGTGTTTCTATTGCAAAATCAGGTAACATTCTAATGGGAGCTACTTTGTAAGTGATTTTCTGTCTCTCTTGCTGTCTTTAAGATTCTCTCTTTCCTTCAACATTTGCCATTTTAATTATGATCTGTCTAGGTGTGGGTCTTTTTGGGTCAATCTTGTTTGGGACTCTCTGTGCCTCCTGAATTTGTGTGACATTTCCTTCACCAGGTTGGGGAAGTTTTCCATCATTATTTCTTTAAATACTTTCTCTGTTCCTTGCTCACACTTTTCGCCAATCTGGTATTCCTATAATGCACATGTTATTATGCTTCATGTTGTCCAACAGCTCCCTTATGCTATCTTCCTGCTTTTTAATTTTTTTTTCTATTTGCTCCTCTAATTGGGTATTTTTTTTTTCTACCTTGTCTTCTAAATTGCTGATTCATCCTATGCTTCATCCAATCTAGTTTTAATACCTTCCAGCGTGTTTTTCATGTCAGATATATCATTCTTCATTTCTGTCCGGTTCTTATTAGTGGCCTCTTTTTTCCTTTTCATGCTGTTGTTATTTGTGCTGAGTTCCTTAAGCATCTTTATAACCATTGCTTTGAACTATATATCTGATAGGTTGCTTGCCTCCAACTTCTTTAGTTATTTTTCGGGAGATTCCTTTGTTTCTCTCATTTTATTTTCTTTATCTACCAATTTTAGCTGTGTCTTTGTATTTGCTTCTATGTGTTAGATAGAGCTATGCCTCCTAGTCATTGTCGGCTGGCCTTATGTAGAAAGTGTCTTGAAGGATCCAGTGGCGCAGTTTTGTTGTCCACCTGCACTAGATGCTCTAGGTATGCCCTTTGTGTGTGTGTTATTTTGGCTTTCCTGTTGTAATTGAGACTTGATTTTTGATGTTCCATTTGTGGAAAGGATCTCCCTTCAAACTTATTGCCAATGAGGTTTAACCCCAATGTTGTCATGCCAGCTGTTGTACAGGTATTTGGGGTCTGCTACTTGTGGGGCTCACTGGATTTTGCCCTGATTTTGTTGAATCTTGTCCCTTGGTGTGTCTCTCCTGGGCCTCCTCAGATCTTCATTAGTATAGGTGAATGTGAGTCACTGTCCCTTTATGGCCCTGGACAACCTGATTGAGGTCTAAGAGGTTGAATCCCCTTGTAGTCCTGTGGTCAGGGACTCCTCATCCCAGAGGCTGGGTCTGCCTTCAGTCTCATGCCTTGATTGTCCCTGTTCTGAGCTGTACTCCCTTCCTCCAGGGAGCTGGTCCCACAGGTGTCAGTTGCAGGTGCTTGGGGTCCTTGCTTTTGTGTCATTGAGCAGTGTGGATGGTGTCTGCAGCAGAGACCCAAACTGCTCTTTTTGACTAATTAGATCAGGCAAAGAATTAAAGCCTCCAGAGACCTGCCTTTGCCTGCAGACTCATTGGATTCAGTTTGGAGTATCCTTGAGCAATCATCCACAGGTGGGATGAGAGGTTTTCCAACAGAGTGGGACAATTGCTTCTGCCTGGAGGCTAATTGTTATTCTCAGTCTCTTAATGGGACTCAGAAACTCTACAGCAGTGGTTCTCAACCTTGGCTTCACATGAGAATCACCTGGGAATCTTTAAAATCCTTATTTATGGGCCTCATCCTTTGGAAATTCTGTTTCTTTCTTATTAATGTTATGGCCTCACCCCATAACAAAGAAACCGAATTTCCGGAGGATGAGGCTCAGAAATAAGGATTTTAAAAAGATTCCCAGGTGATTCCCATGTGCAGCCAAGGTTGAGAACCACTGCTCTACAGGGTGGGGCAAGGGATTTTCCAATAGAGTGTGTCAACTGTCTCCCCCCAAGGCAAAAATGGCAGGATAGTAAAAGTTTGCCTGAGAAAGATGACCTCTGCAATGTGAGGGAATAACTCAGCACAGGAAACCGTGGTGTCTGCCTTCTGAGCCCTATCCCCATATCCTCCAACCCTGGCTTCTGCTCACATAGCTCCAGTCCACTCTTCCCTTCCTCTGCTGGAGCCCAATGTCAGTGACTGCACTTGAAATATTGTGTGTTAGCCCTTTAAGAGGGTGCTGCATTTTCAGCCATCTCTCCGGGCAGTCAGCAACCCTGCTGCTTTTCACAGCCAGATGTTATGTGGGTACCTTTCTCAGTTCTGGTGCTCTCTGCTGGGGGGTCCACCTGGGTATTAGACCTCAGAATTCTCAGTGGAAACCCCCCACAGCAGAGATATCTCTCCAGAACTTCAGTTGCTGTCTGTGGGAGCCTGGCCAGCCTTTTCACACCTCCACCCTTCCCACCAGTCCCTATATGGTCTCCACTTTCTATCCTTGGTTATCTGGGTTCTCTCCAGCTAACACAGCATAGATATAGTTTGCTTTCTACTGTGTAATTTTATGTCCAAGTAAGTAAATATAAAATAGTGGTTTCATTTAAATAGATTGAGAGAATTGTGATGAAATTGTTTTTAATCAAGTCCTAAACATGGGATATATTGTAACACATTGGAATGAGTACAGATTATGGAACCAGAATGTCCCAGGTCCAAATCTTAGATTCTGCCATTTTCTAGCTGTGCAACCACAGGCAGTTATTTGAGCTTTCTCTTCCTCAGTTTATTCATCAAAGTATTAGGCTTATTTCTGTTGGGATCCCACCAAAGCCATCCATGAGAAAAAGTCTGGGGTACAGGTATTTATTTAGACAATGATTCCAGGAAACACAAAAGAGTAGAGAAAGTGAGAGAGGGAAGGAAGAAAAGTGAAGTAATGGTGTCCATCTTCTGAGATATCCTATATAATATGCAAATAGTCATCATGCCCTCATGCCCTCGCACCCTCGTGCTAGGGCCGGGGGACCTGAGGCTGCACTCCCCACCCTGTGGGGCTTGACTAGGGTGGGGCTGGCCAGGGTCTTACGTGATTTTGAGGCACACATGGGTGGGCGGGGACTTGACTCTGGGTCCTGTGGTGCACACCAGACTCTGACAGGAGGGAGATTTTCATATACATTTTACTAATTTTCTTTCATATCTGACACTTCTATTATAGAGAAAGGGCAAATAGCAATATTAAAATATTTCCTCTAATTAATTTCTTTTTAATGTGCACAAATTTCTTGCACCGGCCCACTAGTTGTTCATAATATGCCTGTGAAATGTCCTGCTGATGGACAGAAAGGCTGTCATTTATAGTTGTTCATGTAGTCCTATCTCTCATTGCTAAAGATTATTTTTGAGTGTGTGAGAATTAAATATCCTGCCCTGGTTCCTGCCCTGCTGGCATGCTGAGCAAGTTCCTGACCAGCAAGAGAAAGCTCTCAGGAAGGGAAAGGAAATGTACCATGTGTTTTAGGAAGGAAGTTGCCACCATCACTGCAGGTGAACTTAGAGATGAACACAGTGGCTATGGTAAGGTGTTACACTTTTTATATCTCATGTAGAGAACCAAAGATAATATGTCATTACATAAATGTAGCTATTACTTGTTTTGTTGTTTATTAAATCAGAACATAACTGAGAGGGTATAATATCTATATCAAAGGTCATTATAAAATTGAATGTTATGGAATCTTTCAAATATTGCTTTCCTTCCAATCTGCTGATATTTTGGGTGGGGGATATAGAGAAGGTGGCAGCTATGTACCTAGGGTTAAAAAAAATAAAGGGAATCTTTACCCCATTCTCATGTAATGAGATTAGACTGTGCCGACTGCAAATATTGCTCCCCCTTTTACTATATTGTGAGCAATACTCATTGTACATTTTAAGTAGTTTAAGAGCTTAAAATTATATTCAAAACATATCCTGTTTTAATTTTATTTTACTCAGATCCAATAGTGAAGAAATCTAAGCCTAATGTTCCTGATTCAGGTTTGGAAGATTGTATGTTTCTAGGAATTTGTCCAAAATTTATAAAGAACTTATAAAGCTCAACAACATTAAAACAAACAATCCAATTTAAAAACATGGGCAAAGGACCTGTATAGACACTTTTCCAAAGAGGACATACAGATGGCCAATAGACATATGAAAAAATGCTCAACATCACTAATCATCAGAAAGATGCAAATTAAAACCACAATGAGATATCACCTAACACGTATCAAAATGGCTAACAGCAATAAATTATTAAACAAACAATAAGTGCTGGCGAGGGTGTGGAGAAAAGGGAACCCTAATGCTCTGTTGGTGGGAATTTAATTTGGTGCAGCCACTGGGGAAAATATTAGGGAGTGTCCTCAAAAAATTAAAACAATGTCCAAACCGGTTTGGCTCAGTGGATAGAGCATCGGCCTGCGGACTGAAAGGTCCTAGGTTCGATTCCGGTCAAGGGCATGTACCTGGGTTGCGGGCACATCCCCAGTGGGAGATGTGCAG
>NW_006282666.1:95372-97754 GCF_000327345.1 Myotis davidii | reverse complement strand
TTTTAATAAATCTTTGTGGGGGAATTTATGTTTAGCTATCCAAGATTTTTTTCTGCTAACATGTTAATTTTGGATGAGGAATCAGATTGTAATTGATATTAAGTTGAAAACAAAAGAAAATATTTCACCCAAAAATGCAGCTCTAAAAAGATATCTTCTCCCCTAGCCGATAAAACCATGGCCTGTGGACTGAAGAATCCCAGGTTCTATTCTAGTCAAGGACACGTACTTCTGTTGCAGGCTCGATCCCCAGCACTGGTCAGGGTACATGTGGGAGGCAACCAATTGATGTATGTGTCTCTCTCACATCTATGTTTCTGTCTCTCTCCCCTCCCTTTCACTCTCAAAAAAATTAATGGGAGCCTGGCCTGTGTGGCTCAGTGGTTGAGCATTGACCGATGAACCAGGACGTCACAGTTCAATTCTGGGTCAGGGCACATCCCTGGGTTGTGGGCTCAATTTCCAGTGTGAGGCGTGCAGGAGGCAGCCAATCAATGACTCTGTCATCACTGATGTTTCTCTCTCTCTTTCTCTCTTTCTCTTTCCTTTCTTCTCTAAAATCAATAAAAAAATATATATATATATAAAAAAACCTAGAGATTCCAATTATTTAAAAAAAAAATAGATGAGTAGATTAAAAAGCTGTGTTAAAAAATAAATAAATAAATAATAAATAAAAATTGTGTTACATTTACACAATGGAATACTACTCGGCTGTAAAAAAGAAATCCTACTATTTGCAACAGCATGGATCCAACTGGAGAGCATTATGCTAAGTGAAATAAGTGAGTCAAAAAAAGACAAGCACCATATTTCAGTTATATGTGGAATGTAATGAACAAAGTAAACTAACAAAATATGAATAGACTCATAGATAGAGAATAGATTGGTAACTGTCTCAGGTGTGAGGGGTTGCAAGACTGGGTGATGAAGGTGAAGGGATTAAGCAAAACTAAACAAACAATAACAAAAAAGCCTCATAGACACAGGCAACAACATGTTGATTACTAGAGAGAAAGCAGGGTGGGGAAAGGTAGAAGAGGGGAAAGGGGGGTAAATGGTGATGGAAAGAGAATTGAACACACAATACAATATACAAATGATGCATTATAAAATTGTAGACCTGAAACCTATATAATTGTATTAACCAATACTCCCCCAATAAATTCAATAAAAAATAAAACAAACATATTATTTATTGGATAAAATAAATTCTCTTCTATTAATAATATCCTGTGTTTTAATACAGAATTGATGAGAGCATCTGAAGCAACAGTAAATTTAAATATTTAAAATTTTAACACTAGCAGATGTACAGTGATTTCTCAGTGTCATGCTAATTTTTATTTTATTCATTAATATAGTTGAACATCTTTTCAAATAGCTGTTGTCCATTATGATTTTCTTCTTATGAACGTCCATTAAAATCTGTCTACTATTTTTTAATTGTTATTTTTATTCATTTTTTTTGTCTGTAGTTGTTTATTGTGTATTCTGAGTCTTTGTTCATTGTTGATTACATACACTGTATCTACTACCACTCTACCCCCCTGTGGCTTGTATGTGTTTTTTTTTAATGTCCTTTAATGAATATATTTTAAATTTCAATGTATGTTAATTTATTGAAATTTCCTTTGTTATAAAGATATTCCCTATCATTATCTTTTAAAAGACTTTTCTGCTTTGCCCTGGCTGGTATAGCTCCTTTGGTTGGGCTTCTTTCTGTGCAGCTAAAGGTTATGCTTTCTATTACTAGTCAGGGCACATGCCTGGGTTGCAGGTTTGACCCCCAATAGGGGGTGTGCAGGAGGCAGATGATGGATGTTGATATTACTTTCTCTCTCCTTTTCTCTTTCTCTAAAAATTGATTTAAAAAATATTTAAATAATAAAAGAAGCCCGGCCAGTGTGGCTCAGTGGTTGAGTATCAATCAATGAACCAAAAGATCATGGGTTCAATTCCCTGTCAAGGCACATGCCCAGGCTGCGAGCTCAATCCCCGGTGTAAGGCATGCAGGAGGCAGCCGATAAAAGATTATCTCTCATCATTGATGTATCTCTCTCTCTCTCCCTTCCTTTGGAAATCAACAAAAATATGTTAAAAAATAAAATAAAATAAAAGGTTTTGCTTTATAAAGCATTTGTCTTTAAAAGGTTTTGCCTTATAAATGTAGGTACTTAATATACCTGGAAGTCATGTTTGGGTATCATGTATGGTGCCCAATTATTTTTCCACATAAACATTTTTTCAGCACCATTTGTTTAATTAAAAAGTATAAGTAAATAGATAAATATGTCATATATTTTCATCAGTGCAACTCTTGCTTGTTAATCAAGTGTCATTCCATAAGTGTGTGAGAGTAATTATGATTTTCTATGTTGA
>NW_006282666.1:93506-95170 GCF_000327345.1 Myotis davidii | reverse complement strand
GGGGGAAGGGGGGTTCTCTGTCTATGCTTATCAGATAGTGAAGACAATAAACTGTTTCCCACATTTCTATTCTGTTCTACTAATCTATGGGGCTCAATAATTAACTCGCCATCTCAATTATTATAACTTTGCAATAATCTTGATTACAATTTTATATAGTCTTCATATATAACAGAGCTTGTCTCTCAGCATGTTTTGTGTGTGTGTGTGTGTGTGTGTGTGTTTTCTCAACATAATCCTGACTATTCTTGGATCTTTGAATTTTCATACAAATTTTAAAATCAGTTTATCAAGTTCCACACAAGAAAAACTGTTGGATATTTGTGAGTTCATTTAATCTATAAATCAATTCTGTTTATTTAATCTTCTTAAAATATTATATTTTCTAATTTATGAACATTGTATATCTCATTAATTTGGGTCTTCTTTAATAACTCACAATGAATTTTTCTAATTTTATGTTGGCTATTTTCTAGTTATTTGATATTTTATACCATATAAAATGGTATCTTTATAAATTTCTAATTTTTGCTTTTATATAGAAAGACTATACTTTTATAATGACCTTGTATCCTGTACACATCAGAAATCTAGTTTGCATCCTTACAGTTTATTTGCATATTTATTTGGATTTCCAAACTATAAAATTATATTCTGTAAATAATAATAGTTTTATTATTTCCAGTCATTTTGTTACTTGACAGGGACAGGCCAGGAACAGGTCTGAATCAGGCCCACTTGTAGTGTGTGGGTTCTTGACTTCCTGTAGGAAAGATTTCACAGCAGGAGTCCAGATGGGTTTGAGAGTATGTTTATTAAAGCTTGGGACAGGGAAACAAAGGAGGGAATTAGGGTAGAGGAAACAACAAAGGAGAGCCTAGGCGGCGCTCTGCTCTGGCTCTCTAGCAATGTTATAGGAAAGAAGGCTGTTGTTAGCTCACTAGGAAGTGAAGGTCACAGTGATAGAAGTGAGCCAAGGTAGGACTGCTTTAGCTCACTGGCAAGTCAGAGCAAAGGGGGGCCTTGGAGACAGGATCAGGGGGTGAGCCCAGGTTGAGTTACCGCTGCCCACTGCTCCCCTGGCTGCAAGTTTCCTGGGGATACTTAGAAATAAAAAGTTCTTGCCAAGGAAGGGACAAGAGCATGCTGAGCAGCATTGAGTCTTTTTCCTGAGGGCTTTTTTTTTTTTTTTCGTGGGGTTTTTTATCTTTTTTTTTCAGCATTGAGTCTTTTTCCTGAGGGCTTTTTTTTTTTTTTTTCCTGAGGGCTTTTATCCTTTTCTTTTTCTTGCAGGCAAGAATTTTAGGGGAGGGTTTCAGTAGAATATTAATCAGTTTTCCAGGTGCATTTTTAATATGCTGATGCATTAAAATGAGTGTATAGGGGAGTTTGGGATTATTTTTAAGTCTGTTTTACTGTTTTGCTTTTATCTTAGATCTGTCTGGATTTAATGGTTTTCTTGTTATTTGTTCCCTAACTTCATCTGTCCTTGGGTTTAGCTGGCACAATGGCATTAATTGGGTCTTTGTTCTCTGTTTTTCCAGGCCAGGGTGATTTAAACTATGTATTCTCTGGTAAAGGAGGGGGGTAAAAACTGTTTGCTCTCAAGTGTCCTTGGTTAGGGAAGGGAAGGTCTTGCAATTCATAAACTGGCTGTAAGCTGA
>NW_006282666.1:90674-93471 GCF_000327345.1 Myotis davidii | reverse complement strand
CCCCTGCTGGGGATCAAGCTCACACCCCAGGCATGTGACTATAACCAGAATCCAACCTGGGACCTTTCAGTCTGCAGATTGGCGCTCTATCCACTGAGCCAAACTGGCTAGGGCTCAGGCATTTTCCTAACTTCTTACTCTCTTACTACAACTTTATCTTTTATTTATTTATATACATAATCATTTATCTTTTTATTTATGCTTTATTGAACTGCCAAAACATATAGTATATTGTTAAATATAAATGATTACATTATCATTTGTTTTTCTTTTTAATTAAATTTATTGGGGTGACACTGGTTAATAAAATTATATAGGTTTCAAGAGTACAATTCTGTGATATATCACCTACATATAGCATTGTGTGCCCATCGCCAAAAATCAAATCTTTAATCACCATATTTGACCCACTTAAGAATATTCGTTACTTGTTTTTCCGCTGAGAAAGTTGACTCCAGATTTAAAGAAGCAATGAGGGCACCTGTAAAAACATTCATGTTTACTTGGAATGAAGTGAATTCCAAATAATGAAGCTAATGAAACAGTCTGAAATCATCAAGTATATGTCTTATTTCATTTTTATAGCTTCTTTACTAGCTCAGAAGTGTTTTTTACTATTAACTTCAATTTTACTGTTTTGAATTAACCTTTTCTCAGTTACACTTGTAAATACTAAATGTCCTTAATTTTAGATAGCTCTGAACCTTTTCAGAAAGAATTGGGCCTCTTCATATTTGTGCATTTCTATAGAATATTCTTATGTGTTCTATATAGATAGCCTCTGAGATAAACAGGTATACAACTACACAGTAATTATAGCCTGCTCTGGTCTTCTTTAGCCATACAAAATGATGCAGTGTTATGGAGGAAGCTGGAGTATGTAATTAGTAAGAAGAACCATGCTTGGAAATACCTTCAGGGTGAAATGCTGGTAGTCACAAATGCTTTGCTGGTCTGGACAACAATTCAACATTAATACCATAAGATGGGGGCCAGGAAAAAAACTTTACTGTATGAGGATTTAATTTTAGGGAGGATGACACTATCTTTAGAAGGGCATATAAATTTAATTGATTTAATTACATATGCAAATTATTTGGATAGTTGCTCACTTCTCCCTATCAGAGCAATTTTAAAGTAGAACTTTCTAGCCATACTTAATGCTGAAAAACTGAAAATTATGTGATATGTGCCAAAGAAAAAGACCTATAGACTCATGTTTATAAATGTAGACTTAATCTTGGGGGGAAAATATATTATTGGTCATCCCAGCACTTTTGTGAATACTATTCCTCAGTGGCTAAAGGATTGTAATTATTTCCCTAAATAACGCAAGTCTTTTATCCATAGATAAGAGAAAATGTATTTTAGTTTAAAATGGTTTAAGGAATTAAAAGCACTGTGACTGACTTATCCCAGTCTATAATTTAACACAAATTCTGACTTTAATTATACATTGTGTCTGTTGTCAAACATACTTGCTGATAAAAAAGAATGCCTGATCCAAAGGGCAAGATTGCATATGTTATCATGGTTACAAGTAAAAACAACATCTAATATATTTACAACTTTGTTAATACAAAGGGAAACTTGAGGAAGTGCTTTTCAAAATTGAATGAAAAAGCAGCCAATACCTTACATCCAATAAATTGATTTTCCTTATCACTAATGAAAATCTGGGAAGATAGTATAGTTTAAAAATAGACATATATAGATAAAGAAAAACTAATAAAAATAAAAACTAAATAAAAACTAAACTTTCCTTTAAATAGGTGAAAAAAATTTCCAAATTAATCTGCTCTATTTGCTAAAAATCTAACCATTTGTCTCAGTTCTTGTCATTCCTGCAATTAGATTGACATGCTTGTTTTGCTTATCTATCAAAGTTGCTTTGTTGCATCTGACATCTACATCATCCTCATTCCCAAGTATCTCTATGTTATTTGCTTTACTGGTGGGATGCCGGAAGCCGGTCCATCCTTGCTGCTTGACATAGTCTCTGCAGGGAAGAAACATCTGCACAGCATACATTTCAAGGGACCTGGGGTATATGGCATACTGTTCTTAATATGTTTGCTCCCCTTCTTAGCGCTATGTGTTTTAAACAAGGTCACCTCTCTGAGAATGTTGTTTCCCCAGTGGGGATTTTTCCCTGGAGTTAGGGATTAACAGGACTAAGGAAGGGAATAAATCAGTAAAACCCCTTAACTAAGTGCCAGGCGGGTAGTTAATCACTTTAACAATCATGCTTAAGCTATATAATCTTTATTTAGGATAATCTCCTTCAGTTACTTCCTTGTATCTTAAACAGAACAATAGAGTAGTGAAACAGGAGAATAAAGAGAGAACCTGGCTAAAACCTGGCTAGAGAACCTGGCTGGAGAACCTGGCAAGAGAACCCGGCTATGCTGATCAACTGAAAGCTGCCCCCGTGTAATTCCTTCTTCGCTGACTCTGTCCACATCTTTGGTAACCCCTGGACCTGCTGGGGCTGGACCCCAACAGTGGAATTATACAGAATATTATGTTTCCTTCTGTAATGGAGGAAAACATACTATTTCTTTTAAAAATTGTCTTTCCTTAACACTTTTATTCCATTCTAAGTATACTTTATTTGGTAAAGCATTGAAATTTTTATTTCCATTCTCTTATAGTTCTGAATTAGTAAATACTGAAGTCAGAATATACAGGGGTGGGCAAAAGTATGTTTACAGTTGTGAATGTGGGAAACAGAGTTTATTCTTATATTGTTATTTATATGCTAGAGGCCTGGTGCATGGAATTTGTGCACAGGAGG
>NW_006282666.1:85030-90406 GCF_000327345.1 Myotis davidii | reverse complement strand
GTTGTGATGGCCCCTGGATTTTTATATATTAGGGTTAGTTATTATATTTATTATTATTATTATTATTAACCTACTTTTTCCCACTTTTTTATTGAATACTATCTCTACACCTATAACTGGTTCAAGTATTTTAATTACTTTAACCAGAAAACTCTGATAATTCTCTCTCTTTCCCCAAGTACACAAATACATATAAACAAACACACACACACACACACACACACACACACACACACTATTTTGCCTAAATGATCAAATCAATAATTGGTGTAATTTGGACAGCACCATAGAAGAAATTTTAAGATCAAGGAAAGCTATAAGTTATGGGTTGGCAAATAGTAACTTCATTTGAGTCTCCCCTTTCTTTCTGGATATTACCCTCCATTTTTAACAATAGAAAGCAAACCATTTAATAGGCAGAAGAGAACAGGATGTGTTTTTCAATAACTCAATTTACAAATAAGTACTGCAAACCTTCTATGATCTCAACTCTGTGGTAAATGCTAGCACTTGAATAAATTTTTAAAGTTCATCAGTTTTGTCCATTATAAAATAAATGTTCATTAAATAAAATTGGAATATCCAAAAAAGAAAAGAAAATTCCACATTGTTTCCATTTTCAGAGACTCACATCCACTATAAACATTTTGGTTGAATTTCTTTTCAGTTTCCTTTTTGTCCTCTGTGGGAAGGTTTTATGTTGCTTTTATTGTCTGCTTCATTTGGTTACTATTATATGATATAATAATTGTTCTTTTCTGTTGTGTTACATCCTCTTATGTAATGCAATTCATTTATTAAATAAATATTTATCGTCATTAGGTATCAATCACTCTTGTAGGTACTGAAATATAGCAATGAACATAGTTCCTGCTCACATGAGAATACAATCTAGTGGTGGGGTGGGGGACAACAACGCAAATAAACATAAAATATGTCAGGTGTTTTTAAATGCTAAGAAGAAAAATAAAGTAGATTAATTAAGAGGAATAATGAGTTCTGAAAGGGAGTGGGGTTTCCAATATCATATAGAGGAGTGAGAAAAGCCTTTCTTATTTGGTGATATTTTAGGTGAGACCTAAGAATTGATAGAATGATCCATGCATATATCTGGATAAAGAGAGTTTCAGGCAAAGTGACAGAATAGGCACAAAGCCAATTGAGGGTTTTTTGAGAATAATGAAGTGACTGTATGGCAGGAGTGACATGAAAAAGGGGAAGAGGAGTAAGAGATTTGATCAGCAAGGTAAGGTCATGGTAGTGCTACCAGGGAGACAATGAAATTTATTGTCTTCTTGAAGGAAAGGTTTCAATCAAGAGACAAAGTGTAGCAAAGTAAGAATTTATTGGCTGCAGCAAAAATATACTTAGGAAAGAGAAACAAGGAAGGGCATAGAAGAAGTAGCAGGAGAGCCTAGGCTGGGCTGCTTTGGCTCACTGAGAAGTCAGGGAAAAGGGAGCCTTGGAGACAGGTTCAGGGGGTGAGCCCAGGACAAGCTGCTGCTGCTCATTGCTCCCCTGGTTGCAAGTCTCATGGGGCCCCTTAGAAGGAAGAGGGGAAAGGGAATGATGATGATGTGCTCCCCTTGGGGAGAGCGCATGCTGGGTCCTTTATCCTGGGCATATTTATCTCTTTCTTGCAGGTGGAAATCTAGGGGAGGTCTCAGGGGAGGGTCACAATAGAATATTCATCAGCTTTCCAGGTGTACTTTTTCAGGGTCATCATCTCCACTGATTGGTCAATGCAGCTGGTCCTGAGGGAGCCATAGTGTCACCTATCTGGTTTCGCTGCTTTTCTAGGCCTGCAGCCGAAATACAACTGAGGCCTAGATGTTACCTTTAGGAAGAAAAAGTCAAGGGGTCCAAACTGCATGACTAGCAATATGCTAAGGGAGGAAATGTTACCCTGGGGACTGTTATTATTTTCCTAGTTTTGGCCCTTGCTGGGCATCCAGGACTTTCTGTCCTGGGGAGTTTCTGTACTTGGACCATCATCCTTGCTCTATTCATGTCTGTCTAACTGCCTATAACAGTAGAACTTTGAAATTCATTGTGTCTGAGATGAACTGCCACTAGACATTGCAAGCAAGAAAGTTACATGATTTGGCTTATATTTGTAAGAAATCATCATGCCAGTTTATATAGAGACTAGAGTATAGAAAGAAAGGGTGAGAGTAAGATTTGTTAGGAGACTGCTGAAATAATCTAGGTGAGGGATGATGGTGGTTTGGACTATGCTGTTGGCAATAAAGGTGGTAAGATTTTGAGTATATTTTGAAGGCTTAACCTTCATAATATTCCAACAGACTGGATGCGGGGTATGTGGCCAAAGAAAGGGGTCAAGAGTAACTCCAAGGTTTTGGACTAAAAACTGCAAAAAAGGAACTGCCATTTACTGAAATGGAGAAGATGCAAGGAGGGGCAGATTTGCAGGGTGAAGAAATAAGAGTTCAGTTATTATAAAATCTTTGTAGTTATATTTTTAAATATTTTTTAATTAATGGCATTCTGTGTTTTAGTTATCAACTATTGAAAGGAATTTTAGAGACAGGACAGGCAGGTTTAGGGAATAAGGGGTATCCATGGGAGAGGAATGCATATGTGAAGGACAGAAATAGCTCCAAGCCGCCAAAATGCTTATCATACTCACAGAGGAGAGGAAAAAGTTATAAGCTACCAGGAAGAGGGGAACATATTTTCACAGAGGATAGAGGGACATGCAAGATAAGGGGGAGAGGAGAAGGGGGCACCATATGGGCTTTGAGCTTAGAAACTGATACTATGTAGCAGAATGAGCAATGAGGAAAGCACAGAGATCCTAAATTAAGGAAGGGTCCAATTAGAAAAGGTCATGTTCAGAAAAGAGCTACTTTGTCACACTGAGACAAAGAGACTCAAAGAATTAGGATTTTTAGTTGTTTTCCCATTAGAGACGAGAGAGAGAGAGAGAGAGAGAGAGAGAGAGAGAGAGAGAGAGAGAGAGTTTTCTTTTTGAGGACCCCTCCCAAGAAGAGTTTGTATGTGTTTACAATAAATTTCCACATTTTTATTAAAGAACCCTTTAGTCTGCGAATTTATTTTTCAACTTCATTGGACACGGACCCACAAAAGAATCTGCACCCAGAACCCTACGTTTCACTATTTAGAAAATATAAATAATAAAACAGAATAAGACAAAATCACCTATAATTTTATAACCAATAAATTATTCACTCAATGGTTTGATTAACTGTACAGTCTTAATACACATACACATTCATAAAATATATACATATTTACAGTGTGTCTTCATATAACATTTTTCTTACTAAAATAGGAACTTTTTTAATAATCTGATAATTTTAGAAACTGAAATCTAACATTTGTTTAGAAAATTTCCCCTATCCAGAAATTTAGAAACAGTCATTTTATTGTGTTCTACTACTTTTATGCTTTGATTGCTATCATGTCTGTTGTACTTTTTTAACTTTATTTCAGTTATATTTTGAATGATATCAGTTAATAAGGGTTTATTATTATTATTATTATTATTATTATTACTTATCCTAGAAAGCTAACTTTGGTAAATACTTTCTAGTCCAGTCTCTAGATCAGTATTTCTAGATCAGTGGTTGGAAAACTCCAACTTGCAGGCCAAATCAGGGCTGCTAGTTGGTTTTGTATGAACTGCAATCTAAAAAAGGTTTTTGAAGATGAATGTATTTTCAATTTATTTGATGATTGAGGAAACCAACTGAACCCTAATTAAGTGAAATGTAACACCCCCAAATTCTTCTTGTTAGAATTGTATTACAAAAAAAGATGCTCTCTTATTATCATTGTCATTACTACATTTTGAATTTTCTGAATTTTGGGACGTGTGGCTATTTGGTTTTTTTTCTTGTTATGTAAGTACCTGAATAATATCCTTAATGTTATCTCTTATCCCACAAATGTTAAAATAATTATTATCTTGTCCTTTACAGAAAAAGCTCACTGACTTCTGTTCTAGATCTTTATGTTTGCATAAGAGTAATCTGCAGAATATGAGAAAACTATAGATTTCTGTTGTTCACTCAATCTCAGCACTGGTTCACTAATTTTAATTCAGCAAGCCAAGGGATAGTCATAGGAATCTTAATTTTAACAAACTCCCCAGGTGATTCTGATACACTCTGGACCACATTTTGAGGGAGACTAGAATGCCAACTATTCACACTGAGCAAGCTTCAATACTGCCTTTTAACTCCATGTGGGCCAATAAGTACTTCACACCAGAATGCTGGTAAATATCAGTTCATTATAAATATCTCACCTGAATCAATTGCTTATAGCTCTTTCTACCTGTCATCATTTGCACAAACACCTTTTGCTTGGAACAGAGCCTTGCTTGAGAATCAAAGCATGGTTTTTGTCTAGGAGGTCTGTGGTTCTTAATTTAAACCCAATGTTACGAGATATATCATTATTCCTGGTTTCCATTCAGTTGTTCTTATCTTCCATGTATTCCCTCTTTATTTTTTATTGTGTATATATATGTAGGCATGCACATATCCATCCATCCATCCATCCATCCATCCATCCAATTTCCCTATAAAAATACAAGATTTCAACTTCACTAGAATTAGTAGTCTCCCATCCTCATCCTCATCCTCATGCAAACTTTGAATTTTTGATAGGGATAATCTACCATTTGTGTTATAGTAAATTTAGAAATTTCCCAATACACCTTAGAAAGAGCAAATGTTGAGACATCTGAGTAAAAATTTACAGAACATAAGGAGCTTGGAATTTAAAACATTATAGCACATTTTAGAACCATTGTTGTTAATTTAGAAATTATGGCTGGAAGACCTTAATAAGGATTCCAAAGAGTCCTAAAACTTTCAGGTTGTATATGTGAAATTAAGAAAGAAAAATAATTTATCTTCTGAAACAACTCTAAGCAATAAAGCCTGATTCTTCTTTGCCCCCACTCCCCCTAATAATACCAATTCATGCATCACTGCTCTGTTCAGTGATTTTCTGCAAAGACCATATTTTTTGTTTCAATGTTGAGTCTTTTTAAAATGTATTTTTAATTGATTTCAGAGAGGAAGAGAGAGAGAAACATCAATGATGAGAATCATTGATTGGCTCTCTCCTGCATGCCTCCTAACGGGTATTGAACCCACAACCCAGGCATGTGCTCAGACTGGGAATTGAACTTCAACCTCCTGGTTCACAGGTCAAGGCTCAACCACTGAGCCACAATGGCTTGACAAAGACTGATCCTTCTTCTTCTTCTTCTTCTTCTTTTAGGCTGAGGTCTTCTTTTTTAATTTTTTTTATTGATTAGGGTATTACATATGTGTCCTTATCCTCCCATTACCACCCCCCCCCAGCCCCGTACCCACC
>NW_006282666.1:82474-84982 GCF_000327345.1 Myotis davidii | reverse complement strand
CAACTGACTTATTTCGCTTAGCTTAATGATCTCCAGTTCCAGCCATGCTGTTGCAAATGGTAAAAGTTCCTCTTGTTTTATTCCATTGCATAGTATTCCATTGTGTAGATGTACCATCATAGCTAAGATTTGGAAACAGCCTAAGCCTGATTCTTCTTAATGAAGTTCCCATGGTGTGCTGCAAGTTCATAGTCCTAAAGGCCGAATCCTTCCTCATTTCTCCACCTTCTCTACATTCTCTTTGTTCTTTTGGGCCTATACTGATGGTGCACCAGAGAAATGTAGCACTCCTCCCTAAAAGGTGTGAACGATTTCCATGACTTCTTTCACCCTTATGTTTCAAAAACCTACTTTTACGTATTTTTGTGGGAGTTCTTTTTTGGGGGGTGACAGTGCATTAACTAGTATTCATTCTTTTTTTTTTTTTTTGCATTTCAAAATAAGTGTATTCAATTTATCTGAAATCCCACTCTCTTTTACTGATAAATTCTTAATATAGATTTCATATTTCAAATATTTAAGAACATTTTCAATTTCACCCATAAACTTGATAGATAGGCTTTGCACATTAAGCAAGATAAACTGTTCTATTAATCAATATACTAAAAATGTATGATCCAATATCAATTAAGATACAATTCTCACAGCCTTAAATTCTTGGCTCAGAGATTAGAGATAAAATGTCAAGCAAGTAATTACTTGTATGAGAAATACAGCTTAAATAATCTGGATGACAAAACTTGCTGTTGATGAAAGGTTGTCTCACTGCATTCTGGTTTAAATATCACCTATAATTATAATATATTTGTCTTTGAGCTTTAAAATAATTACATGTATACATCTCTCACAACATAAAGATAAAAAATAGTGAAAATTGCCCAGTGGTTTAAGAAAATCATTCTGCCTGAGGTAAAACTCTTTTGGAGACTAAAGTAAGAAGGATATTTAGTTCATTCTTGTTTTCCATTCTTTCAGTTTGTTTTACTTACATCAAAATACAATAGAAGTTTCAAAAATTATATCTTCTACATAGTTTTACTCTTTGCATGAAAGAGTTCACATTTTTTGTATGTCTCCATTGAAACAACTAAAGGTTGCATAGAGATAATTTTTATTGCTTATGTTGCCACTTCAGAAAAGTTGTGCGGTTTCTCTTAGTATTATCTCTTGTTATTCTTGAAATGTTGCTTTCATATCTCAAAATTTGTCCCACATTAGCAATATATATTTCTAGAATATATATAGTCTACCCAGTCTTTGGAATCCAGATGCACTAGCCCATGTATACATTATGAAACCACAATTCCAAGCAGACCCCATAGCTTTGTTGTTGGTTTAATCGGCATCACTCTGATATTCACATTTTGAAAAAGAGTATCTTCAGCTAGATACATTCATCCATATATTAGCAGTAGACATTTCCCACCATCTACTTTGACTGAACATGCACGTCCTGAAACTTTATCTCAGCAAAATGATACAATATCATATACATGCACATCTAACAGGAAATTTTGAGATGATGTTTAGACAAACTACATAAATCAGAAATACCTTAAATAAACTTGAGTGTTCTGTAGGAATGGAGTTGAGATTAGGTCATGGAGATAAAAAGTAGAGAAGAGCAGATTAGCACCAATAATTAATTAGAAATTGACTTACAAATTAAATATTCCTGAGGTTTAGTATTATTGTATTAGTCAAATCAGTTAAGAATAACCATACAGCCCTAACTGGTTTGGCTCAGTGGATAGAGCATCGGCCTGCGGACTGAAAGGTCCCAGGTTCAATTCTGGTCAAGGGCATGTACCTTGGTTGCGGGCACATCCGCAGTAGGGAGTGTGCAGGAGGCAGCTGGTCGATGTTTGTCTCTCATCGATGTTTCTAACTCTCTCCCTCTCCCTCTTCTTCTCTGTAAAAAATCAATAAAATTTATTAAAAAAATTCAATATTTCTTGAGCTAGTTCACACATACCCTGATTTTTCAAAATTCCCTAATGAACAAGGAAAGCCATTCTTCCTCTTGATATTTGATCCTTTATTTAAGGACGTTAATGTAGAATATATTTTTTGTGCAAGAAAACCTATTACAAATATATTTTTGGACTTCCCAAATCACTGAAAAAGAAAAGCTTAGACATTCCTCTATATATTTGTTCTATTAAGGGATTCATTCTACCCTAAATTCTCAGAGAGGTGACTTAAAAAAAGAGTTGTTTGTCATTCAGTTTAAATTAGCTTAAAGTTACTTTTTAAATGCCCCAAATGTTAATTTAAAAAGTCCTTGATTTCTCAAAAGCATAATTTACCTTCTAGAAAGTTTGAATTCAATCTCAAAAAGATGTAAAATTATTTATCCTATATAATAGTGAGCTTATTTTTTATTCAAAAGTTGCCAACATCTGGTGTTTCACTTACTATTAGTTCTAAAACAAAGAAACTAATTTACTCTGATGATTGAGACTCATGGAATACAGTATCAACAATCTTTTTCTTGCAGTCTCTCTC
>NW_006282666.1:77937-78266 GCF_000327345.1 Myotis davidii | reverse complement strand
GAATCAGCCCTGACCGGTTTGGCTCAGTGGATAGAGCGTCGGCCTGCGGACTGAAGGGTCCCAGGTTCGATTCCGGTCAAGGGCATGTACCTTGGTTGCGGGCACATCCGCAGTAGGGAGTGTGCAGGAGGCAGCTGGTCGATGTTTGTCTCTCATCGATGTTTCTAACTCTCTAGCCCTCTCCCTTCCTCTCTGTAAAAAAATCAATAAAATATATTAAAAAAAAGAATAACCATACAAAAGTTAATGAAAACTATTCATTAATTTGTTAGATATCAGCTATCGAACAAGGCAGAATTTTACTGTCTTCACGGTATTAAATTACATTT
>NW_006282666.1:68534-77482 GCF_000327345.1 Myotis davidii | reverse complement strand
AATCTCCAAACTTTTAAAGAGAGATTTAGTGAGAACTCTGATACCTTTTTATGCCAAGTGGGAGAACTTTTAAAATTGATTGGCTTATGAGGGTGAAAGTACTTGGAGTACTTGGTGTTCATTTTTAAAATTCCATAGGGAATCGATTCTCAATATTTGTACGTTTAAGTTAGCAGGCCTTTCCCTTAGATTTCCAATGGTAACTAGATTACTTCAAGCTATTGACCATGATTCCCTGGAGTCAAACGAGATACATTAATTCTCTTGAGGCTCCAAGGAACCATTTGTAAATAAACCCTGATATATGTGATTCATTTCACATGCACAAGTATTAGTCTCTCAGGGATTACTGTGATCACTTGGTTCAATGTAGGATCAAAATCTTGTGGAGTAGTCTTGATCTTGAAGCAACATCCCATTAGTTTATTTTAAAAAGTTACTCTACAAATAGATTTTTATTGATGTAAATTGTTAGAAGCTTTGTCTAAAACAGGCCCATTAATCAAGTGTTTAATGAAATAAAAAGAATATGAGAAATGTGAAAGCATTGATAATACTTTAACAGTATAAGCATGAGTCTATGTCACCAGTAATACTATGTTAGATGCAACAATCTGTGTACCCATTCACTTTTCAATTACTTCTTCATAGGATGAGATTTAATAAAAATGGCTTGTTCTTTAATAACTCATTTCTCTTATCAAATACTGAGAAGAGAATTGGAAAACAAGCAAATGGAAAGATATGGTCGCTAGATTATTAATTCATTTACTCAACAAGTAATCATAGAATGCTAACTATATTCCAGATATTGTCATGGTGCTGGGGACATTTGTATCATCTATATGCAGTCATATGTTAATACATTTCTAACTATTCCCTTCAATTAGGCCATTTATTTATAGGTAAGATGGTACTCACTCCATTCCTAAATATTCCTTTAAAAATAAGTATTCTTACTTTTTCTCACTGGGCTAAAAATATCCCTTACACATGTGACATTTTTCTCCCCTTAATCATAAGTAGAATCTGAAAGGCACCAGTATTATGATACTCCCTGGACAGAAAAACCTCCCCTAAATAACATTTAATATGATGGCTTGTAATAAGAAAGCAATGTTTTTAATTTTCTTCTCCCTGGGCACATTTGAAAAGATTGTTTTCAGAAGAAAAAAAAGTAAAAATAAAAAAGGGGTTATAAACAAAAAGCAAACAAACAATTAAAAAGCCTTCTTAAGTTGATCATTGATAGTATAGTTTTACTAACTTTTACTAATTACTTTGTCTGGGAAATGAACAATAACCTACTTTTAATGCTTTGTCATTGACTTAAGCTTTTCAGTAGTTTGCTCCCCTCTAGAAGCTTTAATTATTAGGAGTCCATTAAATGTAGCTAAAAATAAAAATTACAAGTTTGAAAAGCTTCCCAGGTGTTTCTGCTCAAATAGAGATTGTCTTTCCTTTATATTTCTCCCCTCTTTTTACCAACTGAATTTACAGAATTCTTTTGATTGTCTACAGCAGTGGTTCTCAACCTTGGCTGCACATTAGAATCACCTGGGAATCTTTTTAAAATCCTGATTTCTGGGCCTCATCCTCCGGAAATTCTGTTACTTTGTTACTAATGTTGTGGCCTCACCCCCTAACAAAGAAACAGAATTTCCAGAGGATGAGGCCCCGAAATCAGGATTTAAAAAAGATTCCCAGGTGATTCTAATTGTGCAGCCAAGGTCGAGAACCACTGGTCTACAGGGTCCTAAAATGAATATTTTATCTGTAATTAAGTATGTTTTAATTACTCCTTTTCTTTATACTGGCTAACTTTTAGAAAATAGCAATGATTTGAATTCTTAATTTCCCAAAATGTATTAAATGCTAATACTTGAAGATTTTTTACTTTCTAGAAATTTTAGTGATTTATATTGAATCAAAATATTTATAAATGTTTTAGATTAACAATAAGACTTCAGGTCTATAAATTGAAATAAAAACTGTTAATGGGGAAAGAGGAATAGAGAGTATATATGGTAAGTCATCACCACTGTAAAATTTTAAATTGTATTTAGAGTTGCATCATTTTCATAAATTCTAATTACAATGATACAGAGCAAGTAGGCTCATAAACTATGAAAAATTACATACCATTATTTTAGTTTCTTTTTGTCAATTTAAATGAAGACTATACTTGAATGTTTTGTTTTTCAAAATTATGATACATATATCAATATGATGTGCATTTTTATTTTTCTAGATTTAAGCTTGTACATGATATTGATATTTTTTCAAGCTCATGTAACTCAAAAATATTTTTAAGCAAGAATGGTCTTCACAGCATTGTTTACAAATGTAGAATATGTTGAAAAGCATATGAATTATATTCAATAATGAACTACTTAGATAAGTTTTAGCACATCCACATAATGGAATACTAAGCATTAACTAAAATGATGGTACAGATCAATATTTATTAACATGAAAAGATAGTTATGCTTAAAAATTTAACAAAGCATGTAACGGTACTTGTAACATATTTTCTTTTTCGCTTGTAACACAGTGAATGTATAAATAGGAAAAAAAGACATGGCAGGAAATGCACATACTGAAAATATTAATAGTAGTCACCTCTGAACTATGGGAATTTTACTTCTTTATAAATTTTTGCATTGTGTACATTATTTTACAATTAGCATGTATTATGTTTACAATTTAAAAAAGTGATTTCCACTTGAAAATATTTGATAATGAATATATATATATATAATTTATAGATAATTATTTAGAAACAGCTTATCCTCATTATTTTGTGGGCAAATTGCTAACAAAAGTGTTAATAAATTATATATTTATATTGAATTATGTATGAAAAGAAAGGTTTTTATGCAGAGAAATAAAAAAACGACTGAGAATAGAAACAAAAGATCTTATGGCTGGATCTGTGGTATGAATGAATCATATGTTTAAGTTATTATTTAACATTTACATAAATTAGGTATTTATTTATATACTTTCAAAATGGATTTCAACTAGCATATATTGAGAGAAAGGAAGTTCAAAGAAAATAGAAAAGTAAGTGTAATATGGATGGAAGGTAGATGGATGGGAAGAAGAGGGAATAGCTAGTGAAATGCAGAAAATGTATAACCTAGAAGTTACAGGCTAAATACTGTAACTGTGACAAAGAATAGAACATTCTGTAACAACTTTCAAGCAACAAGACCGAAAGAGAAACATAGTGCATTAATAGCTCTCATAGGATAGATGAAGGCATATGATTTAATCAGGAGTAACAACTTTTTCCTTCATTTGAAACATCTGTGAATATTTTCACATGGATATATTAAATAATTACAAGAGAATGACAAGTTTAATACATGTTTTTCAAGGTAGTTTTTCAACATCATTATATGGATTATTTACCTTTTATATTGACAATAAGAGATGAAGTTAAAATCTTAAACTTATCTAAAGGCAATTCAATGCAGTTATTCACCTTTCTTGTTAATTTAACATTATTCAAGTATACATACAAAGGAATTTAGAAAAGTGAGTAGCAAGAATGCTCTTTAGATTGTTGTCAAATTTCAATTCTTTCAGGAAAGGTTTTTAAGATGAAACTAATAATTTAAAAAAATTAATGCCTAAAGTATTAATTTCCTAAGGTACTGATTGATAAAAACACCAATATGCTTATTTCTCTGAGTATGAAGTTAATAAAAAAAACTCCCAACACTTAGTCACAGTCACTATTCAGTTTGTGGTATGCCCAAAATATATTTTAAAATGAAAATAATATAAATAAAGGAAAGAAAAAAAGCTCACATCTTTTTCAAAGAATATTCATATTAATTAATAATTTAAGGTCAAATTATGCACAAATGATAACTGGACCACATACATTTCCCCCTGTGCTATTGATTTGTCAAAAAGCAAGTTAGAAGTTTGTACTGTGATAGAATCAGAAGTACGGAGCATTTTGAGAATATTTTCATAGAAGAAATCAAATTTAGTAGTAGTATTGAAATAGGAAGAAAATATACTCAATCAGTTACTTCACCTTGACTCATTTAGGAAAACAAATGTGTGGAGAAGTAAACTTTATTCTCCATAATCCTAAGAATATTACATAAAAAATTAGTACAAAATGACAGTTTTACAATTAGAAATTATGTTCTTCACTAAAATGAACAAGATTTTCTAGTCTCACTTTTTTTTTTTTTAAAAAAAAGAAAATACTCACTTAAAAAAAACCTGTGAATTGGCATAAAATAACCTTTTATCACAAAGTAGCCCAAACTAAGTAGGCACCAGCTTAAGGCTGAAACAAATTGAACATTCTTATTCTCACCACCTGCGCCTGGCTTGGCCCAGGGTCACATGCAGCGGTTTGGAGCCCACCATGCGACCATTCATCTCACCCACTGCTTTGGTAGCCTCTTCAAAAGAGGAGAAACAGACTACACCAAACCCTTTGCCTTGCCCCACTTCCACCATCACTTTGGCTCGGCTAATTGATCCAAAGGAAGAAAATTCCTCCCTTAGTTTTTCATCATCGATGGTCTCATCCAAGTTCTTAATATAGACAGGCACCCCCGGAGGTCGACTTTTTTCTTTGACTTTCAGCCTTTCAAATCTTCGCCTTAATTCAGCCAGACGTTCGATTTTCTTCTGTGCTCGCCCTACATATAGGGCTTTCCCATCGATGGACTTTCCGTGCAGGTCTAGCACAGCCTTCTGAGCAGCCTCGTGTGTCTCATATCTTACAAATCCAAAGCCTTTAGATTTCCCACTGGCATCTCTTATTACCTTAACACTCTCGGTTGGCCCATATTCACTGAAAATTTCCTTCAGTTTTTCATCATCTACTTCATCGCCAAAGTTTTTAACGAAAACATTGGTGAAAGTTGCTCTATCCCTGGTCCTAACTTCAGCTGCCCGCTCTTCTGGAAATTTGAATCGGCCAACATACACCTGGCGGTTGTTGAGCCGCACACCATTCATGTGCCAGATGGCTCTATTGGCAGCTGCCAGGCTGTCAAAGTGCACATAGGCATAACCCTTAGAGCCGTTGTCATCGCATACAACTTTGCAAGAGAGAATGTTCCCAAAAGCAGAAAACAAATAAAAAAGAGCCCTGTTGTCTATGGATTTGTCCAGATTTTTGATAAATATATTTCCAACTCCAGACTTTCTTAAGCGGTCGTCTGGCTGAGACCACATGAGGCGGAATGGTTTGCCATTAATCAGATCAAAATTCATGGTGTTCAGGGCCCACTCAGCATCTGCAGGAAAGCGGAAGTTAACATAACCATAGCCCAGAGGGCTGCGGGTCTCTGGGTCACGGCAGATTCTGGTGAAGCGCAGAGGGCCAGCAGGCCTGAACTTCTTATAAAGCATGTCCTCGGTGACATCTGGGTCCAAGTCACCCACATACAGGGCAGCCTTGAGGTACTTCTTTTTCTTGCCAGCAGGATTAGGCTCCCCACTCCCCATCTCTCTGAGCACAGGGAGGAGGCTCTCTTGGGAGAGAAAAGTCTGCTTTCTCTAAGCTATGGGCCAAGCAGCTGTTCACGAACAGAAAAAGCCAAGGCGAAGGAAGCTAAAAGCAGACTCAGTAACACTGTTGAGGCTGAGAAAATGAAGTTCAGAAACACCTGGTCAGCAGGCTCAGAACAAACGCATCAGACAAAAAGGCATCCCAGTAAGGAGTCTGTTCTAACTAAGGGGCATACAGTTTCCACGCTTTCAGATTTAAAATCAGTTTCAAAAGCCAGCGGTAGGAAAAGATTTCCCTTTCCCTGTTAAATTATAAGAAATCATCAAGCAGCTGGGTGGCTCCCCACATTTAGCATTGCAGATCCAGGCCTCGCAACCTGTTTTCTGCATAAATACAGGCCTTGAGCTCCTGTTGGCTTAAAATTACATCAACAAGAGCAGGGCCGAATGTGTATTCCTCCGCCCGGGGCTGCCTGGCCAGTCTCAGGCAGGCTCGCAGCTAACTAAGGCCGCTACACACACTCAGCGTCAGCGAAAGGGCAGACTGGGCACTTGGTGCTCTGGGCCGGCCGGCAGGCTGCAGGCGGCGGATCAGACAGAAAGACAGACAGACAGACACGCGCGGAGGACCGGGACCGCCCAGATACCCAAGATGCCCACTGGGTACGGACCGAGTGACGCGCGGTGGTTTCGGCAGTCTGAGACTTGCGGCAGGTCCGGAGGGACTGACTGGCAGAAGCGCACTGGGTCAGCTCAGACGCAAGGCGGTTCCGGACAGATGTGGGGCGGAGTCAGAAGAGAAGGGCAGATGCGTGGCGGGCGGGCAGAGCACGGACCCATGGACAGAGATTGCTTTCTCAGGACAGACCGACCCAGGGACTAAAAGCCTGTAGCTGTGGTTGGGCGGGGCTCGAGAAAACCCGGAACCCTGCTAAGTAACTTCCCACTTCTCTGTGTTAACATTGTAAAGAAAGAGAAAAAGAAAAAAAAAAGAAATTAAAATGGTTTTTAGATTTCTTATTTTTGGAATTTCATATATTTATTATTTTAAAATATTATATTTAGGCTGCTAATCCAAAAATCAGAGGAGATGATGACGTAAGTGGAAAGAACTATAATATTTTTTTTTAAAAAAAACGAATTCCCTAAATTATTTCTGTTTAGGAAATAGGATATAGGTTACATACTTTTCCTAAGTGCATTGGGAAGTCAGGATTGACAGCTGTACTGGCCACCCGTCCAGTGCTAAATGATCACAGGGTCCAATAAAACACAGGGCCATGTTGTGTTTGGCCTTTATCCTTACTCCATTAAACTCTAGCATAATGGTAGCATTATCCCCAGGTAGTAGGCAGTGTTCTTTTCACTGCTGCAGCAATACAAAGGTTTTAATTATTGGAAAGCCATAAAATGGCTTTAATGGTACTTAGTGCCAAAAAAGTTAAAGATATGCTGCTTCCATAAGCACAAATTATAAAATCTTAGTTAGAGATAAAAAGCTGCAGAATCAATATGAAATATATAATTGATGATCACAGATGAAGCAAATACATAAAGATATAGGCACATTACATAATTAATTACTAATTTCAACATGAGTTGTCAACTTTAAGCCATTGCAGGGAATAATGCTGTAAGATAGGAATCAACTCAGAGGTTTCCCAAGATCTTTTTAGAGTGTCTGAGAAACTGTTTTGGAGAGGATGTTGCCATGTTTTGGGAAAATTGCAATGTCTATACCACACAACTCATGCAGTCCATTCACAACCCCTCCACTGAAAATGAAAACCTAGGCAATACATATGTAAGTACTATTAGGCTAGAAAAGATATTCTGGGGTGCGGTAGGGGAAGAATGCAAGAGAAGGACATCACCCAAAAGGGCATGGTCTTAAGAAATTCTCAGAATAACAGGCTAAATTCATGTGCTGCTTCATTTTATACATTTTAGATTTTCTGTTAGACTCTATTATTAACTGAAGATGATAATTTACTCTCATTATTTACTCAAATATTTAGTGTTTTTCTTAATTGAGCTCTTTTTTTAATCCTCCCCTGAGGATATATTTTTATTGATTTGAGAGAGAGGGAGAGAGGGAGAGGGAGAGGGAGAGAGAGAGAGAGAGAGAGAGAGAGAAACATATGTGAGGGAGAAACATCAATTGGTTGCCTCCTGTAGGCACCTGGAACCCAAAACCTAGGTATGTGCCCTGACAGGAAATCCAACCAACCACCTACCAGTGCTTGGGAGAATAGTCCAACCAACTGAGCAACCCAGCCAGTGCAAATTTAGCTCTTTTAATTGGGTTCTTGCTTACCTAGGCCATGGAAAATATTTGAGAAAAGACAAATACAAACAAAATATTATGAAGATAAACTTATAAAAACTAGTCTTACAATATGACCACAGTGACATATAGAAACACTTGCGAATCTCTGCTTATTGTATTTTGAACATAATTTTATAAATATCTTTCCTGATAAGCTGAATTAAAACTAGACTTTTAAATTAGCTTTTGACCATTTTTATTTTTCTCATTTAAAAATCCTACTTTACTGAAAATGCTATATTATAAAACAACACAAATACAATAGAATAATTCCCACAATGTTCTTACTGAACCAAATATAAATGTTTATATTCTAATTAATTTGTATAATTTTCTCTAAGATTATAAATAGAATTGAGTTATTAAAAGTAATTATTTTCAAAACAACCTCCTCTCTACACTTAGCAGTCTTTTGAGGGTCATTGTAGTATAACACTTTAAACTATAGTGAACTTTTTATTATATCAAAAATAAAAAATAGACCTGCTTTGAAATTAATTTTAGTAGTATTCCTTCTGCTAAGCAGAAATTTGTGGGAAAAAGGAAAGTATTTTCACCTGTAATTTATTTAATCATGTTAATATTAAGATTGAGAAGATTCTCTGGAATAAATTCAGGTATAGAATATTTCTCTTGTAACTTTTATTACATATTAAAGGCAACATTATAGTCTATGTAACATATTGAATACATTAAAATTCCCCACCCAGCCCACCTGGCATAACTTGTTGGTTGAACGTCAACCTATGAACCAGGAGGTCAAGGTTCGATTCCTGGTCAGGGCACAAACCCAGGTTGTAGGTTCAATCCCCAGTGGGGGGTGTGCAGGAGGCAGCCAATCAATGATTCTCTCTCATCATTGATGTTTCTATCTCTTTCTCCCTCTCCCTTCCTCTCTGAAATCAATAAAATAATCCTATATAATAAAGAGGAAATATGCAGATTGACCACCACTCCAACACACAAAATGTGTGCTTACCCCAACCATGTAATTGACAACTAAAAACAATACAAAAAAGTGTACAAAAACTCTACAGAGTTCTGACTTTTCAATGAGGATTTGAAAATGACTTTTCAATGAGGATTTTTGTGATGCTTTTGGAGGATAAATTCAGCTATGAAATTA
>NW_006282666.1:62222-68039 GCF_000327345.1 Myotis davidii | reverse complement strand
GTTTTCAGGCTGGCGGGTGACTGAAGCTCCCAACTGCTCCTTTTTTTCTTTTTTTATTCTGGGCCAGCTTTAGCTCTGGCTCCAGCTCTTAGGCCTCTGCTGCTGAAAGAAGGTATCTGGTTTGTTTCGGTTCTATAATCAAAACAATGTATAACTCTGAGATCCCAAGCTCGCTGAAAACAGATTTCTGGGGTTTGTTTAGCTTCTATATTTGTTACAATGTTTCTTAAACTGCAAGCTCAGAGGCCGGCAAGGCAGGCGGGGAACACTGGAGTCCTCCGTTACTGAAGCAAGCAAGCCTCATGTAGTTTCAAGCTGCCTGGCTGCCGGCCGCCATCTTGGCTGGCAGTTAATTTGCATATTGCCCTGATTAGCCAATGGGAAGGGTAGCGGTCGTACACCAATTACCATGTTTCTCTTTTCTTAGATAGGATATCCCCACTGAGATTCCTGAGTCAGTTGGTTGAAGCATGTCTAAGTCTTTCTAAATCTAAGAAATATTTTCCATGAGGAAAGAACCAAGGACAGCTGGCATTCTAAGTGCATTTCATCAAACATTGTTATTTACAGTTGATAGTAATGTATCAGCTTTAGTGGAAGTAGAGGAGAGTTGTGAACTTATTTTTCAGCTTGTCTTAACAGGCACTTAATCCTGTGGTTCCAATTAAGTGTCTCAGCTGTACAAGTTGCTGGGACTTCACAATGAAAGTAAATTTGCTACTCTCTTGAATGAAGTCTGGGATGGTGGAACAAAATATTATAAACATTTTATTACCTATAACTTGACTCATATATTTTTAGACAAAGCGAGGAAAATTGCAAGAAAACAATTTGACATTATGAATGTAGTATAACCAGGCATTTCTACAGTAAGATTTGGAGACATTAGCAATTCTTTTCCTCTAGTTCCAAAAATTTTATCTTGAGCCATGAGCATTTAATGCTGTGGGTGATCATCTTAAAGGTACTGTGTAATTAATTATCAAAGAAATATTAAATGGTGTTTATTAGAATATACTTGTAAAGTGAGAAGGTAATGAAAACTGGAAAAGTTTCAACAGAGTTTACAATGGAATAGGACTAATGCTAAATTATTAATAAACCAAAAAAACTTATTCTTCAATATTTAACCCAAATTTCAGTATTGTTATTTTTTGATTTTTTAAAGAGTAAAAAATATTTTATTTTAATTTTGGGGGTGAGGTAGTATAGGTGCTTTATTTGTTCAAGTCTATAGCTGTAATCCATACATTTACATTCCTACAGGATTTGTTGGAAAAAAAGTTTAACATTTTTTTCATTTGTCTCATGTACTAAATCCATGTTGAATTAAAAAGGCACACTTCCAACTGTGAATAAATCTGAGTGTTAAAAAAAATAAAGTAATATGACAACTTTATATATTTAGGTTTACTTAGGTGTCTCCTTAGGGTGCTCTTGATTAGATCCTATTAGTTTATCATAAATCCATAGACTACTTATAGTCAATTCATTTGACCTGGAACAAAATAATTAAATAATTTTTTAAAAATAAAAATTTTATGCCTTATTTTAATTTCAAATTTTTATTGTGGTAAGATATATATATAAAATTGACCTTCTTAACGATTTTGAAGTGTACAATTCAGCACATTAAGTACATTTACATGTCGTGCAACCAACATCATTATTTATCTCTAGAACTCTTTTTAATTTGCCAAACTGAAATCCTCTATCCATTAATACATGTATATTTTCAGATGACACTGAAAATATGTTAAGCCATTTATTTATTTTTGGGCTTTAAGGCTGCTTTTAGTTATCTTCATGACACACAATACTATCATAAGCATCTTAATTTACATAATTTTATATACAGGTTGTCTCCAAAATGTATATACACTTTAAATGATTATAAAGTCAGTGTTTATTAATACTGAAAAGGAGTCAAAATTAAGTGAGTTAATATGCTAATGATATGCTAAGTGTTGAAATGTGTACACATTTTTGGGGGATACCTATATTATTGCTCTTATTTCTATTAGCTGGATTCTCAGAAGTGGAGATTGAATACTTAAATACTATGTGTATTGTTAAATGTTAATATATACAAGAGAATTATTTCAAAAATGCTTCAGCAATCTACTTATTTTGCCAACATGAAAATTTAAAGGGAAATGGATAATTACTAGCAAAATAGGAATTACCAAAATTGGTTCAAAGGAAAAGTGGAAGAACAATTGCCATAAAACAGATTAAAAAGGAACTACCCCTATGCTATTGAAAAAAGACTGGTAATTTTTATAATTACATAATCTTTAAGAAAATTCATGTAGGGCTAACACTATTCAAACTACTCTCAAACATAAAAGGTTTCCTAAGTTACATTTATAAAATTATCTCCAATAGAAAATTCTCATAAGCTAGGCTCACCTTTTCAAACAAGAATAAATGAATGGTCAGTCCATTTACTTATATAACACGGATATATACTAGTATGTTGACTCAGTTGTGTGTAATGTGGGTGTGGGAAAAGTCAGGAGCAGGAGCAAGGTTAAGTATTACATAATAAGGATTTAGAAGGGGGTATGTGATGGTAAGGTAATTACAGACTTCTGGTTTGCAATGTCAAAACAAATACTGTACATTTTCCAGATATTGATCATCACATCTTGCACTGTTTTCTTTCCTTCTGGACTGTGTGTGTTACATGCTTTTGAGTTGGCTCCAACTCCTGGTGACTCTATGAATGAGTAATGTCCACGATGTCCTGTTGCCAACAGCCCTGTAGACTCATGCCTAGGGCTTCTTTTATGGAATAAATCCATCTCATATTTGGTCTTCCTCTCTCCTTGAGGCCTTACAGTTTACCCAGCATTATTATTTTTGCCAAAGAATCCTGCCTTGTCATGATGAACTCAAAGTAGGACAGCTTCATTTTTGTCATTTTTGCCTCCAATGAAATTTCAGGCTTAATTTGTTCTAGGACCCACTTGTTCACATTCTTCTGGACTCTTTGTAGAGAAGAGTTCTCCGCAGATAAGAAAACCTTTACCTTTAAATAAGCAAATAATTGAGGAAAATCCTTCTTACCTTTACTGACATATAACTTTAAATGTAGAATGATACAATGATACATTATCGTTTAATCTGTATCAATGGGAGGATCATGGAGTTATTTTCTCATAAAACATCCCACATCCCTAAATTCATGTCTTGCAGCTAATAGCACAATAAGCATTCACACAATTCTGTGAAAATCTTGCCAACTTATACCTTGCTCCTGATTGCATAAATACTCCTCTTGTGTATTTCTTGAATATTCTTGATAACCTTCATCCTATATAATAAGAGCCTAATTATGCTGTGTGTCTGGTCAACTGGTCGGCCATTCAACCAATCAAAGGGTAATATGCTAATGATATGCTAAGGCCACTCAACCACTCGGTGTGACGTGCTCTGACCACCAGGAGGCAGACAGTTGACCTGTAAACCAGTCGCTATGATGTGCACTGACCACCAGGGGGCAGATGCTCCGACCTGCAGGTTAGCTTGCTTCTGGGGTCCAGCTGATCGAGACTGAGCTAGATGGGCTGAACACGCCCTGGAGCCCTCCCGCAATCCCTCCCCAGCTGGCCAACCTCCCACATCTCTCTCCAGCCCTGATCGTGCACCGGTGGGGTCCCTCGACCTGGCCTGTGCCCTCTGGAAATCTGGGATCCCTCAGGGGATGTTGGAGAGCTGGTTTTGGCCTGATCACACAGGCCAAGCCGAGGGGACCCCATTGGTGCACGAATTTGTGCACCGGGCCTCTCATAATAGATAATAGGAACTGTGTGCCCATTTTATTTCAAAATTATTATATTCATGATTTGATACATGTAGCAGTAGTTATATCAAGTGGACATTAGATTTACAGGGTGAAATATCTACATTTTCCATTTAGTCTTTAAATTCCTTAGTAGTTCTTTAACACAATTTAATTAATTTATTTATGTGCTTATCCTATCAAATAAAGAGGGAATATGCAAATTAACCATCAAACAGTACAAAGATGGTGGCGCCCACAGTGGAGGTGGGGTATGCATAACACAAGTTGGCTGCGCCCACAGAGGAGGCTGAGTTTCTGTAACGAGCCTTAAAGACCTATCAGTAGAGACCGCTTGAGCCTGCGTGGCACTGGGCCAGGGCAGGGGACCTGAGGCTGCACCCCCTGCCCAGTGGGGCTTGACAGGGGACCTCAGGCCACACTCCATGCCCCAGCACCAGGCCGGAGGACCTCAGGCCATGCCCCATAACCCGGCGCCAGGCCAGGGACCTGAGATTGTGCCCCCTGCCCAGCGGGGCTTGACAGGGGACCTCAAGGTGTGCCCCCTGCCCCAGTGCTAGGCTAGGGGACCTCAGGCTGATACCCCCACCCCAGGTCAGGGGACCTCAGGCCGTGCCCCCCCCAGTGGGGTTTGATGGGGGACCTGAGGCTGCACCACCACCAGGCGGGACTTGACAGGGGGCCCTGAGGCTGCACTCCCCACCCAGCAGGGCTTGGCAGTGGACCTGAGGCTGCGACCCCTCCTGGCGCCAAGCTGGGTGACCTGAGGTTGTGCCCCCTACATGGCAAGACTTGACAGAGGATCTCAGACCATGCTCCCCAACTGGCGGTGCTAGACGAGGGACCTCAAGGCATGCCCCCCTCCCTGGCCAGGGCTGGGCGACTTTAGGGCATGCCCCCTGCCCTGGCACTGGGTCAGGAGACCTCAGGTCACCTCCCCTGCCTGGTTGGGCATGATGGGGAACCTCAGGCCATACCCCCATCCCAGCATCAGGAAAGGGGACCTGAGGCTGTGCTGGGGGACCTGAGGCTGTGCCCCCCACCCGGTGGGGTTTGATGGGGGACCTGAGGCTGCACCACCCCACCCAGTGGGGCTTGACCAGGGACCTGAGGCTGCACCTCCCGCCTGGTGCTGGCCAGGGGACCTGAGGCTGCCCACCCCCCCCCCGCAACCCAGCAGGGCTTGACAAGGGTGGGGCCAGCCAGCTCTGGATCTCACCCAATAGGGTGAGGCCGGCTGGGTCTGGGTCTTGCGCAATTTTGAGGCACTGCGGGTGGGTGGGGACTTGACTCTTGGTCACGCCGCATGCCCCAGACTCTGACAGGAGGAAGATTTTCATATACATGTTACCAATTTTCTTTCATCTCTGACATTTCTATTATAAAGGGCAAATAGCAATATTAAAATATTTTCTCTAATTAATCCCCTTTATATGTGCACCACTAGTTTATTTATAAAAAGTTCTGTTACAGTTAACATACAATATTATATTAGTTTCAGGTGTAAAATGTAGAGATTTGTCATTTATATAGCTTACAATGTGATCACCACAGTAAGTCTAGTAAAACATCTGTTACCTTACAAAGTTATTATATTATTGACTGTACTTCCTATGCTGTGCATTACATGCCCATCTCTTATTTATTTTATAACTGGAACTATATACCTATTATTCTCTTTCACCTTTTATACCCATTCCTTCACCCCACTTCCTTCTGGCAACCATAAGTTTGTTCTCTGTATCTATGAGTCTGTTTTATATTTTTGTTAGTTTGTTTTATTTTATTATTTTTAGAATCTACAAGTAAGCAAAACCATAAGGTATTTGTTTTTCTCTGACTTATTTCACTTAGTATAATATCTTCTAGGTCCATCCATATTGCAAATGGTAATATTTCATTCTTTATGTTGCTGAGTATTGCACTGTGATTTATAGATATAGATATAGATATAGATATAGATATAGATATAGATATAGATATCAGTATCCATATTATTATGACCACCT
>NW_006282666.1:61160-61562 GCF_000327345.1 Myotis davidii | reverse complement strand
AGTGTTAGAATTATAGAACTCAAACAAACCCAGATACCTGCTTTCAGCAGCCGAGGTCTCAGAGCTGGAGCTGAGCCTCAGAGCTAAAGCCAGCTTTCAGCTCCGGTGACAGCCATAGAAGGTAAATGAACCCGCCCCCCCCCCAAAAAAAATAAATAAAAACAGGAGAGGTTGAGAGCTTCAGTCACCCGCCAGCCTAAAAACGGCCCTCAGCCCCTCCCACATACTGGCCAGGCACTTCAGTGGAGACGCTCACCCTGTAGGGGGTGTGACCAGCTGCAAACAGCCATCATCCCCTCATCCAGGCTGGGCAGGCACATCAGCGGGACCCCCCCTCTGATAAGGGACACCCTTCAGGGCAAACCAGCCGGCCCCCACCCATGCACCAGGCCTCTATCCTAT
>NW_006282666.1:50965-60604 GCF_000327345.1 Myotis davidii | reverse complement strand
GGCCAGTCACCCAAGCAGGACCCCCACCCGGATCCGGGACACCATTCAGGGCAAACCAGCCAGCCCACCAGTGCACCAGGCCTTTATCCTAATAGTAAAAGGGTAATATACAAACTGACCCTAATAGCAGAGCGACCAGGAATCACTGGTCACTATGACACACATTGACCACCAGGGGCCAGAAGCTCAATGCAAGAGCTGCCCTCTGGTGGTCAGTGAGCTCCCTCATGGGGGAGCTCTGCTCAGCCACAAGCCAGGCTGATGGCTGCCAGTACAGCGGTGGTGGTGGGAGCCTGTCCTGCCTCCTCAGCAGCACTAAGGATGTCCAACTGCAGCTTAGACCTGCTCCCCACTGGGAAGTGGACATCCCTAGAGGGCTGCCGGGCTGCCAGAGGGATGTCTGATTGCCATCTTAGGCCCAATCCCCCGGGGAGCAGGCCTAAGCCAGCATGTGGTCATCCCCTGAGGGGTCCCAGACCACGATTGGGCACAGGCCGGGCTGAGGGACCCCCTACCCACGAGTGCAGAAATTTTTGTGCACCGGGCCACTAGTATATATATATAACCGCACTTCTTTATCCATTTGTCTATACATGGACACCTAGGTTACCTTTATATCTTTTCTATTCTAAATAATGCTTCAATGAACATATGGGTGCATATAACTTTTTGAATTAGTGTTTCTGTTTTTGTAGGATAAATAGCCAGAAGTGAAATTCTTGGCTCATATTGTAGCTCTTTTTTAAATTTTGGAGGAATTGGCATACCTTTTTCCATAGTGGTGTCACAAATTTACAATCCCACAGACAGTACACGAGAGTTCTCTTTTCTCCACATCATCACTAACACTTGTTATTTGTTGTCTTTTTTGATAAAGCCATTCTTCCAGGTAGGAGGTGATATCTCATCATGGTTTTGATTTGCATTTCCTTGACACTTACTGATGTGCATCTTTTCAGATGTTTCTTGACCATGTATATATGTTCTTTGGAAAAATGTCTATTTTATAATTGGATTGTTTGGTTTCTTTGATGTTGAGTTGTATGAATTGAAAGATACAAATTAATATGCAGAAACTGATCACATTTTATATATTAACTAGAGGCCCAGTGCACAAAGTTCCCTAAACCAGCAGTCGGACATCCCTCTCACAATCCAGGACTGCTGGCTCCCAACCGCTCACCTGCCTTCCAGCTTGAACAACCCTAACCGCTTCTTCCTGCCAGCCTGATCACCCCCTTACCACTCCCCTGCCAGCCCAATCAACACCTAACTGCTCCCCTGCCAGCCTGGTTGCTCCCAACTGCCTTCCCCTGCTGGCCCGGTCCCCCCCAACTGCCCTCCCCTGCTGGTCTGGTCATCCCTAACTGCCCTCTCCTGTTGGCCTGATCACCCACAACTGCCTTCTGCTGCCAGGCATCTTGTGATGACATGGGGGCAGCCATCTTGTGACCACATCGGCACGACCATCTTGTGACCACACAGTGGCAGCCATCTTGAGATGACATGGGGCGGCCATCTTGTGACCACATGGGGATGGCATTCTTGTGATTACATGGGGTCCTATCGTGTGAGGGCATGATGGTCAATTTGCATATTACCTCTTTATTATATAGGATGTCATTTGGAAATATCTTCTCCCATTCAGGAGGTTGTCTTTTCATTTTGTTGAAGGTTTCCTTGTGCTTTATAGAAACATTTTACTACGATGTCATGCCATTTGTTCATCTTTGCTTTTGCTGCCATTGGCTAAGAAGACATCAAAAAACATATTAGTGAGACCAATGTCAAAGTATTGATAACCTATATTTTCTTCTAGGAGTAGTTTTATAGTTCCAGGCCTTACATTTAAGTCCTTAAACCATTTGAGTTCATTTTTATATATGGTGTAAGGGAGTGGTCAAGTTTCATTTTTTTCTAATGTATCTGTCAAGTTTTCCCAGTAGCACTTATTGAAAAGATTGTCCTGATAATTTATTAATATATAAAATTTAATCAGTTTCTGCCTATAAATTTGTATCCTTCAAATTAACTGAATTCATTTATTAGTTCTAATTGTTTTTGGGTGGAGTCCTTAGTGATTTCTATATATATCTAGAGGCCTGGTGCATGGGATTCATGCACTGGTGGGGGGTATAGCCTGTGGGTATCAGCCTTCTGTGGGAGCAGCCACTCAAATCAGTCAGTCAAGGGGCTGTGGAACTGCCCTCTGAGCAGCTGCTCTTGCTGTGGGAGCACCATTCATCTCAGTCAGCCGAGCAGCACTCCCACTGTGGAAGCACACTGACCATCAGGGGGCAGCTCCTGCATTGAGCGTCTGCCCCCTGAAGGTCAGTGCACATCATAGTGACTGGTTCGACCGGTCGTTCTGATCGTTCTGCCATTCAGTTGCTGGGTTTTATTATATAAGCTATGTCACTTGCAAATAGTGACTTTATTTCTTTCTTTCTAATCTGGATGCTTTTTATTTATTTTTATTGTCTGATTCCTGTGGCTAGGACTTACAATACCATTTCCAGAGTCCATTCATTGTCTTCACTACCTGAGTTTAGACAGAGACCCCCAAAAGCTAGTAACCTTTGAAGTCCTAGCAAGGGTCAGAACTGTGCACCACCCAGTTAATCTAGGAACCACCCAGTTAATTTAGGTAATGGTAGTTGAAGCATCATCCCCACCTTAGTTCACTTAATTCCTTAGAGGGGTCCCCCAATATTGCAAAATTATCTCGTGTCTTTTTCTCTCATTTTTTGGGCGGCTCTTCTTTCAGATACCGAACCCTACTCCACGCAGAACGTGGAGGGAGTCTTACTCAACATACCATGTTTTAAAAAATGGTGAAATTGGAAGTCTTTGTCTTATCCCTATCTTAGAGGAAAATATTTAAGCTTTCCCATGAGTATGATGTTAACTGTTGGTTTCTCATATATAGCCTTTATTATGTTGAGGTATGTTGTCCCTATAACCTCTTTGTTGAGAGTTTTCTTTTAAATAATAAATAGATATAGAATTTTCCAAATGCTTTTTCTGCATCTATTGAGATGATCATGTGATTTTATTTTTTTTTTAATGTTGTGTTTCTCATTGATTGATTTGTAGATATTGAACCATCGTTACATACCTGGAATAAATCACACTTGATCATGTTGTGCGATCATTTTCATGTATTGTTGAATTTAATTTGCTGATGTTCTGTGATAATTTTTGCAACTATGTACATCAGGAATATTAGCCTTTGATTTTATTCATTTTTAAATTTATTTTTGTAGAGGTTTCAGGGTAATGCTGACCCTGGAGAATGTGTTTGAAAACATTCCTTCCTCTTCTATTTTTTTTTAATAGTTTGAGAAAAATAAGTATACAGTTTTCATTAAATGTTTGGTAGACTTCATCACTGAAGCCTGGACTTTTGTTTTTGTTAAATCAATGCTCCAATTTCTTTACTAGTAATCTATTCAAATTTTCTATTTCTAATGGTTCAATTTTAGAAAGTTGTACGCTTCCAGGAATTTTTATTTTATTTTATTTCTTCTAGGTTGTCCAATTGGTCTGTGTATAATTGTTCTTTGTATTCTCTTATGATCCTTTGTATTTATGTTGTGGTGTCAGTGTAACATCTCTTTCATTTCTGATTTTGTTTATTTGTGCTCTTTTTTCCCTTTATGAGTCTGGCTAAAATGTTTATCAATTTTGTTTATCTTTTCAAAGAAACAGCTGTCAATTTCATTTATCTTTTCTATTTTTAAATGTATTTTATTTGTTTATTTCCACTCTGATCTTTATCATTTCTTATACTTAGTTTTGATTTTATTTATTGTTTTTTCTAGATCTTTTGAGTTTAAAGACTGTTTATTTCAGATATGTTAGTTTGTTTGTAGAGATAGGCCCCTATTAAACTGCTTTTGCTGCATCCCATGTATTTTTGGACATTGTGTTTCATTTGAATTTATCTCAGGTAGTTTTTTTTTTAAATATATTTTATTGATTTTTTACAGAGAGGAAGGGAGAGAGATAGAGAGTTAGAAACATCGATGAGAGAGAAACATCGATCAGCTGCCTCCTGCACATCTCCTACTGGGGATATGCCCGCAACCAAGTGACATGCCCTTGACTGGAATCGAACCTGGGACCTTTCAGTCCGCAGGCCGATGCTCTATCCACCGAGCCAAACCGGTTTTGGCTTCTCAGGTAGTTTTTAATTTTCTCTTTTACTCATTAGTTTTTCAGCAGCATGTTGTTCCTCTTCAGATTGTTCTGTTTTATTTTTGTTTGTTTTTTTATAGTTATCTACATGTAATTGATTTATAGTTTTATACCATTCTGGTTGAAAATGGTGCTTGATATGATTTTCATCTTCTTGAATTTATTGAAACTTGTTTTGTTAATATGATCTATCCTGGAGAATGTTCTATATGCACTTGAAAAGAATGTGTATTCTGTAGTTTTTAGAGGAAATGTTCTGCATATATCTATTAAGTTCATAAGTCTAACATGACATTCTTATTTATTTTCTAGTTGGAATGCTATGTTCATTGATATAAATCATGAAATAAAGTCCCCTACTATTATTCTTAACTATCAATTTTTCCCTTAATGTCTGTTAATATTTGCTTTATATTTTTAAGGTGTTCCTATGTTGGGTATACAGATATTTACACATGTTTTATTTTCTTCTTGGATTGATCTTTTTACCATTATATATGGACCTTCTATACCTATTTTTATGGTCTTGTTTTAAGTTTATTTTGTCAGATATGAGTGTTACTACACCAGCTATCTTTTTGTTTCTGTTTTCATTCAGTACCTTTTTCATCCCTTCACTTTTAGTGTGCTTGTCTTTTTATATGAAGTGAATTTCTTTTAGGTAGCGTAAGATATATTTTTATTATCCATTCAGCCACCTTTTGTCTTTTGATTGGAGCCTTTAGTTCATTTGCATTTGAAGGAATTATTGATAGATATGTACTTATTGCAACTTTGTTAATTGATATTTAATTATTTGTTTAATTATTTTCGGTTTCTTTTTAAAAAATGTATATTTTGTTGATTTTTTACAGAGAGGAAGGGAGGGGGATAGAGAGTTAGAAACATCGGTAAGAGAGGAGCATCGATCAGCTGGCTGCTGCACACCCCACACTGGGGATGTGCCCGCAACCAAGGTACATGCCCGCAACCAAGGTACATGCCCTTGACCAGAATTGAACCTGGGACCCTTCAGTTCCCAGGCTGACGCTCTATCCAGTGAGCCAAACCAGCTAGAGTTATCTTCTGTTTCTTATTCTTTTGATCTTTTCTCCTGAGGTTTGCTGATTTTTTTTAGTGTTTTGCTTTAATTTCATTCTCATTTTTTGTTTTGTGGATACCATGAGGTTCATATATTTTTATCTAAATCTATAAAATTTAATTTAAAAATGATAGCTGTTTAAGTTTCAATGCATTTTTAAACACTACCTTTTTACTCCCCCCTCCATACTTTGTTTTTTACATCATACTTAAGATCATTTTGTCTTGTGCAACCCCTAACTTCTTATTGTAGTTATAATTGGTTTTGCTATTTTTTTAACCTTTATACTAGCTTTTCCAGTGGCTGATCTGCTTTTATGAGTAAATTTTTATTTCTTTCATATATTTTCTTTATTTCTGTTTTTGGCCTGTTTTCCATTTGACTAACCCTTTTACATTTCTTGTAAAACAAATTTACTGGTTATAAGCTCCTTTAGTTTTTAGTTGTCTGGAAAATTCTCTCTCTCTCCCCTGCAAATGTAAATGATAACCTTGCTAGGCAGAGTACTCTAGATTATAGGTTCTTTGCTTTCAACATTATAATTATATTCAGACACTTTCTTCTGGTCTGCAAAGTTTCTGCTGAAAACCTTATAGGTTTTACCTTATTTGTAACTAGTTGTTTTTCTCTTGTTGCCTTCAACAATCTCTCTTTACCTTAAATGCTGCCATTTTAATTATAATATGTCTTGATGTGGATCTCTTTTGGTTCAGCTTGTTTGGGACTCTGTGATTCCTGGACATAGATGTCTGTTTCCTTCCTTGGGGTATGAGTATTTTTAGTAATTATTTCAAATAAGTTTTCTGTCACATTCTCAATCTCTTGTCCTTCTGGGACTCCCATAATGTCAATATTAGTATACTTGATGTTTTATGAGAAGTCCCTTAAATTATTATTTTGTTTATTTTTTTCAATTCCTTTTTTCTTTTTGCTGTTCTGACTGTGTGATTTCTACTATTCTCTCTTCCAAATCACTAATTCATTCTTATGTATTGTCTAATCTATGCTTTATTCCTCCACAGTGTTCCTGTATTCTTCTACCAATTTCAGTGTCCATCCTTATAAGCATTACTTTAAATTATTTACTAGGCAAATTATATCTGCTTAATTCGTTTTTTTTCTGTGCTTTGTAAAATTGTTATTTCGTTTGGAACATATTTCTTATTTTCCTCAGTTCGTTTGATTTTCTGTTGTGTGTTTTTTTTTCTATGAATTAGATAAAGCAATTACCTCTCCTGAACTTGACGGAAAATCTTTGTGTAGGAGAGGCCTCTGTGTAGGCTGTGTTTGTCAAATGTATTTCGGAGGCTGAGTGGATCTGAAGTGGTTATGTGAGGTGCTAGGTGTGCCCTGAAGGGACAGCTGGCTGGACCTGGGGCAGGTGTGGGTTGGGATTTCCATGAATTTGTGATTCTCAGGACATCCTGGAAGGCCAGCTTTCTGAGGTTGTAACATATTCTGGCCAAGGTGACCAGGGTCACACTGTGGCAGCCTTGCAGGTTGGATAGAGCATTGGGACTGAGGTCCCACTTGCACCAGGTGGAGGGACAATGTAAAGCATAACATTCACTGACACCTCTAATCTCAGTAAATTCTCAAAGATCCCAGATAGTTTTCATGGTTCCCCACCCTTCTCTAGGTGGTATCTCTTGTTTGCTGTGCAGAAGCTATTCAATCAGCCCTCAGTTCTCAAGAGGAATTACTCTATATCTAGATACATATTTAGATTGCTGGTAGGAGAGGGTAAGTTTAAGATCTTCCTATGTTGCCATCTTGAACTGACCTCAGCCATGATTTTAAATACACTCTTAAAGATAAGATCCCTTCAGTATAGAAGGTTTTTCTTTTTTGGGGAGGTGGAGTGTCATAACAGAAATAGTAATAACTTTATAAAAAGTTATGGTTCTTCCTACCATTATTTTACTAAAATTATACATTTATTTTCTTATTTTCAAAATAATTCCTGTGTAATATTAGAGAGCCTAAAAAACAAGACTAGAATCTGATAACATAAAAATTTGCAGAAACTGCAAAGTTTAAAATAAGCTAATCCATTTAATCTGAAGAGGAAATACACATTCTAATTACTTTGCTTTTTCTTTAATGAATCATCAGTTATGCCTACTTTTTGAAGCATAGTATAATAAAAATAATTATTCATTAACTTGGAGATATACCTAAGCTCTAGCACATTTCCATTAGAAATTAAGTCCATTTTTGAATATTTAAATTTAGAGTGAAGAGATAAACCTACAACAAAATTTTAAAGGTTATAAGAAATTCTGAGATTGTTACTATTAACTCAGGTATTCTCTGTTACTCCAATTCTTTTCCCTTATTTCATTTCATAATATATTTGTCTTAATATTATGCTTTGGCTACTGAAATATTCTCAACACTGATTTTCTACTAAGACTAAAAGCCATTCACTAATAATGAGGAGACATTTCTCTTGGTTAATTTATTTACCTATTTGTGGCTCCGATGATATTGAAACGACTTTTACAATGTTTGGATATGTTATTCATCAACTTAAGTGAACTATTTGTTTCAATTTGATTGCTAGACATTTTGTATTTGCTTCAACTCTTCCCCTTCCCTGCAATGACATTTCTTTTACATACCTGTTTCAAGATGATATCCAACTTGTATGACATTTTATATCTGATGGTATTGAGACACATTTTAAAGTCCATTTGTATTTCATTCATTTACTTAAATAAAATGTATTTATTGAGGGTTCCCTATGTGTCAGTCAATTACTTTGGCTCTGGGAATGGAATGTTAAAAAAGACTGACATGGTCCCTGATATACATAATAGTCCTTACATTATAGAAGTGAAAATATCATAGACAAATAATCAATTAATTAATTAACTAACATTTGTGACAGGATCCATATAGGAAATAAACTGGGTGATGTGATAGCAGTTAATAGTGGATCACAGACTAGGGAAGCTTATCTACACTAATAAAAGAGAAACATGGTAATTGGTGTACGACCGCTACCCTTCCCATTGGCTAATCAAGGCGATATGCAAATTAACTGCCAGACAAGATGGCAGTTAACCGCCAACAAAGATGGCGGCTAATTTGCATACATAGGCACAGTGTTGGGAGGAAAACGGGGAAGGACAGCTCAGCCCCCCAGGTGTGATCAGAGAACAGGGGTTTTTCCCGGCTGCCCAGGCATGATTGGAGAAGCGGGGGGCTTTGCCCGGCTCCCCAGGTGTGATGTGAGAAGTGGGGGCCTTTGCCCGGCTCCCCAGGTGTGATGTGAGAAGCAGAGGCCTTTCCCTGCCCCCAAGCCGTGATCTGAGAGGCAAGCCTTTGCCCAGCCCCCCAGGCATGATCGGACAAGCCGGTGGAAGCAGGAAAGAGGCGGCACTGACACCTAAGTAGATCGCAAGCACCTTTCAAACTGCACGGGTAAAACTCCATGAGAACCTTTCAAACTGTGCGGGTAAAAACCCCTGAGACCGAGTCCTGGTTACCACGTAGATCAGAGCACCTTTCAAACTGCAAACCCCATGAGAACAGGTCCTGACCACCAGGTAGATTGCGAGCACCTTTCAAATGCAAACCCCATGAGATCGGATCCTGGCCACCATGTAGATGGCAAGCACCTTTCAATCTGCAAACCCCCTGAGAACGGGTCCTGGCTGCCATGTAGATTGTGAGAACCTTTCAAACTGTGCTGGTAAAAACCCCTGAAATTGAGTCCTGGTTACCACGTAGATCAGAACACCTTTCAAACTGCAAACCCCATGAGAACAGGTCCTGACTGCCAGGTAGATCAGGAGCACCTTTCAAATGTAAACCCCATGAGACCAGGTCCTGACTGCCACATAGATTGCAAGCACCTTTCAAACTGCAAACCCCATGAGAACAGGTGCTGACCTCCAGGTAGATCCCGAGCACCTTTCAAACTGCAAACCCCATGAGACTGGGTCCTGGCCTCCACGGAGATTGAGAGCACCTTGCATACTGCTCAGGTAAAACCCCATGAGACCAGGTCCTGACTGCCCATGTAGATCGAACTGCAAACCTCCTGAGACCAGGTCCTAGCCACTATGTAGATCGTGAGCACCTTTCAAACTGCAAACCCCATGAGACCGGGTTCTGGCCATCACATAGATCTCGAACACCTTTGAAACTACGTGGGTAAAACCCATGAGACTGGGTCCTGGCCTTTCTGCGTGCTGCCACATAGATCTTGGGGGACCAGCAGCTGCCTCTTCCCTGCCTCCACCCTCCTGTCCCCCGCCGGTGATCAGAGAAGTACCTATATTTTTTTTCAAAGTACCTGTATTTTTTAATAATTTCTTGACAATGTAAAAGAATTTGACAATGTAAAA
>NW_006282666.1:41556-50336 GCF_000327345.1 Myotis davidii | reverse complement strand
CTACCAGTTGGCCAAGACTAAATGAAGCAATAACCCAGCCCAAAAAACTTGTATCAGCTGTCCTGTCAATCTGCAGAAAAAAGGTACAATGCTTTAAGAATTATTATCCAAGAAAAGTCAAATTTAAAACATAAATAATTTTTTCTGAGATGAAATATATATTTTTAATATATTTTTACTGATTTTAGAGAGGAAAGGAGAGGGATAGAAACATCAATGATGAGAGAGAATCATTGATAGGCTGCCTCTTGCATGCCCCCTACTGGGGATCAAGCCCACAGCCCAGGCATGTGCCCTTGGCCAGAATCGAACCTGGGACCCTTCAGTCTGCAGGCCGACACTCTATCCAGTGAGCCAAACCAGCTAGGGCTAAAAGGAGTCTTAATAAATATTCTCAAGTGGACATATGTTTTAGAAACATAAAATATTTATGATGTTAGATGTATCAAGAAATTATTTCATCAAATGAGGTCCATAGGTTCCAGATAATAAGTAGTTTCAGCTTCCCAGAATAGCAGCTGACTGAGAAAGGATGCGATCATATTGGAAATAATGTTTAAAATTGCTTATGTTTTGAGTATAATTTACTAGCCTTGGAAATTATAAGTCAAACATTAAATACGGTACTTTTACTAGACTTGTCCACAAACTGAGTCCTTAAAAATGTTGTTGAGAAGGTAAAAGAAAATAATAATTTTATGAATAATTGCAACAAGGTAGTAGAAATAAAAATATTTAAAATAACTATGTGTACTTATTCATATTCATAGGTGCCCTTTTTAAATTTTATTATTAATTACAGTTTGCATTCAACACTTTTTGTAATAGTTTCAGTTGTATAGCACAGCAAACAGATATTCTTACAGAAACAATGTGTTCCTGGCACAATAAATAGTTATTACAATATTGTTAACTATATTCTGTATGCAATACCTTACATTTCCATGAATATTTTGTAGCTGCCAATCAGTACTTCTTAATCTACACTAATAAAAGTCAAACATGCAAATTGACTGTACCTTCACTATGCCTTAAGCCACGCCCACCAGCCAATCAGAGCAACTATATGCAAATTAACCCAACCAAGATGGCGGCTGGCAGCCATGGAACTGGAGCAAGCAGGAGGCTTGGTTGCCTTAATGTTGGAGGAAGCCAAGCTTCCCAGCTGCCACAGACAGGTCTGAGCTTCACTCAAAGCTACAAATTTTCAATTATAGAAGGTAAATAAATCCCAGAATAAAAGAAAAAGAAAAAAAAGAGAGAGCTTCTGTCGCTGGCAGGGTGGGGGGCTTGGCCAGACTGAAAATGGCCCTCAGGCTCTCATCCAGACTGGCCAGGCACCCCACTGGGGACCCCCCCACACCCTAAAAGGGGGGTGGCCAGCCTGCAAACAGCCATCAGCCCCTCACCCAGGCTGACCAAACCTCCATGGGGTGAGGGTCCCCACTGGGGGGGCTTGACCAGCCTGCAAACAGCCATCAGCTCCTCAACCAGGCTGGTCAGTCACCCCAGTGGGGACCCCCCTCCTGAAAGGGGTGTGGCCAGCCTGAAAACAGCTGTCAGCCCCTTACCCAGGCTGGCCAAGCACCCCAGTGGGGACTCTCACTCCATGGGGGCATGGCCGGCCTTCAAACCACCACAGGCCCCTCACCCAGGCCACCACACACCCCAAGGGAACCCCCACCCTGATCCAGGACACCCTTCAGGAAAAACCAGTCAACCCCCACCCATACACCAGGTCTCTATCTACACTAAAAAAGAAAAAGATGCTAATTGACTGTGTACCTTTGCTACGCCCACCAGCCAATCAGAAGAGTATTCAAATTAACCCACCAAAGATGGCCATTAAATTTGCATACTGCAGGTGGGGCGGGCAGCACCAGATGCTGCCTGCAGGATCTGGGCCACAGATTGGGGACCAGGGAGGTGGGGCAGGCGGTGCCAGAAGCCACCCATGGCATCTGGGCTGCAGATCAGGAACCAGGGAGGCAGGGCAGGCAGCACCAGATACCACCCGGGGAAGGTGGAGTGGGCAATTGACCTGGCCATAAGCCTGAGGCGGGCAGGGGGGCCTGTTATCAGAGTGGGTTGGGAATCCCCTGCCTAGGCTTAATGCCCTACCCAGAGGCCTGAGGCCTGGGTAGATAATTGGAACGGGCTGGGGGTCCCCTGTCCAGACCTAATGCCCTGGCCAGTGGCCTGAGGCCTGGGCAGGGGCGGAGCCTGTAATTGGAACGGGCTGGGGGCCCACTGCCCAGGTCTAAAGTTCCTAGGCGTGGGCATGGATGGAACCTGCTATCTGAGTAGGCTGGGGGTCCCCTGCCCAGGCCTAAGGCCCCAGCCAGAGGTCTTAGGCCAGGGAAGGTGATATAATTTATATGCATATATGAATATCTCGTGGATATAGACAATAGTGTGGTGAAAGCCTGCGGTGGGGCAGGAGCCAGCTAGAGGGAGCAAAGGGGGAAAATGGAGGACATCTGTAATACTCTCAACAATAAAAAGAACTTTTTAAAAATACACTACTAAAAACACTTAAATGCCAACAAATTGAATAACTTAGACATAACAAATAAATTCCTAGAAACAATCTACCAAGACTAAATAGTGAAAAAAAAATAGAAAATCTGACCAGACCAATAATGAATAAGGATATTGAATCACAAATCAAAAATCTCTCAACAAGAATAGCTCAGAACCAGATGATTTCACAGTAAAGTCTACTAAATATTTAAAAAGAGTTAATAAAATAATTCTTCTCAAACTCTTCCAAAACATTGAAGAGCAGGGACAATTGAAATTCACTTTATGAGGTTAGTATGACTCTGATACCAAAACAACATAATACAGTAGAAGAAAAGAGAACTATAGACCAAAATCCTTGGTGAGAATAGATGCAAAATTTTTTTAAAAAATACTAGCAAACCGAATTCAACAGCACATTGAAAGGATTATACACCATGATAAAATGGAATTTATTCCTGGGGTACAGGGTAGTTCAATATATTATTAAATGTGATGCACCAAATTAATTTAATGGAAGATAAAAATCACATGATCATCTCTGTAGATGAAGGAAAGTTATTGAACAACCTTCAACATCCTTTCTTGATATAATCTAACATCAAGGTGGGTATAAAAGTAACATAGTCCAACATAATAAAGGCCATATTTGACATGCATACAACCGACATAATATCCCATGATTAAAGATTGAACACTTTTCATCTAAGGCCAAAATCAAGACAAAGATGCCCCATCTGCAATGCCTATTAAACATAGTACAGAGGGGCCTTGACTTACGAGTGTCCCGACTGACGAGTTTTTTGAGATACGAGCCGTCTCTTGACCGATTTTTTGCTTTGAGTTGCGAGCTAAGATTTGGGTTATGAGCCAGCTTCACATATCCCACTGCTAGTTGGCACAGCGAACATCACAGTGAATGCCACAACATCAGCCCAGCATCACGTGTCTCATTCGTTCACTTTAAGATTTGACATATGAGTAATTTGAGTTACGAGCTCCATCACAGAACGAATTAAACCCGTAAGTCAAGGCCCCACTGTACTGGAAGTCCTACCCAAACAATTAGGCAAGAAAAATATATAAAAGGGATCAAAATGGAAATAAATAAATTAAATTATCTGTTTGCAGATGATATGATTTTTTTTAAAGATATGTTTTTATTAATTTTAGAGAAAGTGGAAAGGAGAGGAAAAGAAAGAGAAACACTGATGAGACAGAAACATGGATTGGCTGCCTCCTGAATTACCCCTACAGGAGACTGAGCCCACAACCCAAGCATGTGCTCTGACTGGGAATCTAAGCAGTGACCTCTCAGTGTACAAGATGACACTCAACCAACTGAGCCACCCCGGCCAGGGTGACATAATCTTTTACAGAGAGAAAATCCTAAAATATCTACCTCAAACTGATAGATCTAATAATAAAGTTGCAGGATACAATATCTATATACAAATACCAGTTTTGCTTTTATCACTAACAATGAATATTGGAATGAGAAGTTAAGAAAACAACCCCATTTACTATAGTATCAAAAATGGGAATAAATATAACTAAAACATTGAAGGAAACACAGATTAAAAATATTGAAGTAGACACAAAGAAATGGAAACATAGTCAGTGTTCATGTACAGGAAGAATTAATATTGTTGAAATGTCAATAATAACCAAAACAACCTACAGAATCAATGCAATCCCTATCAAAATTACAATGTCACTTTTTACATAAATAGAAAAATGAAACCCTAAAATTTGTATGGATCCACAAAAGATTCCAAATACCTAAAGCAATCCTGAGAAAGAAAAAGCTGGAGGAAATATACTTTTTGGTGTCAAAGTATATCACAAAGATATATTAATCAAACAGTATGACGCTGGCATAAAATACATAAATTAATTGACCAGAAACACATGCTCAGAAATAAACTCATTCATATATGTTAACTGATATTTTCTAAGGCAACCAAACATACTCAATGGGAAATACTATCCTATATAATAAAGAGGTGATATGCAAATTGACCATCACTCCAACACACAAGATGGCCACCCCCATGTGGACACAAGATGGCCACCACAAGATGGCCAGCAGGGCAGGGCAGTTGTGGGCAATCAGGCCTGCAGGAGAGGGCAGCTGGGGTCCCAGATTGGAGAGGGTGCAGGCTGGACTGAGGGACACTCCCCAGTGCATGAATTTTGTGCACCGTGCCTCTAGTTTTCAATAAATGGTGCAAGGAAAACTGAATAATCACATGAAAATAATGAAATTAGACCCCTATGTTGTTACACAACTCACAGAAATCAGTAGGAAATAAATTAAAACTTAATTATGTGATCTGAAAACATAAAGCTCCTAGAAAAAAAAATAGAATAAAAGCTCTTTGACCTATGTCTTGGCAATAATATTTTGGATATGACACAAAAAAAGCACAAAAAGTAGAAGCAATAATGAAAAAGTGGGACTACATCAAAATAAAAAGTTTCTGCATAGCAAAGGAAAAATATCTTCAGAATAAAGAGTCAACCTAAAGAAAGGGATAAAATATCTACAAACTATATATCTAATATGGGCTTCATATCCATAATATGTAAAGAATTTATAAAACACAATAGCAATAAAACAAATAATCTGATTACAAAAGCATCATGGGGCCTGAATAAACATTTTCTCAAAGAAGATATACAGGTACATGAAAAGATGTTCACCATCTAATCATTAGATAAATACGAATCAAAACTACAATGAAATATCTCATACCTATTAGAATGGTTCAAAAAAGACAAGAGAAAGCAAATGTTGGTGGTAATGTGCAGAAAAGTGAATAATTATAAATTGGTACATCCATTATAGAAAATAGTACAGAAATTCCTCAAAAAATTAAAAATAGAACTACCATATGATTCAGTAACTTTTCTTTGGGTATATATCTAAAGAAATTGAAATCAGGATCTTATAGAGCTATCTGTGCTCTCATGTTCATTGCAGTATATTCACAAAGTTGAGACATGAAAACAACTGACAACCTGAGTGTCCATTAATAGATAAATGGATAAAGAAAATTATTTCTATCTCTATCATCTCTATCTCTATCTATCTCTATCTCTATCTCTATCTCTATCTCTATCTATCTCTATTTCTATATCTATCTATCTATCTCTATTTCTATCTCTACCTGTATCATTATCTCTATCTACATTCTATCTATCTAAGTCACCCATAAAAATGCAGGAAATCCTGCCATTTTCAATGGCATGGATCGAACTCAAGGGCATTATGTTAAGTGAAATAAGTTGAAGAAAGACAAATACCATATAATCTCATGCGTGGAATCTAAAAAATCTAAACTCATTGAAACAGAGAAGAATTGTGGTTGCCAAGTGCTGAAGCATGGGGCAAATGAGGTTGGTCAAAGGGTCCAGACTTCCAGTTATAAAATAAATGATTTCTGGAAATTGAATGTAGTGACTAGTGTTATCAATACTCTATTGCAAATTTGAAAGTTGTTGAGAGTAGATCTTAAATCAGGGGTCCTCAAACTATGGCCGCAGGCCACATGCAAATACAAATATTGTATTTGTTCCTGTTTTGTTTTTTTACTTCAAAATAAGATATGTGCAGTGTGCATAGGAATTTGTTCATAGTTTTTTTTTTTAAACTATATCTGGCCCTTCAACGGTCTGAGGGACAGTGAACTGGCCCCCTGTTTAAAAAGCTTGAGGACCCCTGTCTTAAATGTTCTCACCACAGTAATTATGTGAGGTGATGAAGGTGCTAATTAATCTTACTGTGATAATCATTTTGTGATATATACATCCATAAAATAATCACATTATATACCTCATACATACTCAATATCATATGTCAATTAAGCTGGGGGAGGCATATCACTGCTAATCTCTATCCACCAAATTAGTACTGATGGATGTGGACACCCACCTAGATCCAGGTTAGGTTTGCCGTAAATCTGTGAGCACTACAATCAATAGTTAGATGCTCTTGCAAGGGACACTCAGTAGCTGAGACATCCCCCATTCTTGACCTCATTCCTATACTCAAAGTGAAAATTTAGAAATCAAATCAAGAAGCACTATGTCAACAAGTTAACAGTCATTATTTCAGTTTGGATAATAGATTGTTGATGATTTGACTGTTCCTTCCTTGCTTTTCCCTATTTCTAACTTTTCTAAAATGAATGCATGTTATTTTAAAAGAAAAATAGTATTTGATAAAAATTTAACAATCATTTTTTGATAAGTCAGTAAACAAAAATTTAGAGAACCAGACAACAGCATGGTGGTTATCAGAGGGAAGAGGAATGGTTGGCAGTAAAAGGTAAAGGGGTTCAAATATATGGTGACAGAAGATGATTTGACTCTGGGTGATGGGTACACGATGCAACATACAGATCATGTCTCATAGAATTGTACACTTGAAACCTATATAATCTTATTAACAACTTTCACCACAATAAATTTAATTAAAATTTTATAAAAGCTTAGCAAAAATGTATCATAAGAGAAATACCTCAATTTGATAAAATACATTTATACAAAACCTACATCTAATACATTTAATCATTTCAGCTGAGATTTGATGGGGGAAATGGATACACACTATTCCCAACTCTATTCAGTGTTATACTAGTAGTCCTATTTAGTATACCATGACAGGGAAAAGAAGCCATGCAGTAAGTATTAAAAAGGAAAAATAGTATCTTCATATTTGTAAATATACAGAAATTCTGAAATAGTACACACACTGAATATTAGTCTTAATAAGGAAATATTTTATACTAGGGTCCCAGTGAAGGAATTCGTGGGCTGTGAGATGCAGTGGGCACAAAGGTGGGTCTCTGCCTGTCCTCCGGGCCTCATCCTGGCCCCTCCTGCTGGGCTCCAGGTCCCCTGTCTGTCAGCAGCTCCGCCCCCACTGCCACCACTCCCATGTAATGATGGTGCAGGCTCCACTCGCACCTGCTGACTTCTCAGAACAATTGGGGCAGGCACCAGCAGCCTGTGCAAGCAGGGCCGGTGCCATCAGAGGGTGCAAGCGGATGCTGCTACCCTAATTGCCCCTCAGGAGTAGGGAGGTGGAGAAGCCCTAAGGGGTGATCAGGACCAGCACTGGGCACCGGCAGTAGGTGCAAGCAGTGGCTCCAGTGTTGGTTGTGGGTGCAAGCTGGGCTGGTGCCAGCAGCAGGTGCGAGTGGCAGCTGCAGGCCCCAATTGTCTCTCAGGAGCACTGGGAGGTGGAGAAGCCCTGAGGGGTGATTTGGGTCAGCAGCTGCAGCTCACACCTGCTGACAGCTCCAGTGATTGAGGCCTGCTCTAGGTGCCAGCAGAGGGTGCCAGCTCCAGCGCCAGCAGCAGGTGCAAGTACTGGATGGGACTGTGTCGTGTGGGAGCAAAGAATTTTCAGTAACTACCAGGGGCTCACCCTGATGATAGCGACCAGTGCCCCAACTTGGTCTGGCACTCCTGCTCATCTGCTTCACCATCCTGCTGCATCTGATGCCTGCTATGTTCGGAGTGTGCCCCTTAGTGGTCAGCACACGTCATAGCCACCGGTTCTTCAGTTGTTTCCCATTCAGTCTATTTGCATATTAGGGATATATCATACAAAATAAAAATACAAACTTTCATTTCATTTTTGCACACATAAAAACATAACAGAAAATGAAGTCATAAAATGGTGGAGATTATATCATCAAAAATATAAAATACCCAGAAGTCTAAATCTAATGGTATGCAAAACATCTAGAATTATAACATACTAGAGGCCCGGTGCACAAAAATTTGTTCACTCGGAGGGCAGGGGGGTCCCTCAGCCCGGCCTATGCCCTCTCGCAGTCTGGCACCCCTCGGGAGATAACGACCTGCTGGCTTAGGCCTGCTCCCGGGTGCAGAGGGCAGGCCCAATCCCTAGATGCAGCCCCTGGTCGGGCTCAGAGCAGGGCCAATTGGGGAGTTGGGGCGCCGCCCCCGGTCATGCACACAGCAGGGCAGATTAGGAGGTTGCGATGCCACCCTCAGTCACGCTCAGGGTAGGGCCGATTGGGGGGTTGGGGCACCGCTCCCTGTCACACTCAAGGCAGGGTTGATGGGGAGGTTGCGGCGCCACCCCCTGTCATGCCAAGAGCAGAGCCAATCAGGGGGTTGGGGTGCTGCCCCTGTCACGCATAGAGCAGGGCGGATAGGAAGGTTGTGGCACCGCCTCCTGTCACACAACGAGCCGCAGGGCAATCAGGGGGTTGGAG
>NW_006282666.1:39472-41105 GCF_000327345.1 Myotis davidii | reverse complement strand
GAATGTTGGAGTCCTCCGTCACTGAAGCAAGCAAGCCTCATGTTAGTTTCAAGCTCCCTCGCTGCTGGCCGCCATCCTGGCTGGCAGTTAATTTGCATATCACCCTGATTAGCCAATGGGAAGGGTAGCAGTCGTACACCAATTACCATGTTTCTCTTTTATTAGATAGGATTGTATGTGGTTTGTATGTCAATAAGGCTGTTATAAAGAAACAAAAGTGGTGCAACCAAGATTATGTATATAGTTATTTTAAATAGATATTTTTTACTGTTGATGGTTTTACAGATATCTCCCATTGCCTCCCACCTTTTATGAAGAATATTCAGCCCTAGCTGGTTTAGCTCAGTGGATAGACATTGACCTGCAGACTGAAGGGCCCCAGGTTTGATTCAGGTCAAGGGCACATGCCCAGGTGGCAGGCTCAATTCCAGTAGGGGGCATGCAGGAGGCAGCCAATCAATGATTCTCTCTCATCATTGATGTTTCTATCTCTCCCTCTTGCTTCCTCTCTGAAATCAATAAAAATATATTTAAAAAGAAAAGAATATTCACACTTGACCACTAAGTAGAGAGTGGAATTCTTTTTTCTTTGCATCTCATTTACCTGAGAGGAGATTTTTGCTACATTTATTTATATGCACTCTCAGTCCACCCTTAGGGAGGTGGAGTGACTCTTATGATTAGTAAATGTAAGAATGATAACTGAGCATATCAGCTTAGATTAGACTAAAACGTGACCCTGATCATGGAAAAAACTAGTTCTTTCCTACCACTTAATGTCATCATACATAAAAATGATTCTGTTTTAGTAGATGTATCATCTTTCTAACATTAAGTCTTCTTTCAGTAGTGGCACTTGACCACAGGTATAATTCATGTCTGCCAAGGTAACTTCTATCAGTAATAAAAAATTTTGTCCTAGTCTGCTTATTCTTTTTAAAATTAGAATTTTTTTTTATTTAGGCAGGGATTAAGGTTGTTACTAATTGGAATTAAACATATACTGGGATAAATGTACTAAATATATTAATGTAACAAATGCATTAAATGTATTAAATGTATAACTTTATAAAATGTACAGTTAAAGAGACTCATTAAATTTATAATTACTTTCTACTCCAGTAATTAATGAAAAGTAGATGCTTAATATTTGATAGCACTGCTAAAATAACCAGAGCAAAAATTAACAACTTATTTATGCATAGAACTTTGAGAAATATTTCAACTTTTATCAATATCTAGAAATCCAAACTCAATATGTAGAGCATTAAAACTTACAATTAAATAGCATTTAAAGCACTGTTTTCTAATAGTTTATGGAAATGAATAACTTTTAAAAAGTGATCAAGTTGATGGACCAATCAGAGTAAGACAAGTGTCATGTGATGTCACTTTTATGTGGAATCTAATGAACAAAATAAACTAATAAAGTGGAGACAGTCTCATGGATACAGAGAACAGACTGATAGATGTCAGAGGGTGCCGTAGACCAATTCCAGAATGTCATAATTTCAAGAGTTTCATCAAAAGGTTGATGAGACTTGTGGACTCAATGGGGTTGAATCACACATGTAGTCACCTGTTGGGAATGGCTAAAGGAATTTCCCCAAACCTGAATAGGAAATTGAATGTA
>NW_006282666.1:27647-39311 GCF_000327345.1 Myotis davidii | reverse complement strand
CACAGAGAGGAAGGGAGAGGGATAGAGAGTTAGAAACATCAATGAGAGAGAAACATTGATCAGCTGCCTCCTGCACACTCCCTACTGAGTATCTGCCTGCAACCAAGGTACATGCCTTTGATGGCAATCGAACCTGGGACCCTTGAGTCTGCAAGCTGACGCTCTATCCACTGAGCCAAACCAGTTAGGGCATTGAACCCTTCTTGATGCTGGGACAAGAACCCCAGCAAGAGGGAAGGGGTTTGGGGCCTGTGTGAAAATGTGAAGCAATTAAGTAAAGAAAGAAAAAAAACCCCATAGACACAGACAGTGGTATGGTGATTGTCAGAGGGAAGGAGAGTGGAGGAGATAAAAGTGAGTAAAGAGGAGATAAATGGTGATAGAGACTTGACTTGGGGTAATAATCACACCATATAATAAACAGATGATGTATTGTAGAATTATATACCAATATAACCCCAATAAATTCAATTGAAAATAAATAATGTAAATAAACAAATAAACTAGGAAGCTGATCTGACATCTGATTCTATAATCAAATAACAAAAAATATTGGTCTTCAATTAATCTGGGCTGAAGGAAGAAAGTTGAGCACAAGGGTCAGAGAGTGATTCGATTTGTTAAAAGTACAAAGCAACAAAAATCCAATAGGATTGTGAAAGTGTTTCTTGAAACACAGAGTTAAATTTGCAGATTCATAATTATTTATATCAAGAAATACATTATAGGGATTTGAACACAGTGGCCAACAGGACAGCAGGGAGGGAGGGAGTGTGACAGAGTAAAGGAGTGAGAAGTTAATGTGCGGACCTGTGTGGTGGGTGTATGTGTGGATCACTAAGGGACGAAATATATCTCAAGAGTCCCAGGGACTGCAGACTGGGCTCTCCTCGATGGGGAGCCCATGCTACCACTGCGGGCATTCCCAGGCTGGTGCAGCTTTAGCGTGTAATGCACACCACCTTGTTGAGGGAGCAATAGAGGCCAGTAGTGCTGCCACACCAATATCCAGACCGACATCGGACACCAACCTTGGACCTGTGCAAGGGAGGCACTTGCCAGCCCTAACCCCTGTGGAACCACTACAATGCCCCAGGCAGTGTACAACATGGTACTGCACCCTGGGTCCCAGCCATCTGCAGTGAGCACACAGTGGAGAGACCTCCTGAGCTGCACCTCCTTGCTGGAGCCCAAACGCAGTGTCCCAGGATCCTGGGCTTCAGGTTCCCATGCTGTGAGTGCAAGCCAGGGTACACCACACTGCACTCTATCTCTGGTCCCAGTACAGAGCCACAGCCCAGTGCATGCCTCACCCCCATCACAGACAGAGCCTTCGGGACTGCGCCAACTCCAATCCCTGGGACAGAGAGAGCCGTCGCCCAGCACACTGGTGAGACCTGGTGTGTCCAGCCACAGGTCACTGGACTGCACTGTAAGTGTGCTGCCAGAGGGACCTAGGGCACCATCCTGACTTGGGTCTGGGGCTGCACAGTGAATTGCATGCCAGAGGGCTCTGGGTCCCCACAAGGAGTCCCAGAGGAACTGTACACACACTCCCCCAACCCCAAGAATCTTAAAGGACAACTGAGGGACCAGAACCATAGGAAAAGAGGGTACAACTCAGAGCAGAGACAATAAATGTGTGAAACTTAAGGCAGACCATGCCCCTAAGCTAGAAAGTCCTGGATCATTGGACCACAAGGATCTTTAACCCCTCAGACGTCAAGCAGGAAGCCCAGGGCCAGAAAGAGACAGCAAAAATGGAGGGAAAAAGAAACAACCCCAAAAGAATGAAAAAGAAGGATTACCAGGAAAGGAACTAAATGAAATGTAAGCAAGTAATATGTCAGAGAAAGAATTCACAGTAAGGGTCATAAACTTCCTAAACCTGCTGTATGAGAAGATCAACAACATATGTAAGAATAAAGAGGAAATGAAAAATGACATAGCTACAATAAGGAACACAATGGAAGGTTTCAACAATAGCCTAAAAGAAACAGAAGACAGAACCAGTGAGTTAGAAGACAGGGTAGAAAAACACCCAATGAGAACAGCAATTGGAGAAAAAATTAGAAAGCAGGAGGAGAGCTAAAGAAAGTTTTGGGACAACATGAAATGAAGCAACATCCATATAATAAGGGTGCGAGGACGACAAAAAGAGGAACAATAATTAGAAAACCTATTTGAAGTAATAATGACAGAAAAGTTCCCTGATTCGGGGAAGAAAATAGTCACACAAGCACAGAAAGTGTCCAACATGATGAACCTAAAAAGACACACACCAAGACACATCATAATTACAATGGCAAATGTTAATGACAAAGAGAGAATAAGAAAGTTACATACGAGGTATCACCTATTAGGCTATTAAATGATTTATCAACAGAAACACATCAGGCCAGAAAGGAATGGAAGGAAGTATACAAAGTGATGTAAAGCAAGGGACTGAATCCAAAAATACTCTATCCAACAAGGGTATCATTCAAAATTGTGGGGGAAATCAGGAGCTTCACAGACAAAAATAGGCTAAGGGAGTTTATTACTACTAAGCCAGCAATGCAAGAAATGCTAAAGAGACTGTTGTGAAAAGAAGAAATAGAAAGGGAAGAAGAAACACAGGCATAAAGAACAAAAATGGTTAAAAACAAGTACTTATTACTAATAACTTTAAAAGTAAATGGATTAAATGCTTTAATCAAAATACATCAGTTGGCTGATTTGATAAGAAAACATGACCCATATATATGCTGTTTACAAGAGACCAAACTGAGAACAGAGATTCCCTCACAGACTGAAAATGAAGAGATGGGAAAAATGTTTTCAGACAAATGGAAATGTAAAACAAAGCTTTGGTAGCAATACTTATATCTGGCAAAATAGACCTCAAAGTGAAGACCACACCAAGAGATAAGGAAGGCCACTTCATAATACTAAAGGGGTCAGTACAACAAGAATATATAACGCTGGTAAACATATGTGCCCTAATACAGGAGCATCAAAATATATAAAAAAAAACCTACTGGAAGATATCAATGGTGAGATCCACAGCAATACAATAATAACTGGGGACTTTAACACCTCATTTACATCACTGGATAAACCTTCTAGACAAAAAATCAAAAAAGAAACACCAATCCTAAACTACTCACTAGATCAGATGGAACTAATTGACATCTTCAGAACATTTCACCCCAAAACTACAGAATATGCATTCATCTCAAGTGCACACGGGACATTTTCAAAGATAGACCACATATTGGGACACAGGCAAACTCATCAAATTCAAGAAGATTGAAATCATACCAATCATCTTCTCAGATTACAATGGCAAAAATTAGAAATCAATGAAATGGACGTATTACTGGAAAAATACAATCTTCCAAAACTCAATTAGAAAAATGTTTTAAAAAATCTGAATAGGCTGATAACTATGGAGGAAATTAAAGCAATGAATAAAAAACAAAAACAAAAAAACAAACAAAAAACTTCCAGCAAACAAAAGCCTTGGACTGGACAGCTTCACAGGGGAGTTTTATCAAGCATCCCAAGAAGAACTAAAACCTACCCTCCTCAGATTATTCCAAAAAATTCAAGTCGAAGGAACACTTCCAAACTCTTTCTATGAAGCCAGCATTACCCTAATCTAAAAATCAGATAAAGACACTACAAAGAAAGAGAATTACAGGCCAATATCCCTGATGAACATATATGCTAAAAATCCTCAACAAAATTCTAGCAAATTGGATCCAACATTACATCAGAAAGATCATACACTATGACCAAGTGGGATTTATTCTGGGGATGCAAGGATACAATATCCACAAGTCAATAAACGGGATACATCATATAAACAAATTGAGAAACAAAAATCACATAATCATAAGAATTGATGCAAAAAAAGCAATGTGAGTGTACATAATGCTGGAAAATTATACTCTGGAAAATTGTTGAAATGGTAAATTTCTATACACCAATAATGAACTTACAGAAAGAGAGACTAAAAGAGCAATCCCATTTACTATCACACCAAAAAATTTAAGATACCTAGGAATAAACTTGACTAAGGAGGTAAAAAAACCTATATGCGGAAAACTACAGGACACTGAAAATGGAGATAGAGGAAGACATAAACAGATGGAAGAACATACCATGTTCATGGATTGGTAGAATCAACATCATCAAGATGTCCACACTACCCAAAGCAATCTACAGATTCAATGCACTCTCCATTAAAATACCAATGGCATATTTCACAGACCTAGATCGAACTATCCCAAAAATTTATCTGGAATAAAAAAAGACCCCAAATACCTGCAGCAATCCTTTATGAACAAAGTAGGAGGGACCTCAATGCCAGACATCAAGCTGTATTACAAAGACACTGGTCTCAAAACTGCCTGGTACTGGCACAAGAACAGACATATAGATGAATGAAACAGAACAGAGAATCCAGAAATTGACCCAAACCATTATGCTCAATTAATATTTGACAAAGGAGGCAAAGACATACAATGGAATCAAGACAGCCTCTTAAATAAATGGTGTTGGGAAAATTGGACAGATACATGCAAAAAAAATGAAACTAGGTCACCAACTTATACCATACACAAAAATAAACTCAAAATGAATAAAGGACTTAAACATGAAACCATAAAAATACTAGAGGAATTCACAGGCGGCAAAATCTCAGACATATCCTGAAGCAATTTCTTCACTGATGCAGCTCCTAGAGCAATGGAAACTAAAGAGAAAATAAACAAATGGGACTACATCAAAATAAAAAGTTCTTGCACAGCAAAAGAAACCATCAACAAAACAAGAAAGGCCACTGCATGAGAGAACATATTTGCCAATGTTATCTCCACCAAGGGTTTAGTCTCCAATATTTACAAGGAACTCATAGAACTTAACAAAAGGAAGATAAACAACCCAATAAAAAAATGGGCAATGGACCTAAATAGATACTTTTCAAAAGAAGACATAAGGAAGGTCAAGAGACATATCAAAACATGCTCAAAGTCACTAATCATCCAAGAAATGCAAGTCAAAACGAAATGCGGTACCATCTCACATCTGTGAGAATGACTATCATCAACAAATCAACAAAGACAAGTGCTGGAGAGGATGTGGAGAAAAAGGAACCCTAGTTCACTGCTGGTGGGAATGCAGACTGCTGCAGCCACTGTGGAGCACAGTATGGAGTTTCCTCAAAAAACTTAAAATGGGACTCTCATTTGACCCAGTGATCCCACTTCTAGGAATATACCCTCAGAAACTAGAAACACCAATCAGAAAGGATATATGCACTCTTATGTTCCTAGCAGCACAATTTACCATAACTAAGGTTTGGAAACAGCCCAAGTGCCCATCAGTAGATGAGTGGATTAAAAAACTGTGCTACATCTACACAATGGAATACTGTTCTGCGGTAAAATAGAAGGAATTCTTACCATTTTTAGACTTTTGTATGAGCCCCTATTCCAAAAGGTGGCAGCTTATTCACATTGTGGCAAAGACACCTACACGAGCAACATAACTGGGTAAAGTCAGGGCCAAACCGGGCCATTTCCTCATCCAGTCTTTCTGAGGTGCGTGGACAGAACCAAGTCTCAGCTCTTTGCAGGACACTTCCAGAGTTATTTTAAGCCTAAAGGACAGTAGTCTGTCTCCATTCCTGTTTTTTGGAATTTTTTTCATCATTTGATAAAAGGATAGGTACATCGGGGCAATCCTCTGGAGATACAATATTCCAGTTGCACCCATGTGATGACAACAGCACCCCTCAGAGGGAGAGAGCCAACAGATGGGGAGCAGGGAATTCTGAACATCAAAGTGATGACAGAGATGCTAAGCCTTTCCTTCACTCATCTGACACCACTCCTCAGGTGGCCTGCAGGCCGAACATCTGCTGGACCTTTACCACTTGATGTCCTGGCAGGCTGCCCTGGGCCCTGCTAGGTGGTGTGCAGGGCTTCCTGGGCCCAGGGGTGTCACCCCCCCACTCAGCCACTCCAGGTACAGCTCCTGCACATGGGCACTGGTCTCCGGGGGCCCATTAGGATGGCAGCATAGATCTCTTCCATCTGCCACAGCAGTGCCCTATCTGCATGCCAGTCCTCTGCCTGAGCCGGACCCCTGCTGCTTAGGCATCCCCAGTGCAGACCAGGACCTCCACAAAGTGTCAAGGGAAATTGTCCCTCCACAGCTTCAGGACCACTTCTGGATGTTCTGAAAGCCGTAAGCAGCCTCAAAGCATAGTAGAACCTCTCCGTCCCTTTCAAGAGTGAACTCCTGGAAGTCTTTGTTCCTCAGGGTGCAGTAGGTGAGCACCCCCATGTCCTCATTGAACAGCTCCTTGGCCATGTGCCTGAAGATATGCTCCAGGTACTCGTCGGAGCTGGCACCCTCATGGAGCCTCACCTCCTCCTCCTTCATGTCTCCAAACAGATTGTCCATGGCAGCATCACTCGAGGCGAGGTCACTTTGCTCCATTATCTGGACAATTTCACCTGAGGTTAACACTCAGTCAGCACCCTGGGAACTATGTAAAGCTGTGGGAACACCTTCTCCAGTGTCTTGTCATAACACAGGGCCACAATGACATGGAAAATCTTGTCTGGGGACAGGTTCTGCTGTCTGGAGAAGTAATCCTTCACCCATGATCTGCTGGGGAGACTTGGCTGTGCAGAGGTGGGGGGATATGGGGTGACTCAGCACACTCTCTGCATATCAGTCCCAGCCAGGGCAGGCGGAGGTCAGTATGAGTAGCCAGAGCTCTTCCTCACAGTGCTGGCAGTACCAACACACACATTCCTTCTGACTCTCCAGGATGCTGAAGTCCACAGCTATCTTCATGTCAAAGACAGTGCACCCCAAGGCTTTTGAAGAAGCTGTAGAGCCTTCCAGATGCATCAGTGACACTGAGGCTGAATTTAGCAGCAAAATAAGGCAGAGGCACACGGACATTGCCTGCACTTTGTGCTATGAGGTATCACATTTCTTATTAAGGTTCAGAACACAGAAGTCCTTGGTGGTCTGTTGAGAAACTTGGACTCCTTTCTCTATGGTCACATAACTGTCACATGCCAGGCAGTCACTCAGAAATATCTTGGTATCAGCCAACTTATGAAATTCTCCCTTCTCTCCGTTCTCCTGAGCCAGACTCTGGACATTGACTGCAGCATTCTCTTGGTCATCGGTTCTTGTTTTTTTTTTTTTACTGCATTCCTTCTGTGTGCAGTGATCACACTTCATCTGGAGCGGGGCGAGTGGGGGCCAGCTTGAGTGACCTGGAGAAAGCACAGGGAGAGCAATCAGTCACTGCTGGTCGCCTCTGGCGCTGCTGGCAGTATCCTTTCTTTCTTGTGGAGTGTCTAGGTAGGGGAAGTGGCCGCAGTGCCCGAGGCTGAGTTCCAGAATGCCCACAGCGCTGTTGGGATCTTGCCGGAGGTGCTGGTCCATTGGTGCCTGGTCTGTCCTCTGGAGATTGAACCTACAAAGACTACTAAGGAAGCCAGTCCCCAGTTCTGCCCTGCCTTCACCACCTATTGATTGGAGACTGAGGGCCAGGAGTAGGGACCAAGAGGCCTGCCTTCCAGCTGCTCGCCAGTCCCCAGGCCACTCACTCACTCCAGTTCCCTATTAACTATCCCCTGATCAATGGGAGCCTGTGGGCCGAGGGAGGGACCAAGCGGTCTGCCTTCCACCTTCCCACTCAAAATGTTGCTGCTGCCACGGATTCATTGGAGCCTGAGGGACCCCAGGTCGCCCTTAGACATCCCCTGATCAATGGAGCCAGAGGGCCGGGGGATGGACTAGTCATCCGTTCAGTCATTATGGACCCTGGGTTTTTATATATTAGGATAATGAACAACATAAACTGATAAACAAAAACAGATTCAGAGACAGAGAAGCATCAACCAGACCATCAAAACTCAGAGGGAAGGTAGGGAAGGGTGGAGGTAAGGGGGAAAGAACAACCAAAGCACTTGTATGCATGCATATAAGCCTAACCAATGGACACAGACACCAGGGGGGTGAGGGCATGAGTGGGGGGTGGGGGGAAATGGAGTGATAAGGACACATATGTAATACCTTAATCAATAAAGAAAAAAAAGAAAAAAAACAGACATAAATAAGAATAGAGAATTTCGGGAATTAGTTATATCAATAATCTGTACTATGTTGTATTTTTTTTTTGTAAATGTAAAACTTATCCCCAAAATAAAATTTATAAAAAATACAAAAAAAACCCCATAATTTATAATTGAACTATGTGGGGTTAATTTTATGTGTCAACTTGACTGGGTCATGGAGTGCCCAGATACTTGGTCAAATATTATTCTGATAAGTCTGTGAAAGTATTTTGGATGAGATTATTTATTTTGTAGTTGAGTAAAGAAAATTGCACTCCCCAATGGGGTAGGCCTTATTCAATCCCTTGAAGGTCTGAATAGAACAAAAGGCCCAACTTTCTGCAGGTAAGAGGGAATCCTTCCTGCTTGACTGCCTTGAAGGTTGGTTTATTCTAACATTCAAACTGGAGCTGAAACATTGACTCTTCTTTAATCTTAAACCCACCAGCTTTCAGACTAGAATAATACCATCAGCTGTCTTGGTTCTTAGGGTTGCAGCTTCATACTAGAAGTACATCACTGTAACTCCTGTGTCTCCAGCTTTCTGACTGCAGATCATGGGACTTGTCAGTTTCCATAATCATGTGAACCAATTTCTTATCATCTACCATCTATCTCTCTATAAACTATCTATCATCTATTTATCTAAAGGGTGTCCCAAAAATGTATTATGCACTGGAATATGAGTTAGAAAAAATAAAAATTACAGCAGAGAGTCAAAGAGATGGGAAATATAAAAGAAAATTAAAGGGACATGAATAATAAGCAGATTTCATTTATATCTAATCAGAGTTCTAAAGAGAAGAGAAAGAATGGAAAAAGGATTATATTTGCATGAATATAGCTGACTTTTTCAAGATCTTTGAAAAGAATCTCACCCATATTCTACAAACCCAATGAATTCACATTTATACAACATGGTAAAAAGTAGAACATCAAAGATGTAATAGCAGCCAGATTCATTATCTTCAAGGGAACAATATGTGTACTGTCTGCCAATTATTCAACAACAATGGAAGCCAATGACAATGATAGGGCATTTTTGTGATTTGAAAAACATAATTTTCAGTCAGACAAGAACTAAGTGAGTTTATTTCAGCCACTCTTAATTATAGGAAATTACAAAGAATAGATTTCAGGCATAAGAAAAGCAACCCCAGATTGAGTATGTGACATTTGAGAAAGATTTAAATGATATGAATATGTGGATATAATTAAAATATACTAATTATATTAAAATTAATGTATTGTGGAGTTGCAAAAACAACAAAATTGAAATGGAACTATAATAACCTGTGGCAGTAGGTAAATGGAGTTAAAGTGTCCTAAATTTCTTGTATACTCTTAAAAGAGGGAACAGATATTTACTAATTATACTAGTTGACACTGCAAGTTTAAATTTCTAGGCAATCACTAAAGGAATAGAAATAGAATATGAACATGTCTAAACTAGAAGAAAAAGCAAATTAAATATTAAAAATAATCAAAATATCTGAAAGTTCAGAAAGAAAAAAAATGGAATGGACAAAACAAAGAGCACAAAATAAGATGGTAAACATAAACAAAATATGTTAATAATGTAATTACATCAGAGTAATAAAAATATTATAAATAAAGACAGGATCAGTTGCAATGCTGATCAGAAGCCATATTAGAGCCTGAGGCAAAATGAATATATTGATGATTTTATCTTTGTTTACAACTTTTATATTTTGTTCAATGTGGATTTTTTACACTAATTGTGCCTTCTACCATTGCATTAAACATTCTTTATCTTGTTTATTGAGATTCTTGGTATTCTCTTAAATTTTGTGCTAGAAGCCTCCCTCTAATCATGGCCCTGCTATAAAATTAATGTCTAGGCAGCGGGATCTCTGTTAAGGCTGCTTAACTCTGCTTGCCAACAGAAGCAGCAACATCAGAAGTGAAACCTCTTACTATGTATAAATTGAAATCTTACATCAGTGCATCTATTTGGTTGAATCTAAGTCACATCCAGGGATGTAGTTTAAGGGAGTCTTAAACTAGTATGTTTTTACTTTCCAGGATATGCAGAACATGAAGGCACACTAGAGGAAAGGTAAAATCAATAATGACTTCCAATTATATTCAAGTATAACACTTAATGTGCTACTAGTATTACCTCTCCACACATTTTTATTTTTCCTCCAAAGCCTACCTTGCTTTTTCTCTATAATGTCCTTTGTTTACCATTATGATTTTTTTCATTCAGCAAAAACCTTTTTGTAAAGTGTTTTCCAGTTTATTGTATTATCTCAAATACTGTGGAGCTATTCATTTTGTTTGTGATGTCTGCCAATTTAGTCATTATAGATCATATCTTCTGAACTTTTGAACTATTTAATAGTAAGCTTGTCTTCAGCAAGAAATTTATATACTTTTTTGTGGTAGTCCTGTGCTCTCTGTAATGTCTAAATGTTGCTGTTGCAGGTTGTTTTCCTAGGAAGTGGACTATGAAGCAGAGATTTGCATATAGGGTTTCTTTTTTGGGCATGCTGTCAGGATCAACACTGCAACAGAAGTTTTGACAGATGACTCAGCAGACCCTAAAAGGAGTGCTGAAGATTGTTCTATTAGAACAGGAGAGTGGGATCTTTGCACTATCACCTTGCCCAGAAGAGTGTACCTCTGGGCAATTTGACACTTTTAAGCAGAGGTAAAATCTCCACAGAGGGTGACAGCTAACGGGTGTCTGCCAGACCACAGTCCACACAACTGGGGAAAAGAAGTTCTTCACATTTCAGAGGGATATGGGTAACCCATCAAGGCATTCACCAGTTACTAGAGAGCTTTGCATTTGTTTCTGGTAAGTGTGCCCATGGGGGTTTCACATACATATATATTAACCTCAGGATTCCCACACCCATAAGTGATGTAAATTTGAATCCACATATCCACTGGGTACCTTAAACATCACTTTTTTTATGGAAGATTTTTTTCACCTAGAAATTCTAGACAGAAACAAATTTCTTATAGCATCCTTAAACTGATAGGCAAAATCTTCCCAATGTCCTTTCCAGGGGTGGGCAAACGTTTTGACTCAAGGGCCACAATGGGTTCTTAAACTGGACCAGAGGGCCGGAACAAAAGCATGGATGGAGTGTGTGTGTGAACTAATATAAATTCAAAGTAAACATCATTACATACAAGGGTACGGTCTCTTTTTTTTGTAGTTTTTGAAAGGGTGAGGGCTATGCTCTCCATCTTGCCCCGTCTCCTCCATGTTGGGGCAGCAGCCATGTGCTCAGGAAAGTACCTTCTTCCCGGAAGCCCAGGCCTCTGCTGGCCACGCCTGGAATCTTCTTAAACTAACCAATGACAATCAGGGGACGTGCAAGCCATGGAGATGACCACATACCCGACTTGCACCTAGCCAATCGGCAGGGCCCACAGTTATCTCCCCTCCCCTCACTCCACCCCGCTATTAAAACTCCATTTTTCCCCCAGGGGTGTCTCTCGTCTCGCCGTTGTGAGGCTGGGAGCCAGGCCTGGGTCTGTGGAAATAAAG
>NW_006282666.1:26972-27178 GCF_000327345.1 Myotis davidii | reverse complement strand
TTGAAGAGTCTGTTTATCTGCAGGGGCCATAAACACAGAAGATTAACTGCTACTGCCAGCTAGCCTGGGCAGTTGGCTGTAATCTCACTTCCCCCATTCCAAACCACAGGGCTGCAAAGCCCGCAAAAAGTCCGGAAGCCTGGGCCATATTTGGGATACAAAGAAACTAAGGGGATAAAAAAGAAAACCCCCTCCCCCCCCATTTA
>NW_006282666.1:23606-26611 GCF_000327345.1 Myotis davidii | reverse complement strand
ACTTGCGCCTAGCCAATCGGCAGGGCCCACAGTTATCTCCCCTCCCCTCACTCCACCCCGCTATTAAAACTCCATTTTTCCCCCAGGGGTGTCTCTCGTCTCGCCGTTGTGAGGCTGGGAGCCAGGCCTGGGTCTGTGGAAATAAAGGACTCTTTGTTTTTGCATCGGACACGGCTGGCTCCCTCTTGTGGTCTGTTGGGGATCTTGAAATCTGGGCATAACAGTTTTATTCATTTCAAACAGGCCGGATCCGGCCCGTGGGCCATAGTTTGCCCACGGCTGATCCTTTCATTGAAGAGACAGCCTTTCCCTTCAGTTTTTTATGCTATTTCAAGTATAATTTACCCCATTATTTTGACCAAAGATCAGATTGCTTATCCCCACATGGATATTAGTTTCCATTCCCTAGGTTTATTTTGTATTCATTAAAATGTCTCTATATCACCAGAGTCAGCTAAGCTTGTCTGTCTAAGCTTAGAATATTTTTTGGCTCCTTGGGATTCCCCTTTCTTATGTTTGAGCAAATGTATATTTAAACATTTTGGTCATGTTGAATGTAATGTCTATACATATATTTGGAAGTTCTTCATCTTATGTTTTTAATTAATTCTGACACCTATGTAGAGCAATCCAATATTCCCAACTGAATACAACAACATATTTGTATCTAATGGCTTAAAATATTGAGATAATATTTACAAAGTAGTTTGACCTTGTGAAGGCAGTCTGAGCGCCCCCCCCCACCCCCCCCCGCAAACTGCATTTTGATGCATAATCCTACTAGCCCCAACTCCCTTTCCACTTGTGTCCTAGCTAGCCTTGAAGAGTCTGTTTATCTGCAGGGGCCATAAACACAGAAGATTAACTGCTACTGCCAGCTAGCCTGGGCAGTTGGCTGTAATCTCACTTCCCCCATTCCAAACCACAGGGCTGCAAAGCCCGCAAAAAGTCCGGAAGCCTGGGCCATATTTGGGATACAAAGAAACTAAGGGGATAAAAAAGAAAACCCCCTCCCCCCCCATTTAGTGCTCAGGCTTTGGAGACTGACTCCTCTGAGTCACCTCACTATTGCATTTGGAAACAAAGGGTTTTTCTTGAATCTTCCAAGTTTCCATTGTGTGTTTTCCAGTTGCCTGGTAATTTCTGCAACATAATTTGGTTTCCTGACTGGGAATCATGCAGCCCAGTTGCCCCTTTGAGGCACCACTTTGTGAGAGCAGGTGGGTAGGCCCACTCGACTGAGTCCCCAAGACGAAGGGAAAGGTACCACCAGTGGTTGACTGGGTCCCAGTCTTTTCAGGGCTCGGACAGATTGGGCCACCCCCCTGAGTTCCAGTGGACTCCAAGGAAGATAGGAAAGCCTTTCCGGTACCAGACGTCTGATGGATAAGTATCCCCAGGACCCAAGAGGCAACTGATCACCACCTAGGCCAGTGATGGTGAACCTATGACACACGTGTCAGAAGTGACACGTGAACTCATTATTTTGGTTGATTTTTCTTTGTTAAATGGCATTTAAATATATAAAATAAATGTCAAAAATATTTACAAAGTGAGATTACAACCAACTGTCCAGGCTAGCTGGCGGAACATGTGACAGAGACTGCAGGAAAGTCCCACCAGCTGCCAAGAATTTTTAATCTTGGGGTCCTGCTCTCCCTCTCAGAATGTTAGTCACCAGAAACTCTTAGTGAGATTTCTGTTTGTGTGTCTGTAATGTAATGTTGTCTTTCTATCTTTTAGGGACTTTAGTTTTTGTTTTAGGGACTCAAGGCTTTGTTTTACTATGGATGCAAAGATCAAAAAATTTCTACATGTGACATGGCACCAGAGTTAAGTTAGGGTTTTTCAAAATGCTGACATGCCGAGCTCAAAAGGTTCACCATCACTGACCTAGGCAAAATATTTGCCTCATGGCAGGAACTTTCTGTGGGTGGAAGTTAAACTCAAACTGACTGGTGTCTGAATGTGAGTATGAGAGTCTGGGCTAAGTGAAAGTTACCTATGTTTGTCCTGTGTCTCTGTTCAACTAGGAGAGACTACACACACAAATATGGGAAGTAGCTCCTTTAGCACTGTCTTAGAATGTATGCTAAATTTTTTAAGAAGGGCCCAGACTGCTGCCTGCAATGCAGATGCCTCTCCATGAAACCAGAGGCCCCCAGCTTATGGTGGAGGGTGAGAGACAGAAAATCCAGGCCTGGGAAATACATTCTCCCAAAATAGTCCATTGGGGAGAATGCTGAGATTCTGGGGAGGGGCAGTTCCCAAACCAAGGACAGAAGACATTGCTCTGTGGTATAAACATTTAGTGTGTTCCACGGACCTGTATAAAAGTTGTTGTTGATGTTTTGTGTCTCTTTGTTGTTTGTTTAATTTGTTTAAAGATGGGGCAAGTCCCGCTTTGGGGAAACCCAGGTATGTCTGGTGAGGCTGAACATGTGACAGAGACTGCAGGAAAGTCCCACCAGCTGCCAAGAATTTTTAATCTTGGGGTCCTGCTCTCCCTCTCAGAATGTTAGTCACCAGAAACTCTTAGTTAGTGAGATTTCTGTCTGTGTGTCTGTAATGTAATGTTGGCTTTCTGTCTTTTAGGGACTTTAGTTTGCTCTTCCCTGGTTTATAAATATGGGGAAGTAAGAGATACAGACTGGGTTGGGCAACAAGATTAATGGTTCCATGATAATGGTGTGTTCCACGGACCTGTATAAAAGTTGTTGTTGATGTTTTGTGTCTCTTTGTTGTTTGTTTAATTTGTTTAAAGATGGGGCAAGTCCCGCTTTGGGGAAACCCAGGTATGTCTGGTGAGGCTGAACATGTGACAGAGACTGCAGGAAAGTCCCACCAGCTGCCAAGAATTTTTAATCTTGGGGTCCTGCTCTCCCTCTCAGAATGTTAGTCACCAGAAACTCTTAGTTAGTGAGATTTCTGTCTGTGTGTCTGTAATGTAATGTTGGCTTTCTGTCTTTTAGGGACTTTAGTTTGCTCTTCCCTGGTTTATAAAT
>NW_006282666.1:23268-23571 GCF_000327345.1 Myotis davidii | reverse complement strand
ATAAATATGGGGAAGTAAGAGATACAGACTGGGTTGGGCAACAAGATTAATGGGTCCATGATAATGGGCAGTTCTTGCATGAAGATGGACCACATTCCAAGGTTCACTCCCAAATCCCAGGGGCATATGACTCCTAGCCAGGTTACTATGTCCTTTCTTTGAACAGAAAGGGCAATCATGGTTAAGACATAATTAATATTTCCAATAACTATAACTAGTCCCCAATGTTCTTTTTATCTCCATAACATTAGAAGGAATGAATCTGTAAAAGGACCCTTTAGCTGTGAAGCAGGGACACTCCTA
>NW_006282666.1:21411-23147 GCF_000327345.1 Myotis davidii | reverse complement strand
TAATGTTTGCTTTCTGTCTTTTAGGGACTTTAGTTTGCTCTTCCCTGGTTTATAAATATGGGGAAGTAAGAGATACAGACTGGGTTGGGCAACAAGATTAATGGTTCCATGATAATGGGCAGTTCTTGCATGAAGATGGACCACATTCCAAGGTTCACTCCCAAATCCCAGGGGCATATGACTCCTAGCCAGGTTACTATGTCCTTTCTTTGAACAGAAAGGGCAATCATGGTTAAGACATAATTAATATTTCCAATAACTATAACTAGTCCCCAATGTTCTTTTTATCTCCATAACATTAGAAGGAATGAATCTGTAAAAGGACCCTTTAGCTGTGAAGCAGGGACACTCCTATTTTTATAAAGGAAAATAAAATAAAATAGTACTTTCACATTGAGTTATCCCTGTTACAAAATTAGTCAAGAAAATGCTTTAGGTGATAATTTATTTTAAAATCTCAAAGTTGTTAAGCTAATAAATAGATTAACTAAATTAACTATTATTGAACAACTGAACAACCAAACAACCAGTCACTATAACTTGTGTTGACCCCCAGGGGGTGCACACAAAACATGGTGGGCATCAGCTGCAGCAGGAAGGTGGAGCAGGTGAGCAGGGGCACCATACCAAAGCAGGACATCGGTTGTTGTCATTGGGGTGAGCTCTGGTGGTTACTGAAAATTCTTTGCTCCTGCATGCTACAGTCCTGCTGGGCACTCGCACCTGCTGCTGGCACTGGCTCCACTTCCACCCACTGTTGGCCCTGGTAGCTTGGCACTGTCAGCAGGTGTGAGCAACAGCTGTTGGCTCTGAGCACCCTTCAGGGCTTCTGCACCTCCCCCTGCTCCTGATGGGCGATCAGGGTTGGCAGCTGTCTCTTGCACCCACTGCTGGTGATGGACCAGCTCACACCTGCTGTTGGCACCAGGGTCGCCACTCGCACCCACTGCCAGCACTGACCCTGCTCGCACATGCAGCCGGCACTGGAGCCTCTGCTTGCACCCACTGCCAGCACCAGAGCCGCTGCTTGTACCCGCTGCTGGTGATGGCCCTGCTCGCACCCTCAACTGGTGCCAGAGCTGCCGCTCATACCCACTGCTGACACCTGGCGCCATTCCTGATTGCTCGGCACCATCAGCAGGTGTGAGCAGCAGCTGTGGGTCCTGATCGCCCCTGCGGACTTTTCCACTACCCCTGTTCCTGAGGGGTGATAAGGGCAGCAGCCACCACTTGCACCCACTGCTGGTGCCAGCCCCAATTGCTCCACATCATCAACACATGCGAGCAGGGCTGCCAGCAGACAAGGGACCAGGGCCACAGCAGGAGGGTCCAGGGGAGGTGCAGAGGATGGGCCAAAACCCACCCCTGTGCCAACCACAGCCTCGCAGCCCACAGCTCCTTTCAAGGTGCAAGAATTTGTGCATTGAGCCCCTAGTATCTATAATAATAAAAGTGTAATATGCTAATTATACTGGACAGCCAAATGATCTTCTGGATGTCCTTCCAGATGACCTGGATGAAGCCATGGCTGCGAGAGCTGAGCCTCTTGCACAAATTTCATGCATTGGGCCTCTAGTCCTATCTAATAAAAGACAAAAATGGTAATTGGCATACGACCGATACCCTTTTCATTGGCTAATCAGCAAGATATGCAAATTAACTGGCAGCCAAGATGGCGGCAGGCAGCCAGGCAGCTGATGCGAACAGGGAGGCTTGCTTGCTTCAGTGACGGAGGA
>NW_006282666.1:9501-20177 GCF_000327345.1 Myotis davidii | reverse complement strand
CGCAGGGGCGGGGAGCTGGAGAGGAAGCCCGCCACAGCGCCTGGGAGCTGGAGAGGAAACCCGCCAAAGCGCCTGGGAGTGGGAGGGGAAACCCAGCAGGAGCAGCTCGGAGTGGGAGCGAAGCCTGCCTCAGCTGGTTTTGCTCCCCTCTCTGCTTGGCTCCAGCCACTGGAAGCCCTATTCTTGCAGGAATCTTCCTGCAACGGGCCTCTAGTTAATAATAAAAGTCCAGTTACTCAAGAGGAGATTGACTCTGCTCTCTGTTGGAGGAAGAGACAAATTGTCTTTCTCCCTGTGAAAGTAGAGAAGAGTAAAAGAGAACAAGGGGAGACAGAGAAATAAGATCCCTTTTTCTGCCTTTCCCTTCCTATGTGACCAAGGGGACAATCTGAGGGAACAGCTAAAATGGCAATTTACAATCCCAGCCTCCCCTCAGGAGGAGGGCTGTTCTGATAAGGCTCCAACTGACCCTGAGGACTCTGTGCCACCAGAAACCAGCTTTTCTAGGTTGCAAAAGGAGTTGGATCAGAAAAAAAAAAAAAGAGTTAAAACCTCTGCTGGAAGACCCACGTGGTTTAGCTGACCATATAGACCCATTTTGGGGCCCACAAGTATATACATAGACCCGGGTTAATGTGTATCTTAGGAATACTATTCTCAGAAAAAGAGGGGGAGCAGATGGGTCACAGAGAAAAAGGAAGGGACCCGTCACTAAGCATTCAGATCCCCAAGGGCACATTCTCAACCCCTTCCCATAGAACAGTTTCTTTACTTAATAGTTTCTTTACTTATCAGAAGCTGAACTCATTATCACCCAAATCTAAGCACGTTATCTTTACCGAAAAATGTGGCAGTTTTGAATCCAAGAAGCTAGAGGTCTGTGTAGCCTGCTCCCTTCTCCCCCTGCCCTTTTATACAGCCTCATATACCTATACATAATTTTCCAAAGTCTTTGATAACATAAAGGCTTTAAAAAATTGCTGGTTAAATGATAAACATCTAAATATTTTGAAATAACATGATACTGAAACATTAATTAATCTGAGTTTGCCTCCTCTAAAGAATCTAGAGGATGCAGTTGAATCTGTTAATGAATAAGTCTCCTTTTTATTTGAAAGCTCTCTTAAAATATGAATGTATTGCAAATCTGAAGAATGTTAATTACATGTCACCTAAAGATTAAGAATTCTACCTAATTGAAAATAACATATGGCTTTAATGTAATAGCGAAAGCATAGGCATGGATATGCATTTTGAAGGAAAAAGAAAGTAAGTTAAAGTTGTAAAAATGTTCATGAAAATTGTAAGAATGTTTGTGAAAGTTATAAGAATGTCTGTGAAAGTTATAGAAAGTTTGTAGAAAGAAATGTTGAAAGGAAATTGAATAAATGGCACAGGCCAGTAAGCCAAGACAAGCACAACAGGGAAACCGAGATAGTAAAACAGCAGTTTGCAACCATCTAGAAAATCCAGATGCCAAGTAGTTTGGAGCCATCTAGTAAATCCTATCTTTCCTAAACCAAGGATACTTAAGAGTAAATGATTTGCATTTTGCCGCCCTAAACAGAGGTTAAATAGATTATGTCAATGTACTCAGGGAGACTGATACTAGAAACCCAATTAGTGTCATTTACTGTACACATGCAAGGACAAATCAAATTAGAAAAGAAGCCTTATTTTGGTTATTTCTCTTCTAGTAAAATGATTATGTGATATTAATCAGGTATTTAAAAGGACATCTTTTAATCATGGGAACTGAAGTTTACTAGCCTATGTTTGTGTCTAATAGACTTTGATATATGATCTTTTGGTAAAATCAAGTTTGGCAATCTTTCAAGGATTTAAATTTTTTAAATATATTTTTATTGATTTCAGAGAGGAAGGGGAGGAAGAGATAGAAACATCAATGATGAGAGAGAATCATTGATTGGCAGAACACCCCTTAACACCCCCCACTGGGGATTATGCCTACAACCCCGGCATGTGCCCTTCACTGGAATTGAACCCAGGACCCATCAGTCTGCAGGCCAATGCTCTATCCACTGAGCAAAACCAGCTAGGGCAAGGGTTTGAATTTCAAGAAACTTTCTCTTGACCTAGAATTGGTTTTAGATCATCCTAATAGACTCTGAAATGCCTCAAATGTTTGTTTTCTCTCTCATGAAGGAAAATTTTATATTGAAGGTACATAGGAACCTTTGTCAAATACAGTTATAACTAATAGTAATTGGTTATAATATTATAGAATATTAGGTTTTGCAGAAAGGACAACATCCCATGTTATCTGTATTATAATGAAATCATAACTGTGTCATTTTCAATTTCTTTCTGTCATTTTGAGACAGTTACTGTTTTGTTATAATGCATTTGGAAAAATGGTACATCTTCTGAGGAGTCCATGGAAAGGAATGACAAGGAAAATCAGAAGATCTTAAAGCAAGTCAGTGTATTTTTCTCCCTATATGATTTCTCAGAAATTTGGCAATTATTAATGAATGAATCATGGCAATGCATTTATTTGCATAAATTCAATAAGATTGGTTTATTGACCAAAAACTTTGACTGGAGTGTCATGTTTAAAAGAGTCATGTCTGGACTCTGAACTTGAAGCCAATAAGAGTGCCATGGAGAAAGCCTGGTATCTTGCTTGGTAGCCCTGAAAATAGATGGTGCTAGAGCGTCAGGCCCATACCCTCCCATTGCTGGTGGTTGGTCAGAGTGGAAGGGGAGCAGCAAGGACACCTCTGTGTCCCTGAGTGATCCCCATGCACTCTAGGCCATGATGAGTAGGAGGGCTGCTGAGGTAGGCCTTCAAGGCTAGGGCGTCAGTCTGCAGGCCAATGCTCTATCCACTGAGCAAAATAAGCTAGGGCAAGGGTTGGAGCTGCTTCAAGTACAGACCTTGGTGAAGAATTCACCTAACCATGAATATATTGCAGGCAGGTCTCACAGCAGCTGGATGGCTTGGCTTCTCTGCCCTGAGAGGCACATTGAGACACAACCATGAAATTCCGGCAAAGGCAGTCAGTTACCATTCTTGTTATGTTTACACAAACAATCAGTCCAAATTGAAACTAGACTTATTGCAATAGATAAATTGGTCTTTATTTGGCTCTTTAATAAAAATAAGGGTGATTTTAAGGAGAAATTTTCAATTTCAATAGGGAATTCTTAGAACTGAAATGTTTTATTTTCCCTTCCACCAGATCATTTGTTGTAATTATTGCTGTTCTAATTGCTCAATAATACTAAATTTTATAGCACAGTTTGTCTCCACCAGGCCACAAGCCCACCTCCTTCTGTGCCCAGGCCTCATTGTCCCTCTGACAGAGAGCAAGGATCTCTTGGATCTGAAAGAAACCTTCTCTTCTCCTCAGCATGGAAGCAGTTAAGAGCCCATTGATGCCCACTTTCCCTGAAAGAATTCAGAGCCAAGATCCTTGAGGGGATGTGTTAAGCAGTTAGACAGACATTAGTAGAGCAAGGATGATGGGCCAACTGCAGGAGAAATGAATGGGACCTTGAGACGTGCTTCTCACCACTCCAACTGCTTTGAAGCCATAAATGAAGAAACCTGTGTAGACTTCCTCTAAGAAAGCCAACAGGTTTTAGAACAGTTAATGAAGATAGAATCAGTAAGCCCTGAAGCTCCAGATGTTACTCCAGACCAGATCTCTGGACTGAAATTATAATCCCTTAGGTGAAGATGAAAATGACTCAAGCTACTGAACACCCTACTCCCTAACTTTGAGTTTTCTACTGAATCCCCAAGGCTGAAAATCAACTTCAGGATCAAGAGGGGAGAATTTGAAGGCAGCCTGAGCTCCACCCCTCCAACCTGCATTTTGATGCATATGCCTGCTAGCCCCAACTCCCTTTCCGCTAGTCTTGAAGAGTCTGTTTATCTGCAGGGGCCATAAAAAGCTCCCGCAGAAAATTAACTGCTGCTGCCAGCTAGCCTGGGTGGTTGGTTGTAATCTCACTTTCTCCATTCCAACCCACAGGGACTGCAAAATCTGTGAAAAGTCCGGAAGCCTGGTCCATATTTGGGAGACAAAACAACTAAGGGGATAAAAAGGAAAGGTCCCCCTGCATTCGGTGCTTAGGCTTTAGAAACTGGCTCCCATGAGTCACTGCACTAGTGCACCTGCAAATAAAGGGTTTTCCCTGAATCTTCCAAGAGCCCATTGTGTGTTTTCCAGTTGCCTGGTAACTTCTGCAACAACCTGATCAATAAAAAGACCAATTGTTTTCATTAAAGTAAACACACACACACACACACACACACACACAATTGCAAGAGTCTTTCCTGGAGCATTACCTAATAAATTTTATATAATTTTCAGTAATAAAAAATGTCTTTAAGCTATACATTTTTATATTTAGACTCTCCAGTATAGAGTTAAAATGAAAGTACAGTTAAACTCTAAATGTATCTTCATCTCTCCAAACCAGTTAAATGTTATGTGTTCTGGGCATTTGAAGCCTAAGCAAAGAACATTGATGGTGAATGTGGTTGGGAAATTAGTAATTGGGTTTATATATAACTAGAGGCCTGGTGCACGAATTCGTGCATGGGTGAGGTCTCTCGGCCTGGCTGGCGATTGGGGTTATTTGGGGCCATCTTCTCCAGTCCCGATCAGGGTTGATGGGAGCTGGCTGGCCAGAGATGGACTGTAGGAGGGCTCCAGGGCATGTCCAGCCCATCTTGCCCAGTCCCAATTGGCCAGACTCCAGCAGGAAGCTAACTTACCTGTAGGAGTATGTGCCCCCTCTTGGTCAGTGCACATCATAGCAATTGGTCCTGCGGTCAACCGAATGGTCAGAAACTTAACATATTAGACTTTATCTATTATATAAAAAGCCTGTGGTCATCACACCATCATGCAGTAATGACTGATTAGCAGGAGGCTGCATGCATGGGGTGGGCCAGACTACATGCACAGCGAGGTACCTGCAGGTGGACAGGGACTTGACTCTGGAAGACTTGACCAGAGGCATGGGTGGATTTCTGGGTCCTGCCTGCCATGGCTGTGGTGGCAGAATCCACAGGACTCTTTCTGTGTCCCGCAAAGCTGTGGGACTCTGGGTCCTGGGTCTTGCGTGATTTTGCGTGCTGGGCCTCTAGTATATATATATTTTTTGATTCTATACCAATTTATTTGTATATATAATTGAGAGTCGATTCTTGTGAGAGTATGAGTTTTAGCCATGATTGATATAACATATACTTAGATAATATGTAAACTTCACAATTTAAGGTGAATATTATATGCTAGTATGAATATTATATACATATATATTATTATTATACATATCTTCCATTAGAATGGACTCTATATCAAATAACAATTTATTAGCTAAAAGATATAAAACTACTTAAAATTATACATTCTTTAGTCATTTTTAATTAAAATATATATATTTAATATTGTATGTGTATTTAGGCACTATTTAATTATGGGGCAGAGATGTGTTATATGTGTTTCAGTCATCAAGTTGGCTTTCCCCATACCTCTTCTGATTTTTTTTCTTTGAGAATTTTGTGTTAACAAAAGAAATGTTTACGTAGACAACTAATAAAAATGTGTCCTTATGGTTCATGTTCTTAAATCATTGAAGTCAATGTCTCTCAGTAGTGAAGGCATAAAGTGTTAAAACATCATAAATGTTAATGCATATGAATCAAACTGAAAATGCTATAGACATTTTTTAAGATTCTATAAAATTATATAAAGAATAAAAATCTGGCCCATATCTTGTGAAAAATTAGCTACTTTTTGTGTGATGTTTTTAGCTCTAAGTGTTCATTCTAGAGTAATGAAATAAAGACTAGATTTTCAAAAGGAAAGTATTTTTTCTAAAAGTATGAACAGTTATTTGATTAACAAAGATTATATTCAAGTACTTGGAAATGGTCACTCATAAACACAAAATAGACAATGAATATAGTGGATGTAGTTCTATGGACATCATTAAATTCAATGTACAAAACGTTTTTTCTCCTAGAATCATTCTCATATTGTATTACTCATGTAAATGAAATAATGATCATTTTTGTCGAAACCTAGGGTATTTTTGATTTCTTCATTTCTTCCCATAGCCAATGTTTAAACAAATGCTAGTGATTATATACCTCCAGCAATTTTTCAAACCTATAGCTTCTTCTTCATTCTTACCACCTTTATATTTGACCTAATGCAATCACTCTATGATAATTTTTTACCAACACTAGTGCAATAATTTTCCTCATTGATTTCTCTCTACAATGTGAGATTATTTTTTTCCCCTTTAAGAATAGGACCTGTGTTTTGGTTATCTTCACCCCAAATACACTGTCTCACATGTAGTAAGCATCCTTTTTTAAAATCGCAGATTTATTAAGATATAACTCACATACCATAAAATTTACTTTATTAATGTTACAGTTCAGTGATTTTTTTAAAGATGTGTATTTTATATATATACTACAGGCCCAGTGCCTGAAATTCATGCACTGGGGGTTGTCCCTCAGCCTGGCTTGCGCCCTCTCCAATCTGGGAACCCTCGGGGGATGTCTGACTGCTGGTTTAGGCCCAATCACAATCCAGGACCACTCGCCTTCCTGCATGCTTGATTGCCCCTAACTGCTTCTGGCTGCCAGCCTGATTGCCCCCTAACTGCTCCCCTGCCAGCCTGATCGATGCTTAACTGCTCTCCTTCTGGGCCAATTGGCCCCAACTGCCCTCCCCTGCTGACTTGGTCACCCCTAACTGCCCTCCCCTGCCAGCCTGATCGCCCACAATTGCCCTCCCCTGCCAAAACCCGCCTCCTCAGCCAAGATCCGCCTACTCCATGTGAGGCAGCAGAGATGCCAGGACCGGCCTCCTCCACACCATACAGAGCTGTGGGACCCCCAGGCCTCATTGCACAGAGCAGCCTCTAGGCTCCACTTCTGCTGTGCACACAGCCATCTTGTGATGGCCATCTTGTGATGATGTGTGGGCATAATGATGCTATTATTAGTATAGATATTTTATTTCAGAGAGGAAGGAAGAGGGAGAGAGAGATAGAAACATCAATGATGAAAGAGAATCATCAATCAGCCACCTCGTGCACACCCCCTACTGGGGATCAAGACCACGACCTGAGCATGTGGCCTGACCTGAAATCAAACTGTGACCTCTTGGTTCATAGGTCAATGCTCACACACTGAGCAAAAGTAGCCAGGCAAGTTAATATCTTTTTAAATTTATAAAACAATAAAAGCTTCAACCAAAGATAGAACAGTTAACTTTCACACAAACACTGGAATTTGCAAAACATTTTAAAAAGGTGACAAAACCAATGTGATTTCACAAATAATAGTTGTGGACAAAAAGGGGCCACATGCTAACCTGACAAGCTCAGGGAAGGCCTGCATGGTGGTCTTGCAAACTCAGAGACCTAAAGTAACCACAAACGATGGTCTGAAATTAAACTTTAACTAAAAGCAGTTATGGTGGGTAGTTATATTATAGGCCAGTATCTTCACTGACAAGGTCAGTTTTTACCTTAACTGAGCCTATCTGTCTTTTTGCAGCTATAATAATACTAGAGGCCTGGTGCATGAAATTCATGCAGCGGGTGTGTGTGTGTGTTCCTCAGCTCAGCCTGCATACTTTCCAATCTGGGACCCCTCAGAGGATGTTCGACTGCCAGTTTAGGCCCAATCCCACCAGTCAATCAGACATCCCTCTCACAATCCAGGACTGCTGACTCCCAACTGCTCGCCTGCCTGCCTACCTGATTGCCCCTAACTGTTTTTGCCTGCGGTCGTTCGACCCCCAAAGGGGTCATGAACCACAGGTTGAGAACTCTACCTTAACCACTCCCCTGCCAGCCTGACTGATGCCTAACTGCCTTCCCCTGCTGGCCTGGCTACCCCTAACTACACTCCCCTGCAGGCCTGGTCATTTCCAGCTGCCCTCCCCTGCAGGCCTGGTCATTCCCAAATGCCCTTCCCTGCCGGCCATCTTCTGGTGGCCATCTTGTGTCCACATGGGGGAAGCCATCTTTGACCACATGGGGGCAGCCATCTTGTGTGTTGCAGTGATGATCAATCTGCATATTACCTCTTTATTAGATAGGATACCCTTGAAATGTCTGGGTAACTTGTAACTTCCCTTTTTCTGGACCCTTTGGGGAACAAGCTAATGTACCTGGGCACCAGGACAGATATCACAAATAACTTCATTGTTATCATGTTAATTGTTCCTGCACCCACATGTGTCTATCATTTTTCTTTTTATCCAATCCCAGGGGTTTCTCTGCTTTGCTTTCTCCAGCTTCTCTGGTCTAAACCCCAATGGATTTCATGTAACCTACCTACATCCCTTTCTTTGATTGCACTGTGTAAATATAGGTGTAACCCCTCATTCTCCAGAGCATTATCCCAATCCATTGAGATTCTGCTTCCCAGCAATTGTCAACTATTGGCTCAAATAAACTCAAAAAAATTCTTTACAGCTTTGAATGTTTTTATGTTAACATGGTATAGCTTTAATTTTAGTTTATTTTTAAATATTTATTGTTGAAGGTATTACATATGTTCTCCTTTTCTCCCATTGATCTCTCCCAGCCTGCCTCCACCCCACCCCAGGCCTTCACTACCCTAGTGTCTGTGTCCATGAGTTATGCATATATGCATACAAGTTCATTTGTTGATCTCTTCCCTTCCTCCCTCCCTCCCCTGCCTTCCTTCTGATGTTTGACAGTCTGTTGGATGGTTCTATGTCTCTGGATCTATTTTTGTTCATCAGTTCATGTTGTCCATTATATTCCACATATGAGTGAGATCATGTGATACTTATCTTTCTCTAACTGGCTTATTTAACAGATTAGTGGATTAAAAAACTGGTATATCTACAGAATGAAATACTATGCAGCTGTAATAAAGAACTCTTACCATTTGCAACAGCATGGATGGACCTAGTATAGTTTCTTTAACATCATATGTGGGTCCTATAATCAAATTCAAAACCAAGAATATATATTTAATCAACATCGCTTTTATGGAATGGCATATCTTTGCATTAAAAAGAAAATTTCAATTTACCTGTGAATCTTTAGTTAGAAATTGTCTTAGGAAAAGCTGACAGTGATATACATATGAAGTAAGTATATAAATCAGTGTAGTAGATGAACTGGTTCTTAAGGAATATCAAATTTTGTTATTTTACTTGCTATTTTTATTTTTAAAATAATTATTAACCAAATAACAAGGGATAGCATCAAATAAGATGAGGATCAGTGATATCCTTAAAATTTATTTTTAAAATGAGATGTTCTTTATTTTCATCATCTAGAAAAGGAAACCGTAATGCTAGGCATTATATGACCAAGTACCAAATTGAAATCATGATGTATTTTATACTCCAGGTAAACAGTCAGTTAGCTATAAGCATTTTTAAAAACTCATCTGACAGTTAATGTGCTATGCTCTTCTGCCGTAAGCCACTTAATAGATGAATAAAACTAAGCTTTTACTTTCTAATGAGGTAGAAACGTATTTATTATCTGTTCATCAACAGTCTCAGGAATTTAAAGGCACTGAAAATTGCTCATTTTTATCCATTCCAGTGAGCTTCTATGAAAGCAGAATTTAGTAAGCTGTTTTCAAATCTACTGAAAAGTAAAATTGATTGATATAAAATTATGCTAATAAAAATTTATATAACCAATTTTTATAACCATTTAAAGGCAGAATGATTGATTTCATTAGAATAAGACTATTAGAATACTTTACCCTAAATTCTTGCAGGACCATCAGCACCAGTTCTGCTCATGTTAAATAGATTTTTTTACTTAATTATTTGAGTGGAAGTCATAGACTTTTGTTTGGCCATTCATTTTTGTAAGTGAACAATAACACTTAAACATTGAGAAGTTTGCCTTGATATTTACTCAACTTTTCTCCATTTACTAACAAAAGAATATAGATAGATTTAAGCTTCAACTTGGTGTATTTTCCATATTGTTAAAAATGTATTGCATTCAATTGGTTCAAATATGCTAACCAGATTTATTTAAAAGTATTTGTTGAAAATCTACTCAGTTCTAGGCAGTAATCTTGTAACTGGGGATACATATAGTTTGGTGAATAAATTACACAATGTCTGCTTTCATAAAGTATATATTATAGAGGAGGAGCAGGATGGATATTTTCTCTCTTTCCAGATTCAAACTCTATTTTTTTTCAGCATGTTCTATGCTCCAGAAGGTGTTTTCTATGGTCAAAGTAGCAAGCTTCTTTATTCTTTGTCTTCTGACTAGTTTTTGCCAGTGGGGATGTAGGTTGATATGTATAGGATCACAATTGGAAAACAAATTTGATTAATTTATTTCTCTAGTTCTTTCCCCGTCGTTTCATATACAGGTAAGCTGTGTCCTTCTACTAAAGATCATGAAGGTTATAACTCAAGTATACACTGTCCATGTAGATAAGTATATACTCTTCATGTAGATTTCAATACATGTTTTTGTAATCACTCTCTCTCTTTGCCCCTGCAGGCCAAGGGGTGCAATTTCTCCCCATTGTTGCTATCCATGGGATATTGCACTATCCCGTTATTTGCTCTAAACCCTTGTCACACTCTGTTACTAATCCCATCATTAAAATCTCAGAATATTTGCTTTGAGTGTTCCATCTTTTTCAT
>NW_006282666.1:6584-9318 GCF_000327345.1 Myotis davidii | reverse complement strand
CTCTCTCCCTCTCCCTTTCTCCTTGAAATCAATTAAAAAAAACATCCATATTTAAAAAACACCTGTGGTACATCTACACAATGGAACACTATGCTGCTATAAAAAAGAAGGAACTTTTACCATTTGCAACAGCATGAATGGACCTGGAGAGCATTATGCTAAGTGAAATAAGCCAGTCAGAGAAAGATAAAAGTCACATGATCTCACTCATTTGTGGGCTATAATGAACAACACAAACTGGCGAACAAAAATAGATCCAGAGACTAAGAAACACTGATCAGGCATCCAACCTCAGAGAGAAGGTGGGGAGGGGAGGATAAGAGATCAACCAAAGGACTTGTATGCATGCATATTAGCATAACCAATGGTCATGGAGACTGGGTGGTGGGGGCTTGTCCTGGGGAGTGAGAGTGGCGGGGGGAAGGTCAATCGGGGAAAAAGGAGACATATGTAATACTTTAAACAGTAAAAAAACATAAGGTTTATACATAACACATATTTATATATATGAACTAGGTCTAAGTACTAATTTTAACTATGTTAAATTCTATGAAGAAAAATACAGCAAATAATGTAGGGTAAGAAATAGTTTCTGACCAGAGCAATTTTAAATTTAGTAATCAAGAAAAATCCCTGCTAAGGAAATGATTTTGAGCAGAAACCTGAGAGGAGGGAGGAAGTGAATCACACAAGAATCTGGAAGAAGAGCTTTGTAGATAGAGTGACCTTCAAAAACAAATTTCTGGAGGTGGGAACAATTTCAGTGTGTTAGAGGAATTGGAAGAAGTGCATTGTGCTTAGAGCTGAATGAGTCAGTGATAGAATGGTGAAAGGTAAGAATTGTTTAACCTAAATTATATATTTTTTTAAAAAAATTACTCTGGATCCTATGCAGCTTAAAGGGAGCAAGATTAAAAGAGAAAGCAAGGAGTTCATCAAAAGAGGGTATAATAGTAGTCCAGAGAAGCGATAATAATAGATATCATGTGAAAATATAATGTATATTTCCCACGGAGACCTGACAGGAAATGCTAATGTAGGGTACAAAGGAATGAGGGAGTCATGAATTAGTTAAACTTATTAATTTGTATCAAAGCATTAGAGTTTTCATCAACTCTCTTAAGATGCTTTGATTGTCACTCTAGTTATTATCTCCCCCAAAATATAGTGTTTCAGATACTTCAATGTAGAGGATTTCACTATGAAAATGTGAATCACTCTCCTTTCTATAAAATCATATTTTTACTTTTGAAGACTAAGAAAAAAGCTTTACAAAGGAGTATGTGATTAGAGAATTTTCCTTCTTGTTAGTCTTAAATAGCATTATTCCAGATTTTCTTTTTATTCAAGTTCTAGATTTCCTTCTACTTAACATAAATACAAACAGTGAAACCTACCTGAATTTTGTTTTTGAATAAGTCCCTTGAATCTAAATGTCTTGATGTTGATGCATGTATGTCCTCATTTTTTTATATAAAAAAGACTTTGTGAGCAGCATTTGTTTTTAATTATTTGATTACCTCATCCAAACATTCAACAAGTAACTATTGAATGTTTTTATATGTACCTTACAATTATAGCCCAAAACAAAACCACCAGCAACATCAACAAACACAAACAAAGAGGTAAGAGACAGAAGAGGCTACAGTGGTCGGCAAACTGCGGGTCGCGAACCACATGCGGCTCTTTGGCCCCTTGAATGTGGCCACGAAGTTTCAATCGCACTGTACATGCGTGCCCTAACGTGGTACTTTGTGGAAGAGCCACACTCAAGGGGCCGCAGTTTGCTGACCACTAGGCTAGAGGAATGGAACAGTGTGATTCCAGCACCTCCTACATCATTCTAAATCATAGAGTTTTACTTTTACCTGCATGTTTAAGTTTCTCTGTAAACTTTCACTTGAAGAAAGTGTTCCAATGCTGAATCCAGATTTCATTTTGCTTTACATTTATAATTAAAGTATATAATTCATATAAATTCATAAGCTATATGTAATTCATATGAAGCACATATTGGTTATGAAATTAGCCATATATTATAAAATTCATAGAATTTCAAAAAAATTGTTTATAATCCACTGAAAATGGTTTTGGGGGACAATCTGTCCACTTTCACTGCAGAAAACTCACCCTGATTTAGTCTCTTAGCAACTTTGAAGTATAAAGCACAGTATTCTTGACTATAATCATTATACCATGCATATCTCCAAACTTATCCATCTTCTAACTGCAATTTCATACCCTTTTAGCAACATCTCCACCATTCCCCCACAAGCCCAGCCTCTGCTAACCACCATTCTACTGCCGGTTTCTCAAGTTTGGCTTTTTAAAATTCCATATATAAGTGATAGCATGAAATAATTTTCTTTCTCTATCTGACTTAACTCACTAAGCATAATACCCTCAGAGTCCATACATGTTTTCACAAAGGGCAAAATTGTTTTATTTCTCATGGCTGAATGACATTTCATTTTATATAACACATTTTCTTTATCCATCCATTCACTGATAGACACTTTGATTGTTGCCATAACTAGGCTATCTACACTAATAAAAGAGAAACATGGTAATTGGCGTATGACCGCTACCCTTTTCATTGGCTAATCAGCGAGATATGCAAATTAACTGTCAGCCAAGATGGTGGCTAATTTGCATACATAAGCACAATCTGGCAGAGTGAAGCCTGGTGAGGAGGCAGGCGTTCTGCCTCAACCCGCTGATGGAGGGCCTCTGG
>NW_006282666.1:6262-6567 GCF_000327345.1 Myotis davidii | reverse complement strand
ACCCCCCCCAGCCAGTGATGCCATCAGAAAGCCCAGCAAGCCAGGCGACACCCCTGGCAGGAGTGCCGGTGATCGCCATGGCGATCGGAGGAAGAGAGAGCCAGGGTGTAGGACCACCGGACCAGGGGTGCCCACTGGCCTGAGTCCCCCTGATCTGTGATGGTGAAAAATGGGGCGGGCCCCAGGCACAGCGGCACCCCGGCATGGGTGCTGAGGTGCCTGTGGTCCCCTGATCTGAGATCAGGAAGTGAGGGGCGGGGCTACAGGCAGGGGAGATCAGGGCTGGTGGGGCAACCGCAGAGGGC
>NW_006282666.1:0-4725 GCF_000327345.1 Myotis davidii | reverse complement strand
AGGGGCTGGAATCCAACCTGGTACCCTTCAGTCTGCCTGCAGAAGCACTATCCACTGAACCAAACCAGCATTTTTTTTTCTTTTTAAGTCCTCCTCTAAGGATATGTTCTTTTCATTGATTCTAGAGAGAGAGGGAGAGGGAAAGATAAAGAGAAACATTGATCAGATGCCCAAGCAACCCACAACCTGTGTATGTGCCCTCACCTGGAATCGAACTCATGACCCTTTGGTGCGTGGGAGGACACTCTAACTACTGATCCACACCAACCAGGGCCTGGAGGTACAATAAGAGCCCTCCGGAGTGCTGCTCATCCAGCAGCCGGGCTCATGGCTGGTGAGTGTAGCGGAGGTGGCAGGAACCTCCGCGGCAGCACTGAGGAGCAGCGAGCCAAGTGGTAGGGAGCAGCAAGCAGGCGGGCGGTAAGGATCGAGGGGTCCCAGGCTGTGAGAGGGCACAGGCCAGGCTGAGGGATTCCCCCCACCCCCAGTGCACGAATTTTGTGCACCGGGCCTCTAGTTTAGAATAATGCTACACTAAACATGAGTACATATATATTTTTGATATCCTGATTTCATTTTATTTTTATTTATACCCATCAGTGGGATTGCTGGGTCATTACAGTAGTATTATTGTTAATTTTTTTAAGGACTCTTTATACTGTTTTCCATAATGGCTATGCCAATTTGCATTTCCAAGAGTGAACAAACTTCCTGTTCTTCCAAATCCTTGACAGAATTTTTTTCTCTCTTGTCTATTTGATAATAGCTACTCTTATAGGTGTGAGGTGGTATCTTACTGGGGCTTTGGTTTGCATTTCCCTAATGATTAGTGATGTTAAGCATTTTTTGTGTGTACCTGTTGGTGATTTGGATATTTCTTTGGAAAAATGACTATGAGTTCTTCTGTCTAAAATTTAATCAACATTTTTTTGGTATTTTTGTTATGGATTTTTATGTTATTTATACAATTTGGATATTGACCCCTTTTTTATATATGGCTTACAAATATTTTCTTATAATTTGTAAGTTGCTTTTTCATTTTGTTGATTGTGCAGAAGATTTTTATTTTGATTTCATCCCACTTATTGCTTTATGCTTTTGATGCTTGTGTTTTTGTTGTTTATATCTAAAAAGTCATTGCCAAGACCAATGTCAGTGAGCTTCTTCCCTATATTTTCCTCTGTAAAATTTATGGTTTCACATCTTATGTTTAAGTCTTAATCCATTTCCAGTTAATTTTTGTTATTTTTATAAGATATAAGACTGATTTCATTCTTCTTCATGAGCTCATTAAGTTTTCCCAGAATCCTGTCAAAATATTAGTTGACCCAGCAATCCCACTTCTGGGAATATATCCTAAGAATTCTGAAATGCCAATTCAAAGGAATATGTATCCCTATGTTCATAGCAGTGTTGTTTATAATAACCACAATCTGGAAAAAGCCCAAATGCTCATCAGTACATAAATAGATAAAAAATCTGTGGTACATTTACACAATGGAACACTATACAGCCATATTAAAGAAGGAAGCCTTACATTTTGTGACAGCATGAATAGACCTGGAGATTACTATGCCGAGTGAAATAAGCCAGTCAGAGAAAGACAAATGCCATACCATCTCACTTATATGTGAAATCTAATGAAAAAAAAAACTGATGAAACAATATGGAAACAGAGGCATGGATACATGGAATATACTGACAGCTCTCAGAGGGGAGGGAGAAGGGGAGGAAGGACTAGATAAAGGGATCAGCCAAAGAACATCCTATATAATAAAAGCCTAATATGCTAAGTGTCCTGTCATCTGGTCATTTGTTCAACCAATCAAAGTTTAATCCTATATAATAAAAGGCTAATGCAAATCGACCAACCGGCAGAACAACCCGTCGCTATGATGCTCACTGACCACTAGGGGGCAGACGCTTGATGCAGGAACTGCCCCTTGGTGGTCAGTGTGCTCCCACAGAGGGAGTGCCGCTCAGCCAGAAGCCGGGCTCATGGCTGGCAAGCACAGCAGCGGTTGTGGAAGCCTCTCCCACCTCTGTGGCAGCACTAAGGATGACCCACAGGAAGCGGGGCCTAAGCCATCAATTGGACATACCTGGAGGGCTCCCAGAGTGCAAGAGGGAGCAGGCTGGGATGAGGAACCCTGCCCCCACCCCCTACCAGTGCACGAATGTTGTGGACCAGGTCTCTAGTATGCTAATAATATGCTAAGGCCGCTCAACTGCTCTCTATGATATGCACTGACCATCAGGGGGCAGATGCTCTGAGTGATAGGTTAGCTTGCTGCTTGGGTCTGGCAGATGGGGACTGAGCCAGACAGGCGAGACATGCCCTGGAGCTCTCCTGCAGTCCCCTCCCAGCTGGCCAACCTCCTGCATCCCTCCCTGGCCCTGACTGTGCACTGGCAGGGTCCCTTGGCCTGGCCTGCACCTCCTCGCAATCCGGGACCCTTCAGGGGATGTCGGAGAGCTGGTTTCAGCCTTATCCCCGAGGCCAGGCCAAGGGCCCCCACTGGTGTTCCTGCACCATAATTCTAGTATATGTATAACCCATAGTCATAGACAACAGTGTGGTGAAGGCCAGAGGAAAGGCAGGCAGGGGCTGGGTGGAGGTCGGCAAAGGGGGGAGGGGGAAGATAATGGAGACATCTGTTATAGTGTTAACAATAAAAATAAATTTAAAAATAAAATGTTTAGCTCAGCTAAAAAATTATTGGGAGACCCTATACACAGTTTATGAGCTCTATACTCTTTTCTAATAATGTTCTATTTGTTTACTTTTATGTCAGTACCATAATGATTTAATTACTATCACTTTATTAGTATAGTTTAAATTCAAGTAGTCTGATGCCTCCAGCTTTATCTTTATTTTTTTTTTCTTATGATTTCTTTTGCTATTCAGAGTCTTTTGTGGTTTCATATAGATTTTAGGACTTTTTTTTTCTATTTCTTTGAAAAAAGCAATTAGAATTTTAATAGGGATTTGATTGAATCTACAAATGGCAATGTGGAATATGGACATTTTAACAATAGTAAGTCTTACCATATAGGAACATGAACTATCTTTCCATTTATTTGGGTTTTCCTCTATTCTTTTAAAAAGGTTTTATAGTTTTTGTTGGACAGAGCTTTCAATTCCTTGGTTAAATTTATTTTAATTATTTTTGAAGCTATTATAAGTGGGAATTGTTTTATTTATTGCTTTTCTGGTTATTTCCTTGATAGTGTATAGAGATGCAATTAATTTCTTTGTGTTGATTTTATATACTGCTTTAGTGAATTCATTTATTAGTTCCAACAGTCTCATTGGTTGACTCTTTAGGGTTACTTTTATATAAGAATATTACCATCTGCAAAAAAAATGACAATTTTACTCCTACGTTTCTAATTTGATGACTTTTATTTTCTATCTTGCCTGATGACTCTATGTAAGACTTACCATCCTATCTAATAATAGACAAACAGGGTAATTAACCATACCTTAGCTACGCTTCCCATTGGCTAATCAGCAGGATATGCAAATTAACTGCCAACAAAGATGGGGGCTGGCAGCCACGCAGCTGAAGCGAACATGAGGCTTGCTTGCTGCAGCGATGGAGGAAGCCAAGGTTCCCTGCCTGCCGCAGCCCAGCTCTGAGCTCCAGAAGCAACAATGTTTCAATTATAGAAGCTAAACAAACCCCAGATACCTGTTTACAGTCAGCTGGGGCCTCAGAGCTTAGAGCGCCAGTGATGGCAATAGAGTTTCAATTATAGAAGCTAAACAAACCCAGATACCTGCTTTCAGCCAGCCACGGCCTCAGGGCTAGAGCTGGCTCTCAGCTCCAGTGACAGCTTTAGAAGGTAAATAAATCCCGGGATTAAAAAAAAGAAAAAAAGAAGAGGCTGGGAGTTTCAGTTGCCCGCCAGCCTGAAAAGAGCCCTCAGCCCCTCACCCAGGCTGGCCGGGCATCCCAGCAGGGACCCCCACCCTCATAGGGCTGTGGCCAGCCTTCAAAGAGCCATCAGCCCCTCACCCAGGCTGGCCACACCCTCATGGGGTATAGCAGTGGTGGTGGGAGCCTCGCCTGCCTCCTCAGCAGCACTAAGGATGTCTGACTGCAGCTTAAGTCTGCTTCCCGCTGGCAAGTGGACATCCCCTGAGGGCTGCTGGGCAGCCAGAGGGATGTCTGACTGCCAGCTTAGGCCTAATTCCCTGGGGAGCAGGCCTAAGCCAGCAAGTGGTCACCCCTGAGGGGTGCCAGACTGCGAGAGGGGCACAGGCCAGGCTGAGGGACCCCCTATACCCGAGTGCACAAATTTTTGTCCACCAGGCCTCTAGTGTTTATTGAGAGTGTTTGGGAGTGAGCACCCTTGTCGTGTTCTTGATGTTAAAGGAAAAGCTTTCAACCTTTCACTGTTCAGTATGATGTTGCCTCTGGTTTTGTTGTATATGGTCTTTGTTATATTGAGGTATGTTTTCTATGCTTAATTTGTTGAAAGTTATTATGACAGGATGTTAAGTTTTATAAAAAGCTTTTTTCTACATCAATTGAGCTGATAATATTTCTTTTTTCCTTCATTCTATTAGGGTGGTGTACCACATTTCTTGATTTTTTTTTAGCTTGAACTACCTTTCAATCTCATAAATAAACTATTTTGATGATTGTGTATGATCCTTTTAATGTGTTGTTGAATTAAGTTTGCTAATATTTTTTTATTGCTTAAAGTATTACAAAG
>NW_006282665.1:283529-286358 GCF_000327345.1 Myotis davidii | reverse complement strand
CTCTGTAAAAAAATCAATAAAATATAATTAAAATGGTGCAACCAAGCAGCTTTCCCCATAAGAAGGACATTCCACCTGGTGTAAAATCTAGCTTTTACACTGAAAGCAGCATCTGCTTGCAACCTCTCAGGGAGCAATTCTGTTCTAGCTTCGGAACACCCTACAGGACTGCGCTCAGGACGACACACAGCTGCCACATTAGGAAAGATAAGGAAACAAATTTCTTGACTTGAGGATGTGAATGGTCTTTGGCTGATCTGTGCATTCTTACTGATCAGAAGTTGTCATCAGTAGCAGTCGGGCCCCACAAAGGAGTACTGGCCTTCTTGGCACACATTTGATGTGGGAGATACATGGTGTGGTGCAGGGACACCCCACTGAAGGGCTGTACCTGCCCAAATATACTTGTCGCCCCTCAGCACTAGAGATTCTGTCCACTTGGCTTGAAGTGAGTGTAGTCAGAATTGCCACATGGGTTAAGCAACAAAATGCACACATGAAAGATGCAATGATGAATGCACATTTGATAAAGAAGACCCCAGGGCGTGTGTGTGTGTGTGTGTGTGTGTGTGTGTGTACCCTGTGCACAAATAGTGCCCTGAACTAATTGACATTTGATTCAGAGAAGGTTAGAGCTTCAAGGAATTTAGAGATCAATAAAACTAATTTGTGTGCAGATTAAAGGACAAAAGTCAGCCCTTTAAGAAACAAGTCATATTCCATGCAAGGAGAATAGAGGACACTAGGGCAGAGCAACAGGCGGCGATTTAGGAGAGCTGTGCCCAGAGGTGTGTTGTGTCATTGCAGAACCTGGTCAGGCCTCAAGCAGGGCAAGGCAGGGCAGCAGCTCTCAGCTTGGCCTTTCTCTCCTGGCGATCCTCCTTCCCACCCCACTTTTCCAGACTGGCTCAACAAAGAAGAGATGTAGTCACTCCAGAAGAATTTTCCAAGGCAGTAAGTGGATCAAGAGTGGTGCACTTAATTAAAGAGAGAGTGCCCAGATGGGCTTTCTAGTCACTGGAATGTGGAGAACTTCATTATAGAGTGCGACGAAAAATTCACATAAACAGACTCCCTGGAAAATGAGGTCACTTATTCAGAGTACAATAATATAAAGACAGTTTAGCAAGAACTCCAGGTACTTCCTCCTTCTCCCCACTCACCAGTCTTTCCTGTTCTTTTCCTTTTCCTTACTCCTTACCCTTTCCAAATCTCTTGTAAGCAGTTGGAAGGGGAGACACTGAGACAGGAGAGGGATGATGACCAAAAGTGGGAGGAGGGGCAAAGAGAGGGACGGGGGAGGATGAGAGCCAAGAGATGCAGTGGGGAGGAAAGAAGCATGAGGGGGATTGAAGTATGGTTAGGCCTGAGACATCCCCCAAAGCAACAAAGTATGGAAATAAAGCTATAACTACAGTGTTTGTCAAAGGAGAATACATTCTGTAGAAAGCTTGCGGGACTTGGTGAGGTGTCTGTGAGTATAGCACTGGGCTGGCTCGATTGGCGGGGTGACCTATGCAAATCTGTAGCCTCAGCTCCTTCCAGATAAGGAGAAGGTTGGGTGAAAGGACTCGTGTGGTCCTCTCAGCTGTGATTTCTAACATTTCATAATATGAGAGAGAGGGAGAAGCTGTCGGGGAAGGCCCTGCAGACCCGGGTCCTTCAGGACTGAGGTTTTACCTGATAGTCACCCACATGCTTTGAAGGGGTCAGGAGAGCGAGAGCCAAAAACTCTTGCCTGACCAAGACTCAAGGGTGATGAAAACACATCCTCATGTGTCATCAACTCACTGGAGCAAGGAGGGCCTGAGAGGCTAAAGGTCCTGAATGTGAGGATGAGACTTGCTCTCGATGGCTTTGGAGCCTGTGGCAAGACTTTTATAAGGTCCTGGCAGCCTTTTTGGTGAGAATTTTGAGTCCAGATCTTCAGAGGCACCAGAATAATGCATGGATATTTCTCTATCTGTGGCTGACCCAATTCTCCCCAGGGCTCCAGGCCTTAGGCTGCTGTGAGGTGGTATGGGCCCAGCAGAGCTGTGGCCCCTCAGACACCAGAAGAGGGCTCCTTTACCCTCTTCTGATGGTCATATCCATCCCCTGGTGCCTGCAGGCATCAGTCCAGGCTGCAGGTGATGCCATGAGGTGAAATGTGGTTCTGCCCGTAACTCAGGTCATGAGGTGATGTGGCCTAAATGCCACATCTGTTTGCTCTGTGGTTTAGGGTTGGCAATCCCTTCAACCTCCAGAGCCACTAAGGAAGCTCCCCAGGGCAAAGAGCTGGGCTTTTCGTTTCCCTGGCTCATTATAATTAGCCCTTGGGCAATAGAGAGAGAGCTTCGGATCTTTCTGTGGGTCTCCCTCTCATAGTCACTGGCTAGTTCAGTTTATTCTCTCATGTCAAACACCAAATAGCCCTACTTTTGATCCTTCACCACACTGGGACTTCCTATTTTCATTGAGCTTCAAATTTTGACTTCAGTTGAAACTGAAGTAAAAGGCATGTGGTACAGAGTTTGAGCTTGACGCCATAAAATCAAGAATCTATTGAATCCTGCCACAGCTCCTGCACTGACCCTCCCACAGGCAGCCCTTGCCAGGTCTCTACATTTTCTGTTTACCAACTATATGTAAGGATCAAATATGAGACATCCCTCTATAATTCCCAGATTTCTCCCTCTACAAAAACACCATTTTGAAATCCACCTTCTGTTTATTTTTTAAAGCTTTTCCCCAGGGATTGCCTTCAGAGCCAGTTTCCAGCCACATTAGAAACTAGCTTCTTACTTTACAGCCTCTCCCCCCCCCCCACCCACACCCCCCTGCTCCTCT
>NW_006282665.1:278946-283368 GCF_000327345.1 Myotis davidii | reverse complement strand
CCCCCCACACACACACACCTTTGGTCTTCTTATTCTTCACCTCCAAGGACTGCAAGCTCCTTAACCTCTTCTAACCCCTGCTCTCCTCCTTCCCCAGCCCTCTCTCTTCCTTTCTATTTCCTTCCTTCCCCTTCTCTCTCCCTCCTGGGCAGCTGCCTGGACACAAAACACAAGGGCCTGGAGAAATGAATTGAGCAGGTGTTGATGCAGAATTGAGATTCATGTGGAGAACAGAACTGAGGGGTGGACTGGCCCCAGAGGAGAAGGGAGCACCTTCTACAAGAAGCAGCACTTCTGGAAGCCAACCGATGCATCTATTGTCATTTTTACCAAAATGTTCATGAGAGTGGCTGTCTGGGGGCAAGAAACCACATCCTTAGAGAAGTAGGAGGTGGTCCCAGAAGACTATTTTCCTCTTTGTTCCTAAGATGCTGTGCGAAAAGCAACTTCCGGCCGCGAGGAAAGAAGAGGTCCTGGACAAAACATAAGCCAACAAACATACAACAAACCGACGCAGTGCATTTCATCGCTTCTGCAGGAGACTTTGCCTGCAGAAGAAACATTTTTCTGGCCGGATCACTGACTTGCCTCTCCTCTGGATGAGTCAGCTGCTCCTTTTTCAATCCACCAGGCTGCGCAAGCTAAGTAAACAACGAGAGCAGAGTTTTCACGTCTGAGCAAATACACGGGCAAAGAGTAACAGTTATAAGCTTAATTATCGGTGGTAAATTGCAGGCATGAACAGCTGCCCTGGAGGTGCGTGGAGACTCGGGGAAAGTGCTGATGCTGGATTTCCAGCTGTTCCGTGGCTCTCGACCATAGTCAAAACGCAGCCCCTACGCCTCAGAAATGCCCAGTCTGGAATCAGTCTAGAATCATTCCCCCCACTCTTTTCCTGGGAGGTGTTCTCTTAAGGGGGTAACTTATCTTTCGGTAGCCCACGTGAAGACGATCAGTGTCAGGAAAAAACAATGCTTGTTTTCTTTTTATTTTCGGACTCCCTATTTTTGGCATCCTTCCTAGGATGACTTTATCTCAGGGCTGAGACCAGGAAGTCAATTGTGTTGGCTGGAGCACCCTCTGGGCCCAGCAGCATCTCAGGCTGCAGACAGCCCACTTGTCTGCGGCTCTTGGATTGTCTGCTGGGAGCCCCCACGGGCTTTCCCAAAAGTCCATGTGTAAGAGTCCCAGAGGGCTCACAATGCTTCGACCTTGTTTGTCAAGTACTATATTTCCTCTTCTTTGGATGAGAAGATTAAGCTTCATCTTATTCCACATCCTTTTAATTTGTCGCTATTTTGCAGCTCTGTTAGCCAGAGGTCAGCTAGCTTCTGACCTTTGTGTCCCGACAAGCAAACAACATTTTCTCAGTTTTGTTACTAACAATAGAGGAGATGTTGTGACCATCCAGGGAATTTCTGCAGGATATTGTAACAGTGGGTGGATGGGCTGAAGGGTGGAATTAACATGACGGTTTCATTTTGCTCTCCAAATTCAGTTGTTACAAAGATTTTTCTTAAAATGTTATTCTTATAAAAAAATGACTCAGAAAAATTACTTCATTTCTTCATGGTTCATCTGTAAGACGTTGGCATTTTGTTTTTGCTCAGAGGGCTGCAGTTAGCCTCCCTCGATAATCTTGAGTAAGAGGACAAGAATGTGTCTGATAATAAGGATGCTCCGTGGTCCTGGTGAAACATCTGGATTCCCAGGCCTTCTCCCTGGCGATTCTGACTCAGTGGGTCTGGGGTGCTCCAGGAATCTGTGCTTAAGCACCATTCCAGAGTTCTCACAGTCAGGGAGGTCTGGGGAAGCGCTGCCCTGGGTTATACATTCCAAAGTGGAATTGTCTAATTGCAGGATGGGCACATGTTCAACTTTACTCGATACTACTACCTTGCTCTCTGAAGGATTCTCCCATTGGATCGCCACACCAGCATTGTATAATAGACATTTTTTCCATATCCTTGACATTTGCTATTTTCAGGCTTTAAACTTTTCTACCAATGTGATGGGTAAAAAGTGGTATCTTGTTTCCAGTTATATCTCTCTGATTAGCACTGACAGTGAAACTTTCTAACACTTGAGTAGCAGTATGTGCCAGCACTGGTGCAAGAAGTTGATTAATATGAACTCATTTTACACTCCCAGTCCTAGGAGGCAGGGAGCTCTTTTACTAAGTTAGGAAAACTAGAAAATAAAGGTCAAGTTCCCTGAACAAGGTCCTTGACTATCACATTCCCTCTACCATAAATTCCCAGAGTTTCTGACTCAGTTGATCTGGTGGATTCCCTAGTCTGCATCTCTAATATTTCCAGGTCACACTGTGGCTGCTGCTGCTGGTACAGTGGGAGGGAGAAAACCACAGATAGGACTGGCTGATCGATATGAACTAATTGGTTAATTAATCATTGGTTAATTATTTTTTGGTGCAGCTGTGGTCATTCAACCATCAGGTATTATCTTGTTGAAAAATTTAGTTCCAAGTCTAGACTAATTTACATGTGAATTTGTTCCTTTCTCATTCCCTGTTCAGCAATCATTTGTTGCCCTCTCTCACTACAGGCTGGAGACACCTAAAGATGAATGGAATGCAGTTATGACCCTGCGGAGACTTCCAAAAGCATTAAGTCATTCTTTTAGTTCTTAACTGCCCAAATCAGAAATTAAATTTAGAAAGAAAATAAGAAACTATAAATAGGATATGTTGTTCATTGTCAATTCAGGAAAATCGACTGGCTTTGATAAATGTCCCACAGGCTTACAAGGAGGAGTGCCCTTTATGAATTCAGCTGTTTAGAGTAGTGGGCACACGACCCCAACCGCATGGAGTCAGGCCAGCCAGTCAAATGGAATCATGGGTGGAAAATAACAGGAATAAATGTAAAGTCCTATGTGTAAATGTGTGTTTTTTTAAGTCAATAACTCAAGGGCAGCACATGTGAAAAAGACCTGGGAGTTTTAATTGGCTTCTAGCCCAAATCCATGTATAGCAACTCAACTTATGTAGCTTCCTAGGGATACATTTTACAACCAGTTTATGTTGGAAAGTTAACCAGGAAGTCGCATTGCTTAAAATTAGACTTCCATGGACTCTTTGTGTATGTGGGTGTTTATATACATATATACACACGCATCAATGTACACTTCTGTGCACAGTAAGCGATTTGTACGTTTTGCTTTGAACATTTTCTTGGAAATGATATAACAGCCATGCTCTCCCTGGTGGTGTTTCTCAAAATGTGTTCAGTGGACCACCTCCAATGAGCATCACCTGAAAACTTGCTAAACGTATAGACTTCCAGGTCCCTCCCTTGACTTCCTAAACCAAGATCACTGGGAATGGACCCCACAATCTGCTGAATTTTAACTAACTACCTCAGGTGATTAGTAGAAGGCCCTCTCCCAGGTGGACACTTGCCTTTAATTGCTCTCCTCAGTCCCCGAATCACCATGATATAGAGAAGTGTGACCACCATGTGAGTTGTTGGAGAAGCGGCTGATGTGGCCAGGGAGCTCTGGCCATTGAGGTTTGTCCCTCACACACTGTGAAGTGCCTGTGACAGCATCAGAGTCCAAGAGGAGGAGAGATGAGTCCTAGGACGGAAAGAATGAAGAATGATGATGCCGTGAACGGAACTGATTCGGGAGGGAAGCAACTTTCCAACTTTATTTGTTTCATTCTCTACAACAGATTCTTAATATAGCCTGTAGCTTACAAATACACACCCAAACTACCTGATCATTCTGGGAAGTGTTACTTAATAGCTAATCTCTATCTCTAACATTCTTGGTAGAGGCAGAGATGGTCTTGCTTAACGACTCCCTCTGCGGACTAATCATACCCACCCGCTTTGTGGCCTCACCTCTTCTCACCTTCAGCATCTACTTCCTCAGCTCGTCACGTCATCTTTCCACTTCCTGCCACTTCTATATCCAGAACCTTCAACTAGTCTCCCCCACTTCATAGTTCCACACTCTGGTTCGTCCTTCACTTCGCCACCAAAATAATCTCCCTAATTCACTTTCTCACAGTGTCATTTTTCTACTCATTACCTACAAGATATTACCCGAGCATGGCATATTCCCTACAATATAGTCCAGTGATGGTGAACCTATGACACGCATGTCAGAGGTGACATGCAAACTCATTTTTTTGGTTGATTTTTCTTTGTTAAATGGCATTTAAATATATAAAATAAATATCAAAACTATAAATCTTTGTTTTACTATGGTTGCAAAGATCAAAAAATTTCTATATGTGACACGGCACCAGAGTTAAGTTAGGGTTTTTCAAAATGCTGACACGCCGAGCTCTAAAGGTTCGCCATCACTGGCCTAGTCTTACCCTCCACTCCGCCCCAGGATGCCCACTCACACTGGGGAAACGCCTTTGCAGATACTCTCTAGATTTTCCCGCCC
>NW_006282665.1:262685-278859 GCF_000327345.1 Myotis davidii | reverse complement strand
TTTCCCTTTTCTGCCAACAGAAATCCCCCCAGACTTAGCCTTCCAGCCCAGGTCCTCACGAAAGCTTCCTATCTCTTCTGTGCTGCTAAGTGCTTTCTCCTCCCTTGAACTGTCATTGCACTGATCGTGTCTCTCGTGCTCATGCAATGCTTATTTATATCTCATTTCCCCTTTCAAAGCCAGAGCTTCACCAGGTCAGCACGCTGCTGAGTAAATCATTGAAAGGGGCTGTCTATTCAAGGTAATTGTTATTTTGCACAAGAACCTAATGAACAAACATTTTCATGAAAAGGGATGAGTGAGGAATGAAAGATCGAAGGAGGAGGTGGGATGGGGAAAAGGGGTGAAAAAGTACAAACTTCCAGCTATCAACTAAATAAGTCTTGGGGATGTGATGTAAAGCAGAGTGAAGGTAGTTAACAATACTGTGTTGTATATTTGAAAATTCAAATATTGTATATTTGAAAGTTGATACATAACGTGTGTCAATGAGAGACATTTTAGAGGTGAAATTCACTGTTGTCTTGGGAAAAGTGTACAGGAATAGCAAAGATATGTTTGAGCCTGAGCCCATGCAATGCAAAGATGGCTGTGTCTAACAGGAAAGGAAAATCATGAAGAAATCCAGGTTTAGAGGAGAGCATAAGGTCAGTTCTGAACATGTTCAAGTTGAAGTGTCAGTGGGACATTCAGGATGATGCTACTCTCGCCGGCATCTTGGTTGAAATCTGACTGTGGCTCTGGAAAGCAGTCAGGGTTGGAGATACATAGCTGAGAACATTTGTAACATAGACAAAAGCTCTTAGAAAGCGCCAAACACTTAGGAAGGGTTCGAAGTGTGAGGGTCCTGCGACTGAGCAGAAACTGTGTCATACCAAGTTCTTTAACCCACCCATCTTACCTGTGATGAGTGCTCAAGAAATGTTGGAGAAATGAATGGATTATGAGATGTTCAAGACAAGTTTGCTGAATGAATGAAAGAAGTGAATGAAAAAAATAAATGACTGCCCTAGCTGGTTTTGCTCAGTGGATAGAGCATTGGCCTGAGGACTGAAGGGTCCCAGGTTCAATTCTAGTCAAGGGCACATGCCCAGGTTGCAGGCTCGATCCCCAGTAGGGGGCATGCAGGAGGCAGCCAGTCAGTAATTCTCTCTCATCATTGATGATTCTATCTCTCTCTCCTTCTCCCTTCCTCTCTGAAATCAATATTTTAAAAAATAAATAAATGACCGGAGGGTGAAGTTATGAAGTCCTATATGGATGAGAGAAGACAGTGAGACAAAGGGCACATGAATGTGCTTATAACGTGGAATGTGGTTTTACAAAATTGTACCAAGACCCTGAAGAAATATTTGGTAGGAGAATTGCTGGGAGGCTGTATGGCAAGCATGCTCTGTGCCGTCTCCCTGCCCCAGGGATTTCTGGGACGCGGCAGAGGTTTCTGGCTGGTGAGCCTCTGTTTCCTGGCTGCACGGAGTTCTGGGCCATCTTTTGTTTCATTCAGTTTCAAATCAGAAGATCCTCTTGGATGCTGGCTCTCAGCTGGGAAATGGAAACTATGTGTGCTGCCATGGAGGAAGCTTTCTGCATCTGGCAGGGTCTCCGGGCTGGAACCGGCATAAAGAGAAAATTAGGAAATAATCAGGCAGGCTGTGGGCTTGGTGTGTTTCATTGTTAGTATTCCAGTTACTGGGAGGGTGTCTAAGGCTCTTCCTGGTTTACTGCCTTGAAAATGAAAAGAAAACAGCGTCTCCGTGTAGCTCAAATGCGTGCGCGTGAGCATCCCAGCAAGAAGGTCTGTGTACGCATCTGTGGATAATGGGTGATGGCAAGACTGGTGACCACGCTCTGCCAGGACGGTTTTCCATTTGCTCACTGCGCCGCTGGCACAGGCTGGCCCAGCAGAACAAAGCCCATGTTGTGCTTCTCAAAGCAGCTCTGCTGTACTTTCGAGGGTTTTTCTTTCCCCCAAAGCCTGCTTGAGGGATTTTTTAGGCCTTTCCTTCAAACAAAGGACTAAATGAGGCCACTGTTTTGCTGGCATTTGTATAATGGGAGGCCATCTCTAGCGCCTAATTTTTGCATATTCAGTAGAAGAGTCAGAAACCTGTGAGGTATATTTAAGGATAGAAAGAACTCCCTTTGTCCCCAAATGTGTTCCCACCCCAGGTGCTAGAGTATGAGGAATACCACCAGGACATCAGTCAAGTGGAGGTTTTCGTCCCTGCTCTGTGGCCCTCCTTGTATCACTGTCAGTGGGCAGTGATCTGGGCCAGAGCTCGGGAGCTCCTGGGACAAGATGCCCCCTCAGGAGAGGCCTGCTGCATAGACAGACAGTGCTCATCATCTTAGAAAGGTCCAGCTCACATTGAATTAAGATCCACCTCCCTGGGTTACTCTGAATGCTTCTTCCACATAACAGCCCTTTAAATATCTGAAGAGAACTAGTGGGTCTCCATTAGCCAGACTAAATGTCATCAGCTCTTTCCCATTGGCCATGATGGCTAGCACAGATTAAAGCAGACCTTGTCCCCCTCTCTCTTCTTTCCTCTTTCTTGCATCTGTACGTGCAGACACATTGTCCCTCCACTAGATAACTTGTACCCTTGTATTTGCAGGGCAAGTGCAGAGTTTACGGTAGACTGAGTAAGGTAACGGCGGAGCATAGACTTTGCACTTGTATGGATCTGAATTCAAGTTCCGAACCTGTTCTTCCACTTCTCTGTGACATCCTATCAAGTTTCTTAATTATGATGAGCATAAACTTCCTTATTTATAATGGAAGGATAGAGATCACATGTACAAATGGCCTGGCATATTGCCTGGGCTGAGCAGGAGTGCAATTAATGAGGACTATTTGGCCCATCACGCCCAGCAATTAGGTCAGATAAGAGCCTGGAATAATCATAATCATCAGAATGCACCTGCTACAAATCCAAACATCTGTGAGCATATTCAGCATGCCACCTGAGTTTTCCTTTAAGTTATTGATAAAAATGTTGGCCCAGTAGCCTCAGAAAAAGCCCTGTGACCCTCTGCAGGGACACCACTTTCTTGTGCCTCCTTCCTTTAATAAGCATTCTTTGGTCAAGGAATACAGTGAGTTATAAATACAACTGTGCTCTTTTCTGGTCTCTGTTTCTCCATCTCTTCCACATGGACATTGAAAGTTTTTGTCAATTGCCCTGCTGAAATCCAGGTAGTCTATGTCTGTGTCATTCCCCCAACATAGTAATCAGAAGATCCTCTTTCTCTTGTGCATTCTCCTTTGAAAGGCAAACACTACTGAGAGGGCTAGCATGTTGCATTGATTTGCACTAATATGGCAGTAATCTAACCTTTCTATTAACTCGGGTGGGAATGGAGAAATCACTGGATGCTGGAGGAAGGAAGCCAGGGTTGTTAATATAAATGTAAAAAGTGTGTAGTCACAGCAGCCTGGGGAATGAAAACAAATTTTATTGACTTAGCAAATGAGCTCAGAATGGACCCATGCATAGATTCACATTTACAAAGCGACAGAGATGTATAACTGATTACATATTCTCTGAGGATTCCAATGAATGCTGTCAAATTTTCTCTTCTTTCCCCTTCTGTTCTAAGAATCACTAAATTCAACAAGTGTGGTCAAAAGCACCTCTACTCCCTTTCTCCAGTCCCAACAGGAGGAGTGCAGCAGATATTCAAGTTAAGTTCAACCCTGATCCCCATTAATAAGTGATAATAGAGCCAGAATTTATGGAAGGCTTACTTACATGCCTTATTATTAAATCCTTACAACAAACCCAGTGAGGAACAGACTGTTGCCATCCCTATTTTACAGCTGGGTACCTGAGGCACAGAGAGGCTAGGCAATTTGTTTAAAGCCACACAGCTATGCAAGAAACAGCCAGGTCTCCATCCCAGTTCTGCTTCATGCTAAAAAAGTCTTAATCTTCAGGCAAATTATGCCTTCCAGTCTTATTTTAGGGATGCATTGTTTGACGATTGTGTCTACACTAGCAAGGACTTGAGGGATAGACCCAGAAAGATGGTGTCATTGGGCCCTTTGGCTTCCATCCTCTGTGGAATCCCCATCCTCCTGGACATTGGCTGCTACTATGGGTCCTCTTAGGTGGCCTGACCATCACTCCAGTGACCAAAGAAATCGGGAGTGGACTCTCCCCAATTTAACTCATGGCTTACACCCAAGGAGACATCTGCTCTCTGGAATTCATCCTGCTGGAAGCTGCCCTCAAAACTGTTTGGGAAATGGGCAGTGGTGCCTTGGAATAGTTTGGCTGGGGACTGAATCTCATTACTAACAGAATTGTGACCTTTCAGCAGAATATGGAAAATGCCATTGATATAATATGCAAAAGTGATGTCAGTGCTATGAAATGGGAGGGAAAACGATGGCCCATGGGGGATATTTATATTAATGATATCACCATCATTTGTTATGTGGTTTGAATTAAATAGAAGTCTTTGAGTCTAAACTCCATCAACAATCTCTCAAAACATTCCCTTGTTTTGTCTGGTGTCCTTTAGCACTCAATCTGTTGCATTTTCTGGCCGAACAGAGTCCTTGACATGATTTCTTTGTTCTGATGACTTAAACTCAGAAATAAGGGGCCTTTATCTTCAATCAAATTATACCCATATTGATCCAAGATAACAGGCATGCTTTAATGAGAGTAGGAAGGAATGGGATGGTTTAAATTAAGGAGACAGGCAAAATGGAGCCAAATTATAGATGTGTTACCTTGGTCTGCTTAGAGTTGGAAGACACACACACACACACACACACACACACACACACACACACACACTGAAGCTGAAGTGAAAATGTACGGGGACAAATAGATTAAAAAAAAATACAAACATGTTTATATGGCCCTTTGGCAACTTTCTGAGTGTATGGCTGCTGGGCTGGATCTGAGGCCCTTAGATTCCACCAGGTGACTTAGCCGAGTGGAGCAGACGCTCTGCTGTGGGCTCCCAGCTGCTGCTCTGCCCAAGCTGTGGAGCCTGAACTGCTTTGCTAATAATAGTCCTCATAATGAAGCGAGAACAATAGTCCACATCCTCGCCTTCCATTTACAAAGCATTTTTATGCTCTTACATATGTAGCCTCACTTGACCCTTTCAACACCCCAGTCACAGAGAGCGAATTGTCAATATGGAGGTCATTAATGTCTCCCTTTTATATGTGAAGAAACGAACCCAGAGTGAGGGCATTTTGCCACAGACACATATGTAGTTAGTGGTGAACATGAATTCTGGCCTCCTGCGTGTTAGGCTGAGGCTGTCCTGCCTCCCTGGTTGGACATCAGAGCACAGAAGAGCCCACTCTCACCTGAGTCAGGACTGCACACAGATGATCTACACAAATGGTCCAACAAGAAAATCTCATGTGCCATCCCCACTCTAAAGCCAGTGATGTGTTGTTATAGGAACTTGCAATTACTCTGGGCAGAACTTTGTATAAAGCACTCCAGATGTGTGAGGGCAGAGGTGGAGTAGTGTATTAGTTTGCTTCGGATGCTGTGACAAAGCCACCATAGACTAGGGGGCTTACACAACAGAGATTTATTCTCTTACAGTTCTGGATGCTAGAATTCCAATTTCAAGGTATTAGCAGGGTTAGTTTCTTGTGAGGCCTCTTTCCTTGGCTGGAGGACGGCTGTCTCCTCCTTATCTCTTCTCTGGAATTCATACTGTGCGTGTCAATGGCCTAATCTCTTCCTATAAGAACATCAGTCATACCAGATTAGGGTCTACCCTAAAGACCTCATTTTAACATAATTATGTCATTAAAGACTTTATCTCCAAATACCATTGCTTTCTGCCATACTAGGGGCTAGCACATCAACATATGAATTGGGGGTTGGGGGAGATGGGTCAATTAATAACAGATAGTAAGAAGTATATAGAGTATAAGGAGAAGCACACAGTACATGGGGCCATGTACATCCATTCATTCTACAACTATTAAAAGCCTGCTCTGTGCCAGGCGCCACGCTTAGCACACTGACCCAACATGGCTAGTGAGGCATCTCTGGGGGCTATGGGAGCTTTACAAGTCCCAGCAGACTACCACCAACGCTGCATCCACAGAGCTCAGAGAAGACAAGCCCAGCACCAGTTGTCTTTGTTGTGCAGAAAAATCACTTGGAAAGGCCCAGAGATTCAGATTCTGGTTCAGGCTCAAGAATCTGTATTTCTAGCAACCTTCCCTGTGAGGCTGATGCTATTGATTTGTGTACCACACTTTGGGTAGCATTGCCAACGAGCACACTGGGAATTTGTCCTTTTCAGATCTGACTCCACTTATATTATTTAGCAGCCTCATGATTATGAACAATATCTATTCTAAAAGCTGTCTACCTTGGGTTAGACCAAGAGTGCAATCCAAGATAACGTTGTTCACTTTGCAGACTTGGGAGCTGTACACAAAGCATGTGCAGTCTATTCTCAGGTCTCCTGAAATATTTTTAACCCTCTTTACCCTTGTACAGGTAAAGACCATGAGGTGTACTGCGTCTCCATGGAAACAAAGAACAAGTGTCCCACTATGCTTTAATGCTCGATACATCCATACTTATTCTTTTGCATATGGAAAATCAGAAGACAATCCACATTGCTAAGGAAGAAGTGCCATGGCACTGGCGGGACACACTTCCTAAGTGCTTTGTTTTGAGTATTTGAAGCTAAAAGAAGGGTCTGTATTCTGAAACTTCATTTGAAAGCAGGTCATTTAGTATTCAGAACAGTTTTTCCAAAGAAATTGTTATAAATAGTCAGTTCACAAAAGCCCATTTAACCTGTAATATGACTGAAGTATTTACATCATCCCTAACCACTGTTTCCTGGAGTAAAATGAATTCCAAGTTCCAACCAAGAATACCCAAAGCAGACATTGCCCTCAATGACTTTGGTTGGGGAGGAGGGAAGAAAGAACCAGTAAGTAGAAATGAGATGACAGGGGTGCAACAACTTGTGAGAACAAAGGAGCAATTACAGTGTAGAAGTCAGGACTATGGGCACCAGGCTAAATACTTCTGAACTTATCCACGTGTTGGAGCTATTTATTTGCATGCTGATGATTTCCTAAGAGATTAAACATACATTATCATTTACTGCTCTTTAATTAATCCACGTGTGTTAATCTTGTCTCCTCTGCTACATAATAATGGTCCAGCACTACATATGATATCTGTACCGCCATTTGCAATGTCCTCTTGAAATCAATTAATTATTCTATTTAATGCCTGCTAGGTCCCATCAGGGCTTAGAAATCCAGTTGTAAGGAGCAGTGAAATCAGATTGTGAGGTTGGTGGGGTTTACCAAGCAGAGGCCAGTGAGAGGACAGGGAGATGATGGAATTGAAGGTGCTGACAATGGCAAGGGGCAGATGAAAGTTTCTTCACTGGGTCATGAGCTGCCAGTAGTTTAACTTCAAAGAGAAAAGAGGAAACTGGACAAATCATTTCCTTTTATCTCATGGGAAATCAGACTGAAGGAGAGGAGGCACCTATAAATAGTTCACTACCAACTGTTCTTAAGGGGCCAGAATAGGTTGACATGGGAACAAGGAGAAAGGTCAGTGAAATGACTAGACGTTCTCAAATTTAATAAGACAAGTGCCCATTCTGGGAGCTTCCTGGAGGTGAAATGGGCCTGAGTGTTTAGTGAAATAAATTAGAGTTGCCAATGAGGTACCCCCTTTTCTGGCTTGTCTGTGGTGGCTTTGTTAGTGACATAGCCCACAAATTATTCCACTCTAAAAGCTTTGAACTTCAAGCACTCTCTAACTTAAGGCAATAAAAATAAATGGCCTTAATTGTATTCCTTTTTTGGAAAGATTTTTTGTATAGGGAAAGGAACACTAAACTACCAGCCAGAATATCTGCATTCTGATCCCTGTTCTCTCTTATTGTGTGGTTAAGAAATTCAACCTACCTCTTGGTATTTCAACTGATGACTTTCAAAGTTTTTTCCAGCTCTACTATTCTGTAAATCTACTATTACTCTTTGGGATTAACCATAGAAATAACTGTAGAGAAAATAATATTAGAAAAATAATATTGGGGAAAGCGACAAGTATACTTATTGTCATCATTTCTATTCAATGTTATAATGGAGATTCAAAAACTGATGACACGATTATATGCAGATTCATGTAGAAATCCAGATAACATTCAACAAGTATATTATTAGAATAAATAAAATGAGTTTAGCATGGGCTGGCCCTTGTGACAAACTACAAAAATCAATTTCATTTCTACATGCCAGCAATAAATAGTTACAAAATATAATTTCAATGATTCTATTTAAGTTTTATAAAATGCTTAGAAATAAATCAAAGAAAGATGTTTAATAATTCTTTGTAAATAAACAAGTACTATTAAGATAAATTCAGGCACCTAAATAAATTGGGGAATATACCATGTTTATGGATTGTCAATATTGTTAAAATATCATTCCTACTTAAATTGATGTATATATTCAATGCAAGTCTAATTCCAGTAAAAACAAATCCCAACAAAATTTATGAGGAAAAAAATGTGAGAAGATTTGCTCTCTTGGTTACCTAGACCTATTATAAATCTCGGTATTGGTATAAGTATAGTCAAATGGGCCGTGTAACAGAACACAGAGCCTAGAAAGAGACACACACGCGCATAGGCATGTTTTATTTATGACAAAGGTGACACAATAGAGCAGTGGGTAAAGGATAGCCTTTCACTAAATGATGCTGCGTCAATTGGATATTCATATGGGGAAAAATAAAATTGATCCCTTTCTCACACCATACCAAAACCAGTAATTTCCAGTTGGGTTGAAATTAGATATGAATGGAAAACAGTAAGTCTTGATAGGATACTATAGAATTATCTTTCTGTTACCTAAGGGTAAAGAAACACCAAAGCACTAACTACAAAGAAAATATTGATAGAAAAGGAAGAAAGACCAGGACAGAGGCCCAGTTAATTGAGAAAAACAACTAGAGATAATGGAGGAAAATTAAGGACACGTGAAGTGTGAGAACCTGAGGGAAGAGCCTGCTGTAAGGAGGGAGTACTCAACAGTGTCAGGTAGAGTTCAAGTGATATAAAGGCTGAAAGTGTCTAGTGGGTTTAATGAGAAGGGAGACATGGATGAAAGCAGTTTTAGTGGAGAGAGAGAACCCTGAGCCAAACTGGAGGGGTTGAGGTATGACGGAAGTGAGGGAGTAATTCTGTCAAGTATTTCATCTTTGCAGAGATGGTAGGAGACGAGATCATCATTACAGTGGCCGAGTTAAGAGAGATTACTGCTGTTTTTTCCATGAGAAAGTTGACTATGTTTGATGCTGATGAGATAAATTGTAGTGAAGAGGGGTAAGTAGGATTTTAAGATATCAGAGAGAAAGAGGGTGAGGGGTAAGAATGCATGAAATTCCCAAGAAAGCAGGGAACATGGTGTGTATCTGAAGTATAGGGAGGAAAATGAACCTTACATAGCCTAAAAGTACCTCTCCTTTGATAATAGAAGAACTAAGGGAAGGATGTAAGTAAATGAAAGTTACTTTATAGGTTTGGTGTCAGGAGTTAAGTGGTTTTCCAATTGCTATATTCTATTTTCTCTAAATAATACTAACAATTACAAACACTTGCAATGTCCTATACTATTCCAAGCATTTCAACAGTCCTATTGAGGGGTTGTTCTATCATTATCACCATATTAAAGTTCAGGAAAGGGAAGCATGGAAATAGGTCAACGAATTTTCCCAAGATCACAAGGAGCCCAGGTTCACACCAGGTAAGCTGGCTCTGGAGCCACAATCTGAATCACTACTACGTCTTGGAGTTTATTTGTCTTCACTCTCTGAAAAGGAGAAGATTAGATTGGACATGCTCTCGTGTGAGACAACTGAGAATGCCTTCTGAGAAATTGCAGATCGCTTCCCAGGTGGCACTGGGGGCTCTGGGGAGACTGGAGACCATGTCTTGCTGGCCCAAGCAAGAACTTTTGAAAATGCTCTGTGTCAGGAATGAGCAGAAACTACATTCGCTTCCCAAGTAAGGGAAGAGCTCCTTTGATGGGGGTCCAAAAAGTAGAAGTTGCTCAGTGCTGGCACTTGTGTTCACTTTCTGATTTTTTTAAAGGAAAGGAAGAATGTGTTCTTCTCCAGAATTGCCCTTGGAGAAAAAGTTGGAGAGAGATCCTAACTCTTAAATTGTCTTTTGAAATGTCAACGTGAATAAACAGGACATAGTAGACCTATTGACAGAAGAGCTGAAACTAAGTCATTAGGAAGGGGTGGAAGGAAATTGTAGTGTAATTAACCAAAATATGCAACTTTAATTTTATAAGAACACCATGCTTCCCAGCAAACTGTTTGAACTATCAATGTTATTTTATGCCTAGGGGTCACTTAGGAACACGCCATGAGTCAAAAACTGTGACTCAAACCTCAAGTCTCGACAAGCTGGTGAGACAAACCTTATTCATTCTCCACACTTCCCTATACATACATATTCATTGTCAATAAACTGTAGTTTATGGACTGGTTGATCAAATGACTGTAGCTTTTCCCAAGCACAGGCTAGATTTTTAAAAATTGAAATGTGATTAGAATAGTACCTAAAAATTATTCATATATTTATTAGAAATAAAAAAAGAAAATACACAATGAATTTTCAAAATGTGCAGAGGGTACTAACCATGTTTACATAGTCAAATTCTGATCTGATATAATGGAACCAGAAAGTCACCAGAGACTGGCAGAGTGGCCAGAAGAGTAGTTGAGTGTAGGGAGTGTCTATAGGGTCAAGCCTCGGACTGACCTGTGGCAGAGCCACATACAAGTCCCAGCTTGGAGGACAGAGCCCTCCTAGCACAATTAAGCTTGACCTTATAGTCCTCCCTTGTTCCTAGGTAGCTAATGGGCTGTGGGAGGTGCAGCAAGTGCTGCCAAAATAAGGCTTGAGTAACGAAATAGATCTGAAACTCACAAGAACATTGTAAACATTCCCCTTGTTTTGCTTTGTGTGATCTGACTATAAAATAAAGCTTCAGCTTACAGGCATGTCACTGTTTCCTCATCCAGGCAGTGATCCACCTGGTCCCAACTGTATTCTCTTGTCTGTCTTCTTTAATCCTTCCCACCCCTCCTCAGGTTCACCCCCTAGCTGTGCTGGACACGGTTCAGTTGAGTTTGCATGTGGGTGTGTGCAGATCAAGTCATACAGGGAACTGGCTCTGTCTCATAAATGATAAATGTTGAAATAATGGTTTCCACCGCAGATTTAGGAGTCACTTATAGAATGTTCAACCCATTGACCTAATGGAATCAGAAGAAAACAACCAAATAGCAAACATTACTAGGAAGAGTGTGGACAAACAGGAAGATGGTTCCAATGTCCATCATTTTCTGCACACTTGAAATTCTACTCATGGTGCTCATTGCCTTCAGAAAACATCAGAACGAGAATATAAATACATTTTTACCATTTGCTTTGACAGATTTCTGCATAAAGGGCCATAATGAACCTGGTACGCAGAGACTGTCTAACGCAGAGACTGTTTGGAAGGGGTGTCCCCTGAGGGACAGCAGCCGAGGTGGACAAGCAGATCTCTGTTGGGAGGAGTGACAAGGCACAGGGAAGGAAACTTGTGCAGAGGGTCAACTAAGAAGGATAAAGTCAGAATGGAAACGGTGAGAAAATACAACAGGACTAAGGGGTCAGAGGAAGTTGGAACAGTTTGGATCAAGGAAAAGACTTCAGGACTACGTTCATGGACTCCAATTATCCTTTACGAAGCATAGATGGAAGCTGGAAGGACAGGTCTAGAGAGGAAGTCAAGGCCATGTTGGGTTAGTAAGGAAAATGGGTATTTTCAGTTTATTATCCTAACATATGAGAGGAGATAGCCATGTCTTCCTACAAGATGTACCTTCTAGCTTTTGTCAGACACCAAGGCCTGGACTGGAAGAAACAAGGTACTATGCATGTATGGAAGTTATTATGGTAACCAGAATTGTGAGCTCCTAGAACCCAGGACACACCCTTATTCGAATATGGCCAGCAAACATCTTTGAAGTCATTGTAAATTACTTGGCTCTGCATTTACTTAGATTCCCCATACTCATGCTTCCTTCTTCATAGGAGAGATAACAGAAACAACTGAAAATTGTTTTTCTTTCTGAATGATCACATGCTTTTGGTACCTCTCATATGGAGAGAGAAACATTGGCTCTTTTTCACACTAGTAAGCTTCCCCATCTGTCTGGTTTGTGGTGAATTGCGTGTAAATTGAACTGATGAAAATGGCCAATTGGCCTCTAAGATCCCTGTGAGAAACCCATTAGCTGTCCTCAGCAAGAGGAACTGTTAGGTTACAATGACTATGTTAGGACTTTTTGTTCCTGATTTATGTCTGCTAATAAAGATAATTATAAAACGAAGTGACATCTGACATTATCTTCTATCCTATGAAATAACCTCCAAATGCTATGGTTTTAAATTATTTGGCAAGAGGCTGTCGTAATGATTAATTTCTTCTGCATATTTCTCTTCATAGGCATTTTCCCATTGTCAAACATTAGAAGGAAATCATCCTGTTCTTGAGTTTATACTATTTTTATAATAAAACTACAGTCAAAAGGAAAACAACAACAACAACAACACAAAACTTCACAAATATTTAGATACATACAGGAATTATCACTTCTTAGGGAAAATCCTAGTGTTTAGATGAAACTTCCTAACCTTTGTCATTTGCAGTGATCAATACCTTCTAACATTTTTCATGATGCCAACATTATAAACAGAGACTAGGTCCTTCTACACATGACATTCAGTGTGTCCAGACACTGGGGATACCACAGGTTTGCACCAATGCACGGTCTGCTGACCTCCTAAGATGTCAGCAGATATTTCCATTTCCTCACAGATACCCATTGCTCTGTGGGTTGACAGCGATACCGCCAATTCTAATACCATTAAACATAAACTCTGAATTCTGAAGAAAAGCCAGGACTTTCAGCAATTGTTTCTCTTATTCTGACTCACCAGTCCCAATTCCCTGGTTCCTGTAAGCCTAAGTTGGGGGCCAAGTAGAACTAGAAGAGTGAGATAACCTATTAGGATGTCAGACTTTTGTTTCAAATATTCTTTTAAAATCATATGGCCAACATTTTCGCACCCGACACTCGATCGATAGGCTTTTGGATGGAGAGGCGGTGTCAATGGTAATGAGGGCCACAGCTTTTGAGCCAAACCATCCAATACAAATATGAGAGCCATGTCTATAATTAAAGTTTCTAGTAACCTCACACACACACACACACACACACACACACACACAAAAGAAATAGATGGAATTAATTTTAAGTCATATATTTAAGTCAATATATCCAAAAGGTTAGCATTTCAATCTGTATCAATAAAAACACTATAGAGATATTTTACATTTCTGTTCATTTTTGTGTTATTCTGCGATTACTTTAAAAATATATAATCCTTTACAGCAGAATCTCAAGGAGGCACTACTCTTATTTAGTAATCATGCTAAAGGAGACCGTGCTATAAAGCAGATTAAAGTGGAAGACAGCCAGTAAAGTAAATCTCAAAGGTATGCACTGACTTTCCAATGGGCGGGACTTTCTTCCTTCCTTCCCTTTTTTTTTTTTTTTTTCAGTATTGTCCCATAAAGTCCTGCTCTTACATCTAAAGCCACACCTTGGAGCACAGTGCCCTGTTCCCAGCTCTCAGGTGCACAGCCGGCATGGCCTTGAGCGGTGTGCGGGTGCTGGAGTTGGCTGGGAAGTACCCTTCCTCCCTCTGCGGCATGATTCTCGCCGACTTCGGAGCCCTGGTGATTCGCGTGGCCTGGGACCAAAGAGACATGTTTGAGTTTGTGAACCGAGGTAAGCAGTCGCTGGCTCTAAATCTGAACACTCCAGAGGGTGCCGTGGTCCTGGAGAAACTCTGTCTTCAGGCTGATGTGCTGGTCGATCCTGTCCCCGGGGGGGTGCTGGGCCCGGGGAAACTGCTGCCAGAGGACATGCTGCAGAAGAACCCGAGACTCGTCCATGTGAAAGTTTCCACTGAAATGAAGTTATCCAGTAAGTATTCCCAAAGCAGAGGGCACGATATCAACTTTCTGGCTTTATCTGGTGTGCTGTCAACATTTGGCCGGAAACACGAGAAACCGTATGTACCACCCAATTTCCTGGCTTCCTCGGCCGGAGGGTTTCTTGGTGCCTTTGGGACGGTGATGGCTCTTTTTGAACGTGCCCAATCTGGGAGAGGACAAACAGTGGACGCAAATGTGATAGAGAGCGCAGCGTATGCGAGTTCTGCGCTGTGGTACCTGCAGAAGATGAACAATTTCAACGGAGTCAAGGTAGACATCCTCCTGGATGGGAGCGCGCCCTTCTATGGCACCTACCGGACCTCGGATGGGAAGTTCATGGCCGTGGGGGCTTTTGAAGCCCACCTCTATGAGCTCTTTCTGAAAGGACTCGAGCTCGATCCCTCAAAACTTCCCAAGCAGCTGAGTTGGCCCGACTGGCCCAGGCTGAAGACACTCTTTGCAGACATCTTTGCCAAGAAGACGCAAGCCGAATGGTGCAAGGTGTTTGGGGAACTGGACGCCTGTGTGACCCCTATTCTGACAGCAGAGGATATTTCTCAACTTGCGAAGGAGGAGATGGGCGCTTCTTTTATCACGGATCAACAGCAGGTGATAGCTCCCATGCCAGTTCCCTTTTTTTCTAAAACTCCCGCTTCTGTCCCTTCCACACGGAGTGCGGTCTTAGGAGAACACTCAGAAGAAATTCTCAGAGAATACGGGTTCAGCAAACAAGAAATAGCCCGGCTCCATGTTTCGGGCATCATTAAAAGCCATAAGTCAACAGCTAATCTGTAACATAGAACTGTCAAACGCACCCGTTTTGTTAGGTAATCCAGTGAGTTTAGGTTGAGGTGTATGATTGGGGGAAATTATGAGTGCTTTCGATTGGGGAGAGTTCCTTCCTGGGTTAAGATGAAATCTCACGCTCTCAGAAAATGTAAAGAATGCTGGGATGTTTGAGTCGTTAGCCTTCAGTAATTTTATGCCAAGAACAGGCTGTGGAGTGTACATGTAGTGTCATGACTCTGACTGTAGTCCAAGTCAGGATTGAATGTGAGAGGTATTATGCCTAAAGTCATTTTAAAATATTGTCTCATGCATGGAAGCATGGGACAGAGTGTGGAATCTTGGAGGGAAGGCGGGGAGGGGGGAGTGCAGCGGGGAGGGAGGTAATCAACCAAAGGCCTTGTATGCATTATGCATAACCTATGGACACAGACAACAGGGTGGTGAAGGCCTGGGGCGGGGGCAGGCTGGAGGGGTTCAATGAGTGAAAAAAGGGGGCATATGTAATACTTTCACCAATAAAGATTTGAATATATATATATATAATAAAATATTGTCTCATGTCTAGAAATTGACACAAGTTCCTACATGATCACACTTATATAAAAAAAAGATAGCTATTTTCTTGGGTGTGGACTAGGTGGGGGGAAGGGAGAAATACAAGACTTAAAGTTTATGATTATGATGTGTTACACGGTGGGCAGTATGGAAAGAACACTGCTAGATGGTTATACTTTGCAAATTGTAAAAACATTTACTTTAGGACTCAAAGTCCAAACAAACATGCTCACTGCAAAGCAGGAGGAATTCCGTACTTTAACATGAGTGATGTGTATTTCCCCGTAAGTGGTCCCTTTGTTTATGTCTTTTCTTTCTTCCTTCTTTCCTTCCTCCCCTCCCTTCCCTCCCTCCCTCCCTCTCGTTTTCCTCTCTCTCTCTCTCCCTCTCTCTCCATATAAATGACCTCATCTCACAAAAATGATCTCTTCTTTCTAAATCAAGTTTTCTCTTTATTCCTATGGAATTTTAACTTTCTTCTTTTACCTTTCTGGGCATTGTTCAAGCCAACAGGCTTCTTTTCCTTCAAACTCTAAGTACCTTTTAATTTTTATGGATTTAGGGAATTTAAATAAAGCTTCAGTGGATTAGTTTATATAAATAGAGATAAATAAAGTTCATAAGCCAAATAAATCTATGTCTATTCTGAAGGGGCTCAGACACACTGGGTAAGTAGACTTCAGGCCTCGCTATAGCGTCTGGCAGACATGCCTTTTGCTG